>NC_091295.1:66362997-66365497 GCF_038502225.1 Cherax quadricarinatus | reverse complement strand
GAGGAAGAGGGCATGAAGAGGGGAAGAAGAGGGCAGGAAGAGGGGAAGAAGAGGGCAGGAAGAGGGGAAGAAGAGGGCATGAAGAGGGGAAGAAGAGGGGTGGAAGAGGGTAGGAAAATGAAAGCTGATCTTCCCATGTCTGTCTGTCTCTCTCTCTCTCTCTCTCTCTCTCTCTCTCTCTCTCTCTCTCTCTCTCTCTCTCTCTCTCCCATACCATTCTTCCCAATTCTTCCTATTCCACTTTCAACACGCAGTTCCATTAAGCTTTTAAATCCAATTTTCATTTTAATTCCCATTGTCACTCCCAATTTAATTGTCAGTTTTCCTTCCTATTTTTCATTGTCCTAGCTCCTCCACTCCTCTTCCCCCTCTTCCCCCTCTTCCCCCTCTTCCCCCTCTTCCCCCTCTTCCCCCTCTTCCCCCTCTTCCCCCCTCTTCCCCCTCTTCCCCCTCTTCCAAGTTTCACTCCCATTACTCTTTTAATTCCCATTCCTATTCCTGCCCCGGTGGAAATGATCTGCTGCAACACCCAAGATGCTGAAGAGGAAGAGGAAGAGGAAGAGGAGGATGAAGAGGAGGGAGAAGAGAAGAAAGAAGAGGAAGAAGAGAGAGTGAACTTAGCGGCTGGTCGCTACTACGTTCACTTTTTCTGTGCTCCAAGAGTTTTATCATACCTCTTCTTAAAGTCATGTATAGATCTTGCCTTCATTACATCACTCTCCACATTTTTTTTTTTTTTTTTTTACACAGGGTTTGACAAGGTTAAGGATCCCTAGCTTTATTGACAACTATATTGCAGGTTAAGGATTCCTAACTTTATTGGAAAGCTAAGAGCTGTTACCTACATCAGCTCATTTGAAAGCATTTTTATTGTTATGAGACATACAAGTAGGGAACAGGATGAAGTTGGAGCCATCTGTGGGCCAGCGTTTTCATTTGATCAACTGACTTTATCTCATTGACATCATTATGCTGTACGACTGTGTTCCATACTCGAGTCATCCTGGGTATACATGATCTCAGACGGAGCGATGTTCTGGAGAAGGGTACAGCCAGAGTGAAGTTGCTGCTTTCTGCCCGTCTTGTGGCATAAACGCTTGTTTCACGCTGTCCTCGAAGTGGATCCAAGTGCGGTACTTTGACAATATTGGCCTTGTACATAACAGTAAGGCCACCCACATCCCTCCTGTGTTGAAGGCTCTGCTGAAATGACAGGTCTATCCAGGATGGGTCCAGGCGAGAGATGAGACGTCTTGCTCTGTTCTCTACTCTGTCAAGCAGTCGCAGATGAGAGGGGGGCAGGCAAACCAAGAAAGTGGAGCATACTCAAGGTGTGAGCGTACTTGTGCCTCGTACAGAATCTTGCAACCCCTACTGTCAAGCAGATGCGAGATACGGCGAAGTGCTGTAAGCTTCCTGGCTGCCTTGTTTGCAAGATTTACAACATGGTTCTTCATGGTTAGTTTGGAATCAAATTTCACCCCAAGGATATCAACTTCTTCTCCAGGTGCCAACACCCTCCCATTCATACTTACTACTGCACCAGCATTACCATCATGGTGCCTAGAGACCATCATCATTTGCGTTTTCTCAGGTGCAAATGCAACTTGCCATCTATTTCCCCAAGCTGATATAGTTCTTAGCTGGTGATTGATGTCGCTTAGAGCAGCTGGCATATCTTCTCTTGGATAAGTGAATGTCAATGTACAGTCGTCTGCATATACATGAGATTCTGGGATGAGATGAAGAAGATCGTTGAAGTAGACATTCCCTAACAATGATCCCAGCACGCTTCCTTATGGAACACTTGCCCCAATAGGATGTCTTGCTGATTCCGTTCCATTGAGAACTACACTTAGAGATCTACCATGAAGGTAATCACTGAGGAGACATAGCGTAGAGCCTGCAATTCCCAGTGCTTGAAGTTTTGCTAAGAGGCCCTGGTGCCACACCCGGCCGAAAGCACCAGCAATGTCCAGTGCTACCACACAGCTGACTTTGGATTCATCCAGTGACTGGTGCCACTTAGTGGAGAGGTTTAACAACAGATCAGCAGCAGAGTAACCTTTCCTGAGCCATAGTGACGATCACAAAGTAGTGAGTGGCAGTCAAAAGACTCTGCCATTTGTCTTGAAATTATTGTCTCAAGGATCTTACCAGTGATTGACTGGAGTGACACTGGTCTGTAGTTGCTGATTTCTGCTCTGCTCTTCTTTTTGTGAACAGGGACTACATTTGCCACTTTCCACAGAGAGGGCCATTTACACTGTACTAGGCAGTGCTGAAAGATGCGAGTTAGAGGTGCTGCTAGCTGGTCTGCACATCTTCTCAGCAATCTTGGGCTCAACTTGTCTGAGCCCAGAGCCTTTTCTTGGTCAAGCAATTTAAGAAGGAAATGCACCTCCTCCTGCCTTATTGTCACCACTGACAGTTTTGACACAGTTCTTGCAGCTAGCCAAGGAGGGTCCCTTGTTGGATCAGGAACTTGCATTTTGGTAGC
>NC_091295.1:66350497-66357997 GCF_038502225.1 Cherax quadricarinatus | reverse complement strand
TTAAATTACAACTCATCCCCCCAAACTCCTCCCTCAGTCTCCAGACTTCACAACATTATCACAAAAGCTAACTCAAACACTTTACTTTGAACATCACCAAAAAACACCATCAATTACCTTTAAATACTCCAAAAACATCATTCGAACACCCCCAAATCACCTCTGAATACTCCCAAAACACCTTCATAAGTACTCTTGCACATCATTTGAACACCTTCAAAAACACCTTTGAATAACCTCAAAACACCATTTGAGTACTCCCAAATACACCACTGAATACTACTAAAACACCACTGAATACACTCAAAACACCACCAAAATCACCATAAACTAAGATCAACACACACATCCCACAACACCCACAACCCACAACACCCACATCCCACATCACCCACACCCCACAATTTTTTCTCGTTTTAACTAATTTCATCAGAAAGTCACAACAACAAAACACTTATAATCACTTTTCAACAACTCTAGTTCGACAACAACACCCACAACCCACAACACCCACAACCCACAATTTTTTCTCGTTTTAACTAATTTCATCAGAAAAAGTCACAACAACAACCCACTTATAACATCTTTTTCGGTATCTCTAGTTCGACAACAACACCCACAACACCCACATCCCACAACACCCACAACCCAAATCACCCACACCCCACAACACCCACAACCCACATCACCCACACCCCACAACACACACAACCCACATCACCCACACCCCACAATTTTTTTCTCGTTTTAACTAATTTCATCAGAAAGTCACAACAACAACAACAACAACCCACAACTTATAATCACACCTTTGAATAACCTCAAAACACCATTTGAGTACTCCCAAATACACTACTGAATACTACTAAAACACCACTGAATACACTCAAAACACGACCAAAATCACCATAAACTAAGATCAACACCCACATCCCACAACACCCACATCCCACAACACCCACAACCCACAACACCCACATCCCACATCACCCACAACCCACATCACCAACAACCCACAATTTTTTCTCGTTTTAACTAATTTCATCACAAAGTCACAACAACAACCCACAACTTATAATCACTTTTCAGCATCTCTAGTTCGACAACAACACCCACAAACCCACAACACCCACAACACCCACAACCCACAGCACCCACATCCCACAACACCCACAACCCACAACACCCACATCCCACAACACCCACAACCCACAATTTTTTCTCGTTTTAACTAATTTCATCAGAAAAAGGCACAACAACAACCCACTTATAACATCTTTTTCGGTATCTCTAGTTCGACAACAACACCCACAACACTCACATCCCACAACACCCAGAACCCACATCACCCATACCCCACAACACCCACAACCCACATCACCCACAACCCAAAACACACACAACCCACGTCACCCACACCCAACAATTTTTTTTCTCGTTTTAACTTATTTCATCAGAAAAAGTCACATCAACAAACCCACAACTTATAACCACTTTTCAGCATCTCTAGTTCGACAACAACACCCACAACCCACAACACCCACATCCCACAACACCCACATCCCACATCACCCACACCCCCACAACAACTACCCACAACTTATAACCATTTTTTTCGGTATCTCTAGTTCCACAACAACACCCATAACCCACAACACCCACAACACCCACAACCCACAATTTTTTTTCTCGTTTTAACTAATTTCATCAGAAAAAGTCACAACAACCATCTTATAACCACTTTTTCGACATCACTAGTTCGACAACAACACCCACAGCCACCAACACCCCACAACCCACAATTTTTTTTCTCGTTTTAACTAATTTCATCAGAAAAAGTCACAAAAACAACCCACTTATATCATCTTTTTTGGTATCTCTAGTTCGACTACATTACCCACAACCCTCATCAATTACCAATTTATTCACAATTTTTTCCCCTTCTTTTTACTGAATTTTAAATGTAATACACATTCCTCTTTACATTACTAAAATTCTAATAAAATCCTCTCCATACCCATCTCCTTGTATCCACATAAATTGATATTATACTCGAATCAACTAATCTCACTACCCAACTATTGCGACATGTTTCAACACCCTCCATTCTTTTCCAATATATCATAACTTTTCAATTCTATAATTTCTTTTTAAAATATTCACACATTACCTTTATTTTCAGTAAAATCTCCCCATATTTCATTAAATTTCTAATACAACCCTCCCCATAACCCTCTCCATCTCACCCGCATTTCTTCACATCCACTCACCCATCTCCCAACACACCTCTTCTGAACACACACAAAAATCACATTTCACATCCACAAATGCATCTCATCACCCATCTCAAATCCACTAAAATCACTGTAACCAAGATATTCACAAAACTCTATGACCACCTAACACACACACACACACACACACACCTCACTTTACTTTGAACACCTTCAAAACACTCTCATACATCATTTGAGACCACCTTTTCTCAATATCTCTCATCCACAACCTTTATCATCTCACTACAGAACAACCCCAAGATTACTTCGAACACTCTCATAAATCATTTGAATACTCACATAAACACCTTTGAACATTTCCAAACAACACTGAAGCACTTCCAAAATATCATTTTGATTACTCCCAAATTAGATTTATCATCTCTAATTTATCTACACTTACACATTTCATTAACTGAAATTACAACGCATCCACCATACTACTCCCTCAGTCTCCAGACTTAACATTAACACAAAAACTAACTGAAGACACTTATGACATGAGACATTTTACCAAAACTAACACAAACACATATCCGTTATATCTCCAATATCTAAGATCACCACAATCAAGACGTTTGCCAAATTCTATAACCCCACCACTAAGATCACACATTTTTTTTTGTACACATTCTCTTAAAACATCATCATAACGAAGATCACTAAAACTATCTATACTTTTACTAAGATCACATAACATTTTGTCTTCTCTAACTCACCCACCAATTCACATTCTCATTCACACTTACACATTTCATTAACCGAAATTACATCTCATCCACCAAACTCCTCCCTCATTCTCCAGACTTTACAACATTAGCACAAAAAAAAACTAACTCATACACTTATGACATGAGACATTACCATATCTAACACACTGACTAACTTTGAACCAACTCTGAACACCACTGATCATCTTCAAAAAATACTCTGCACATCATTTGAACACCTTCAAAAAACACCACCAAACACCTCCGAATACTCCCAAAACACTACTGATTACTACCAAATCACCACTGAATACTACCAAATCACCGTCAAAATCACCAGAAACTAAGTTTAACATCACCATCTAACATCCTTTTTATAGAAATCCCCTCAAATCACTATAACCAAGAACTCCCTCCCCATTTGGCACATAAAAAAAAAGCATGAACACAAACCTAATACGCAAACACTTAGTACATGATCACCATCAACTGAAAACATATCTTGTACACACACATAATCTAAGACAACCACCAACTACAATCACCCATGTTCACTTACCTCAAAAATCACTAATATCACAGAAAACACTCATTTTTATAAACATTTCACACACAAAAAAATCATATTTGACAATATCTAAGCGCACTCACCTCACTACCACCAACACACGATGTCACACCTCACAGGACCGACGAGCTCACCTCCAGTGACGTCACACTCCCATTGTGTTACTTGGTGGTTGGTAACATCACACCCAACCCACCTTGTTTCAACCTGTTGTACCCTACATTATCTAAGAACACTATATCCAAGACGATTACCAGATTTTTTGACCCCACCACCAAGATCACAGAAAACACACATTTTTTATAATTATTCACACAAAAATCACGATCACCAATTCCATATCATGTTTACCGTCATCTATCAACACTCATCACCAAGATCACCAAAAATCTAAGATCATGCATCTCAAAACTACTATGATCACTGAAAACACTTATTTTTTAAACATTCGCACAAAAATAAGACATACCTAAAAATACCACAACACTTCCACCAACATCTATAACATAACATGAGCACTATAACATATCACTATCACAAAAACAATAATACACAGACACCCACATCTTATACATTTCAATCACAAATTTAAGACATGAGACATACACACCAAATCTAAGACATTCACCTCCAACTTAGACATACACATCTTAACTAAGACATACACCAAAAACCTATACTTGACATATTGCGGCATGAATATTCATACCGCATTTATGTTGCAAATCACATTTCCTCATCCACATCATCCCTAAAACATCCTTCCTTATTCATTCCGTATATCTCCTAAAGTTGTTTTAACCCCGACGGGCCCATCACGACGTAGGAGCCAGAGCAACCATCACCACTCCAACATCACCTACTACACTCTGGCTCCTAATGTCATGATGGGCCCGTTGGGGTTAAAACAACTCTAGGAGATACACGGAATGAATAAGGAAGGATGTTTTAGGGATGATGTGGATGAGGAAATGTGATATGCAACATAAATGCGGTATGAATATTTATACCGCAATATGTCAAGTATAGGTTTTTGGTGTATGTCTTAGTTAAGATGTGTATGTCTTAGTTGGAGGTGAATGTCTTAGATTTGGTGAGTATGTCTCATGTCTTAAATTTGTGATTGAAATGTATAAGATGTGGGTGTCTGTGTATTATTTTTTTTTGTGATAGTGATATGTTATAGTGCTCATGTTATGTTATAGATGTTGGTGGAAGTGTTGTGGTATTTTTGTGTATGTCTTATTTTTGTGCGAATGTTTAAAAAATAAGTGTTTTCAGTGATCATAGTAGTTTTGAGATGCATGATCTTAGATTTTTGGTGATCTTGGTGATGAGTGTTGATAGATGACGGTAAACATGATATGGAATTGGTGATCGTGATTTTTGTGTGAATAATTATAAAAATGTGTGTTTTCTGTGATCTTGGTGGTGGGGTCATAAATTCTGGTAACCGTCATGGATATAGTGTTCTTAGATAATGTAGGGTACAACAGGCTGAAACAAGGTGGGTTGGGTGTGATGTTACCAACCACCAAGTAACACAATGGGAGTGTGACGTCACTGGAGGTGAGCTCGTCGGTCCTGTGAGGTGTGACATCGTGTGTTGGTGGTAGTGAGGTGAGTGCGCTTAGATATTGTCAAATATGATTTTTTTTGTGTGAAATGTTTATAAAAATGAGTGTTTTCTGTGATATTAGTGATTTTTGAGGTAAGTGAACATGGGTGATTGTAGTTGGTGGTTGTCTTAGATTATGTGTGTGTACAAGATATGTTTTCAGTTGATGGTGATCATGTACTAAATGTTTGCGTATTAGGTTTGTGTTCATGCTTTTTTTTTTTATGTGCCAAATGGGGAGGGAGTTCTTGGTTATAGTGATTTGAGGGGATTTCTATAGAAAGGATGTTAGATGGTGATGTTAAACTTAGTTTCTGGTGATTTTGACGGTGATTTGGTAGTATTCAGTGGTGATTTGGTAGTAATCAGTAGTGTTTTGGGAGTATTCGGAGGTGTTTGATGGTGTTTTTTGAAGGTGTTCAAATGATGTGCAGAGTATTTTTTGAAGATGATCAGTGGTGTTCAGAGTTGGTTCAAAGTTAGTCAGTGTGTTAGATATGGTAATGTTTCATGTCATAAGTGTATGAGTTAGTTTTTTTTGTGCTAATGTTGTAAAGTCTGGAGAATGAGGGAGGAGTTTGGAGGATGAGATGTAATTTCGGTTAATGAAATATGTAAGTGTGAATGAGAATGTGAATTGGTGGGTGAGTTAGAGAAGACTAAATGTTATGTGATCTTTGTAAAAGTATAGATAGTTTTAGTGATCTTCGTTATGATGATGTTTTAAGAGAATGTGTACAAAAAAAAATGTGTGATCTTAGTGGTGGGGTTATAGAATTTGGCAAACGTCTTGATTGTGGTGATCTTAGATATTGGAGATATAACGGATATGTGTTTGTGTTAGTTTTGGTAAAATGTCTCATGTCATAAGTGTCTGAGTTAGTTTTTGTGTTAATGTTGTAAAGTCTGGAGACTGAGGGAGTAGTATGGTGGATGTGTTGTAATTTCAGTTAATGAAATGTGAAAGTGTAGATAAATTAGAGATGATAAATCTTATTTGGGAGTAATCAAAATGATATTTTGGAAGTGCTTCAGTGTTGTTTGGAAATGTTCAAAGGTGTTTATGTGAGTATTCAAATGATTTACGAGAGTGTTCGAAGTAATCTTGGGGTTGTTCTGTAGTGAGATGATAAAGGATGTGGATGAGAGATATTGAGAAAAGGTGGTCTCAAATGATGTATGAGAGTGTTTTGAAGGTGTTCAAAGTAAAGTGAGGTGTGTGTGTGTGTGTGTGTGTGTGTGTGTGTGTGTGTGTGTGTGTGTGTGTGTGTGTTAGGTGGTCATAGAGTTTTGTGAATATCTTGGTTACAGTGATTTTAGTGGATTTGAGATGGGTGATGAGATGCATTTGTGGATGTGAAATGTGATTTTTGTGTGTGTTCAGAAGAGGTGTGTTGGGAGATGGGTGAGTGGATGTGAAGAAATGCGGGTGAGATGGAGAGGGGTATGGGGAGGGTTGTATTAGAAATTTAATGAAATATGGGGAGATTTTACTGAAAATAAAGGTAATGTGTGAATATTTTAAAAAGAAATTATAGAATTGAAAAGTTATGATATATTGGAAAAGAATGGAGGGTGTTGAAACATGTCGCAATAGTTGGGTAGTGAGATTAGTTGATTCGAGTATAATATCAATTTATGTGGATACAAGGAGATGGGTATGGAGAGGATTTTATTAGAATTTTAGTAATGTAAAGAGGAATGTGTGTTACATTTAAAATTCAGTAAAAAGAAGGGGAAAAAATTGTGAATAAATTGGTAATTGATGAGGGTTGTGGGTAATGTAGTCGAACTAGAGATATCAAAAAAGATGATATAAGTGGGTTGTTTTTGTGACTTTTTCTGATGAAATTAGTTAAAACGAGAAAAAAAATTGTGGGTTGTGGGGTGTTGGTGGTTGTGGGTGTTGTTGTCGAACTAGTGATGTCGAAAAAGTGGTTATAAGTTGGTTGTTGTGACTTTTTCTGATGAAATTAGTTAAAACGAGAAAAAAATTGTGGGTTGTGGGTGTTGTGGGTTGTGGGTGTTGTGGGTGTTGTGGGTTGTGGGTGTTGTTGTCGAACTAGAGATACCGAAAAAAGTGGTTATAAGTTGTGGGTAGTTGTTGTGGGGGTGTGGGTGATGTGGGATGTGGGTGTTGTGGGATGTGGGTGTTGTGGTTTGTGGGTGTTGTTGTCGAACTAGAGATGCTGAAAAGTGGTTATAAGTTGTGGGTTTGTTGATGTGACTTTTTCTGATGAAATTAGTTAAAACGAGAATAAAAAATTGTGGGGTGTGGGTGATGTGGGTTGTGTGTGTTGTGGGGTGTGGGTGATGTGGGTTGTGGGT
>NC_091295.1:66337997-66345497 GCF_038502225.1 Cherax quadricarinatus | reverse complement strand
CAGTTACCCAGTTTTCTTCGCCAGTTATTCAGTTTTCTTCGCCAGTTATCCAGTTTTCTTCGCCAGTTACCCAGTTTTCTTCGCCAGTTATTCAGTTTTCTTCGCCAGTTATCCAGTTTTCTTCGCCAGTTATCCAGTTTTCTTCGCCAGTTATCCAGTTTTCTTCGCCAGTTACCCAGTTTTCTTCGCCAGTTATCCAGTTTTCTTCACCAGTTACCCAGTTTTCTTCGCCAGTTATCCAGTTTTCTTCGTCAGTTACCCAGTTTTCTTCGCCAGTTATCCAGTTTTCTTCGCCAGTTATCCAGTTTTCTTCGCCAGTTACCCAGTTTTCTTCGCCAGTTATTCAGTTTTCTTCGCCAGTTATCCAGTTTTCTTCGCCAGTTACCCAGTTTTCTTCGCTAGTTATCCAGTTTTCTTCTCTACTTATCTAGTTTTCTTCGCCAGTTATCCACTTTTCTTCCCCAGTTATCCAGTTTTCTTCTCCAGTTACCCAGTTTTCTTCGCCAGTTATCCAATTTTCTTCTCCAGTTACCCAGTTTTCTTCGCCAGTTATCCAGTTTTTTTCTCCAGTTATCCAGTTTTCTTCGCCAGTTATCCAGTTTTCTTCGCCAGTTATCCGGTATTCTTCGCCAGTTATCCAGTTTTCTTTGCCAGTTATCCAGTTTTCTTCGCCAGTTGTCCAGTTTTCTTCTCCAGTTATCCAGTTTCTTCGCCAGTTATCCAGTTTTCTTTGCCAGTTATCCAGTTTTCTTCGCCAGTTATCCAGTTTTCTTCTCCAGTTATCCAGTTTCTTCGACAGTTATCCAGTTTTCTTTGCCAGTTATCCAGTTTTCTTCACCAGTTATCCAGTTTTCTTCGCCAGTTATCCAGCTTTCTTCGCCAGTTATCCAACTTCGTTAATAATTCCGTTTTCTTTTATAATTATAGTATTGTCTTCTTCAAATATTCCATTTTCTTATCTAATTATCCCATTTTCTTAGCTAATTTTTTCTGGGGTGTCTTGTCTGGAATGTTTCTTCTGTAGTCAGAGTTGACTGTTTCTTCTGTAGTCAGAGTTGACTGTTTCTTCTGTTGTCAGAGTTGACTGTTTCTTCTGTTGTCAGAGTTGACTGTTTCTTCTGTAGTCAGAGTTGACTGTTTCTTCTGTTGTCAGAGTTGACTGTTTCTTCTGTAGTCAGAGTTGACTGTTTCTTCTGTTGTCAGAGTTGACTGTTTCTTCTGTTGTCAGAGTTGACTGTTTCTTCTGTTAATTAACATTAATGAACATTATTAACATTTATAAGCTTTATTAAATTTATAAGCACTATCATTTAGAAGTAGTATTTTTTATGAACATTGTTATCAAATATAAGCATTATATTCATTAATTATTTATTGTTTAATATATTTATAGATGGGGTTGTAAGAGAAGTAAATGCGAGGGTCTTGGCAAGAGGCGTGGAGTTAAAAGATAAAGAATCACACATAAAGTGGGAGTTGTCACAGTTGCTCTTTGCTGATGACACTGTGCTCTTGGGAGATTCTGCAGAGAAGTTGCAGAGATTGGTGGATGAATTTGGTAGGGTATGCAAAAGAAGAAAATTAAAAGTGTATACAGGAAAGAGTAAGGTTATGAGGATAACGAAAAGATTAGGTGATGAAAGATTGGATATCAGATTGGAGGGAGAGAGTATGGTGGAGGTGAATGTATTCAGATATTTGGGAGTGGACGTGTCAGCGGATGGGTCTATGAAAGATGAGGTGAATCATAGAATTGATGAGGGGAAAAGGGCGAGTGGTGCACTTAGGAGTCTGTGGAGACAATGAACTTTGTCCTTGGAGGCAAAGAGGGGAATGTATGAGAGTATAGTTTTACCAATGCTCTTATATGGGTGTGAAGCATGGGTGATGAATGTTGCAGCGAGGAGAAGGCTGGAGGCAGTGGAGATGTCATGCCTGAGGGCAATGTGTGGTGTGAAAATAATGCAGAGAATTCGTAGTTTGGAAGTTAGGAGGAGGTGCGGGATTACCAAAACTGTTGTCCAGAGGTCTGAGGAAGGGTTGTTGAGGTGGTTCGGACATGTAGAGAGAATGGAGCAAAACAGAATGACTTCAAGAATGTATCAGTCTGTAGTGGAAGGACGGCGGGGCAGGGGTCGGCCTAGGAAAGGTTGGAGGGAGGTGGTAAAGGAGGTTTTGTGTGCGAGGGGCTTGGACTTCCAGCAGGCATTCGTGAGCGTGTTTGATAGGAGTGAATGGAGACAAATGGTTTTTAATACTTGACGTGCTGTTGGAGTGTGAGCAAAGTAACATTTATGAAGGGGTTCAGGGAAACCGGCAGGCCGGACTTGAGTCCTGGAGATGGGAAGTACAGTGCCTGCACTCTGAAGGATGGGTGTTAATGTTGCAGTTTAAAAACTGTAGTGTAAAGCACCCTTCTGGCAAGACAGTGATGGAGTGAATGATGGTGAAAGTTTTTCTTTTTCGGGCCACCCTGCCTTGGTGGGAATCGGCCAGTGTGATAATAAAAAAAAATAAAAAAATAATCATTATCAATATTTATAGATTATTAAGATATATAAGCATTATTATTATTTACAAGCATTATCAGCATGTACCTGTATAAGCATCAATACCATTTATAAGTATTATAATTAAGAATTATCATTTATAAGCAATAGCAACAGGAAACGGGTAGGTGATGGATCATCCACACACAGTCTGCTGTGGTGGATCACACAGTCTGCTGTGGTGCATCACACAATCTGCTGTGGTGGATCACACAGTCTGCTGTGATGGATCACACAGTCTGCTGTGGTGGATCACACAGTCTGCTGTGATGGATCACACAGTCTGCTGTGGTGGATCACACAGTCTGCTGTGGTGGATCACACAGTCTGCTGTGATGGATCACACAGTCTGCTGTGGTGGATCACACAGTCTGCTGTGATGGATCACACAGTCTGCTGTGGTGGATCACACAGTCTGCTGTGATGGATCACACAGTCTGCTGTGATGGATCACACAGTCTGCTGTGGTGGATCAAACAGTCTGCTGTGATGGATCACACAGTCTGCTGTGATGGATCACACAGTCTGCTGTGATGGATCACACAGTCTGCTGTGGTGGATCACACAGTCTGCTGTGATGGATCACACAGTCTGCTGTGGTGGATCACACAGTCTGCTGTGATGGATCACACAGTCTGCTGTGGTGGATCACACAGTCTGCTGTGATGGATCACACAGTCTGCTGTGATGGATCACACAGTCTGCTGTGATGGATCACACAGTCTGCTGCGATGGATCACACAGTCTGCTGTGATGGATCACACAGTCTGCTGTGGTGGATCACACAGTCTGCTGTGGTGGATCACACAGTCTGCTGTGATGGATCACACAGTCTGCTGTGATGGATCACACAGTCTGCTGTGGTGGATCACACAGTCTGCTGTGATGGATCACACAGTATTACAACCTAGGATTTCAAATGGCCTGTTATCCCAGGTGTAATGGGAGCAAATAAACACAGTAGAAAAAGTTTAGACTTATATTATCCTTCACCAATTATAACAGCAATATGTACACTATGTACAGTGATAAATATAGTGCACTCCACGGTAAGCAAGGCAGAAATAGAAGCCACAAGATAGCAGACCGTGCTTCAACCAGCTCTAGAGTGGGAATGACAAGGGCAGACAGGAGAGCGGTATCCACATAACCTCTGCGATTGTCAATCCCACCTTCTTATTGGCTAGAACCTGGTCACTAGTTGAACGATGGGGCCCCATCATCAACTCTTAGCAACCTGGTTCGCTGGTTGGGGGAGATAGCCTGTAAATGAGGGTGTGTCCATGCGCCGAATAAAGGTTACGTACTCTTTGCATGCCACACACAGTCTGCTGTGGTGGATCACACAGTCTGCTGTGATGGATCACAAAGTCTGCTGTGATAGATCACACAGTCTGCTGTGGTGGATCACACAGTCTGCTGTGGTGGATCACACAGTCTGCTGTGGTGGATCACACAGTCTGCTGTGATGGATCACACAGTCTGCTGTGGTGGATCACACAGTCTGCTGTGGTGGATCACACAGTCTGCTGTGATGGATCACACAGTCTGCTGTGGTGGATCACACAGTCTGCTGTGGTGGATCACACAGTCTGCTGTGGTGGATCACACAGTCTGCTGTGGTGGATCACACAGTCTGCTGTGATGGATCACACAGTCTGCTGTGATGGATCACACAGTCTGCTGTGGTGGATCACACAGTCTGCTGTGGTGGATCACACAGTCTGCTGTGGTGGATCACGCAGTCTGCTGTGCTGGATCACACAGTCTGCTGTGGTGGATCACACAGTCTGCTGTGGTGGATCACACAGTCTGCTGTGATGGATCACACAGTCTGCTGTGATGGATCACACAGTCTGCTGTGGTGGATCACACAGTCTGCTGTGGTGGATCACACAGTCTGCTGTGATGGATCACACAGTCTGCTGTGGTGGATGACACAGTCTGCTGTGATGGATCACACAGTCTGCTGTGATGGATCACACAGTCTGCTGTGATGGATCACACAGTCTGCTGTGGTGGATCACACAGTCTGCTGTGGTGGATCACACAGTCTGCTGTGATGGATCACACAGTCTGCTGTGATGGATCACACAGTCTGCTGTGGTGGATCACACAGTCTGCTGTGATGGATCACACAGTCTGCTGTGATGGATCACACAGTCTGCTGTGGTGGATCACACAGTCTGCTGTGGTGGATCACACAGTCTGCTGTGGTGGATCACACAGTCTGCTGTGGTGGATCACACAGTCTGCTGTGGTGGATCACACAGTCTGCTGTGATGGATCACACAGTCTGCTGTGGTGGATCACACAGTCTGCTGTGATGGATCACACAGTCTGCTGTGATGGATCACACAGTCTGCTGTGGTGGATCACACAGTCTGCTGTGGTGGATCACACAGTCTCCTGTGGTGGATCACACAGTCTCCTGTGGTGGATCACACAGTCTGCTGTGGTGGATCACACAGTCTGCTGTGGTGGATCACACAGTCTGCTGTGATGGATCACACAGTCTGCTGTGGTGGATCACACAGTCTGCTGTGATGGATCACACAGTCTTCTGTGGTGGATCACACAGTCTGCTGTGATGGATCACACAGTCTGCTGTGGTGGATCACACAGTCTGCTGTGATGGATCACACAGTCTGCTGTGATGGATCACACAGTCTGCTGTGATGGATCACACAGTCTGCTGCGATGGATCACACAGTCTGCAGTGGTGGATCACACAGTCTGCTGTGGTGGATCACACAGTCTGCTGTGATGGATCACACAGTCTGCTGTGATGGATCACACAGTCTGCTGTGGTGGATCACACAGTCTGCTGTGATGGATCACACAGTCTGCTGTGGTGGATCACACAGTCTGCTGTGATGGATCACACAGTCTGCTGTGATGGATCACACAGTCTGCTGTGGTGGATCACACAGTCTGCTGTGGTGGATCACACAGTCTGCTGTGGTGGATCACACAGTCTGCTGTGATGGATCACACAGTCTGCTGTGGTGGATCACACAGTCTGCTGTGGTGGATCACACAGTCTGCTGTGGTGGATCACACAGTCTGCTGTGATGGATCACACAGTCTGCTGTGGTGGATCACACAGTCTGCTGTGGTGGATCACACAGTCTGCTGTGGTGGATCACACAGTCTGCTGTGGTGGATCACACAGTCTGCTGTGCTGGATCACACAGTCTGCTGTGGTGGATCACACAGTCTGCTGTGGTGGATCACACAGTCTGCTGTGATGGATCACACAGTCTGCTGTGATGGATCACACAGTCTGCTGTGGTGGATCACACAGTCTGCTGTGGTGGATCACACAGTCTGCTGTGATGGATCACACAGTCTGCTGTGGTGGATCACACAGTCTGCTGTGGTGGATCACACAGTCTGCTGTGATGGATCACACAGTCTGCTCTGATGGATCACACAGTCTGCTGTGATGGATCACACAGTCTGCTGTGGTGGATCACACAGTCTGCTGTGATGGATCACACAGTCTGCTGTGATGGATCACACAGTCTGCTGTGGTGGATCACACAGTCTGCTGTGATGGATCACACAGTCTGCTGTGGTGGATCACACAGTCTGCTGTGGTGGATCACACAGTCTGCTGTGGTGGATCACACAGTCTGCTGTGATGGATCACACAGTCTGCTGTGGTGGATCACACAGTCTGCTGTGATGGATCACACAGTCTGCTGTGATGGATCACACAGTCTGCTGTGATGGATCACACAGTCTGCTGTGGTGGATCACACAGTCTGCTGTGGTGGATCACACAGTCTGCTGTGATGGATCACACAGTCTGCTGTGATGGATCACACAGTCTGCTGTGGTGGATCACACAGTCTGCTGTGGTGGATCACACAGTCTGCTGTGGTGGATCACACAGTCTGCTGTGATGGATCACACAGTCTGCTGTGATGGATCACACAGTCTGCTGTGGTGGATCACACAGTCTGCTGTGGTGGATCACACAGTCTGCTGTGGTGGATCACACAGTCTGCTGTGGTGGATCACACAGTCTGCTGTGGTGGATCACACAGTCTGCTGTGATGGATCACACAGTCTGCTGTGGTGGATCACACAGTCTGCTGTGGTGGATCACACAGTCTGCTGTGGTGGATCACACAGTCTGCTGTGGTGGATCACACAGTCTGCTGTGGTGGATCACACAGTCTGCTGTGATGGATCACACAGTCTGCTGTGATGGATCACACAGTCTGCTGTGGTGGATCACACAGTCTGCTGTGGTGGATCACACAGTCTGCTGTGGTGGATCACACAGTCTGCTGTGGTGGATCACACAGTCTGCTGTGGTGGATCACACAGTCTGCTGTGGTGGATCACACAGTCTGCTGTGATGGATCACACATTCTGCTGTGGTGGATCACACAGTCTGCTGTGGTGGATCACACAGTCTGCTGTGATGGATCACACAGTCTGCTGTGGTGGATCACACAGTCTGCTGTGGTGGATCACACAGTCTGCTGTGATGGATCACACAGTCTGCTGTGCTGGATCACACAGTCTGCTGTGGTGGATCACACAGTCTGCTGTGGTGGATCACACAGTCTGCTGTGGTGGATCACACAGTCTGCTGTGGTGGATCACACAGTCTGCTGTGGTGGATCACACAGTCTGCTGTGGTGGATCACACAGTCTGCTGTGGTGGATCACACAGTCTGCTGTGGTGGATCACACAGTCTGCTGTGGTGGATCACACAGTCTGCTGTGGTGGATCACACAGTCTGCTGTGGTGGATCACACAGTCTGCTGTGGTGGATCACACAGTCTGCTGTGGTGGATCACACAGTCTGCTGTGGTGGATCACACAGTCTGCTGTGGTGGATCACACAGTCTGCTGTGGTGGATCACACAGTCTGCTGTGATGGATCACACAGTCTGCTGTGGTGGATCACACAGTCTGCTGTGGTGGATC
>NC_091295.1:66272997-66332997 GCF_038502225.1 Cherax quadricarinatus | reverse complement strand
AGTTTTAAGACGAGGTTTGATAAAGCTCATGGAGCGGGGAGAGAGAGGGCCCAGTAGCAACCGGTGAAGAGGCGGGGCCAGGAGCTAGGACTCGACCCCTGCAACCACAAATAGGTGAGTACAAATAGGTGAGTACACACACACACACACACACACACACACACACACACACACACACACACACACACACAAGGGAAAACTGGAAACGTGAAGGCTATGATGACGTTAGCGATGGAAATCTTTGTGTGAAGATGTGAAGGACAAAACAAGAAAGATATTAAACCAGCAAGACTAGATCAAGTATTACTGCAAATCCTACTGACAAAGATGAAATACAGTATGAGAGGCTACAGATGGTAGCAACCATACAATAGTGAATTACACTACTGTAAGAAAGTTAATACGGGGGTGAGGGAGAGTAACAGCAGGAGGGAGACGATGGTGACAGATTTCAGAAGAGAAATCTCTGAAGAGCTGAGAGAAGTTTGAAACGCAGTGAAATGGGAGAAGGGAGTGGAAGGAGAGTCAAGTAATGAGATAATGAGAGACGTAGCAGGAAAGTGCAGAGAGACAGAGGAAAACCTCGTACCACAGAAGTGATAAGATAAGGAAAAAATAAAGACGTAGGAAAGTGAAATAAACATGTTGAATAAAATATAAACGAGTGAAGGGGAGAACACAGGGAAGAGAAGAGAAAGGGGCAGAAACGAAGTGGAGAAGGTGAGAAGAAAAGCTAGGCAACGATTTGAGAACAGAGAAGAAACGAAAGGTTCAGTGCTAGCACCTACTGAATCAACTGGCTGGTCTTCCACTGCTTTCCACTGTTGACTGAGGAGGCGTATGAGGCTAGGACCAGGCGAGCATCTGAGATCTGGAACTACTTCGGTGTTGTGGCCGTTGTGGACACTCGTGTATGACGTCCCTGGTACCCCTGATGTTGTTGTGGCCGTTGTGGACACTCGTGTATGACGTCCCTGGTACCCCTGATGTTGTTGTGGCCGTTGTGGACACTCGTGTATGACGTCCCTGGTACCCCTGATGTTGTTGTGGCCGTTGTGGACACTCGTGTATGACGTCCCTGGTACCCCTGATGTTGTTGTGGCCGTTGTGGACACTCGTGTATGACGTCCCTGGTACCCCTGGTGTTGTTGTGGCCGTTGTGGACACTCGTGTATGACGTCCCTGGTACCCCTGGTGTTGTTGTGGCCGTTGTGGACACTCGTGTATGACGTCCCTGGTACCCCTGGTGTTGTTGTGGCCGTTGTGGACACTCGTGTATGACGTCCTTGGTACCCCTGGTGTTGTTGTGGCCGTTGTGGCCACTCGTGTATGACGTCCCTGGTACTCCTGATGTTGTTGTGGCCGTTGTGGACACTCGTGTATGACGTCCCTGGTACCCCTGGTGTTGTTGTGGCCGTTGTGGACACTCGTGTATGACGTCCCTGGTACCCCTGGTGTTGTTGTGGCCGTTGTGGACACTCGTGTATGACGTCCCTGGTACCCCTGGTGTTGTTGTGGCCGTTGTGGACACTCGTGTATGACGTCCCTGGTACCCCTGGTGTTGTGGCCGTTGTGGACACTCGTGTATGACGTCCCTGGTACCCCTGATGTTGTTGTGGCCGTTGTGGACACTCGTGTATGACGTCCCTGGTACCCCTGGTGTTGTTGTGGCCGTTGTGGACACTCGTGTATGACGTCCCTGGTACCCCTGGTGTTGTTGTGGCCGTTGTGGACACTCGTGTATGACGTCCCTGGTACCCCTGGTGTTGTTGTGGCCGTTGTGGACACTCGTGTATGACGTCCCTGGTACCCCTGGTGTTGTTGTGGCCGTTGTGGACACTCGTGTATGACGTCCCTGGTACCCCTGATGTTGTTGTGGCCGTTGTGGACACTCGTGTATGACGTCCCTGGTACCCCTGGTGTTGTTGTGGCCGTTGTGGACACTCGTGTATGACGTCCCTGGTACCCCTGGTGTTGTTGTGGCCGTTGTGGACACTCGTGTATGACGTCCCTGGTACCCCTGGTGTTGTTGTGGCCGTTGTGGACACTCGTGTATGACGTCCCTGGTGCCCCTGGTGTTGTTGTGGCCGTTGTGGACACTCGTGTATGACGTCCCTGGTACCCCTGGTGTTGTTGTGGCCGTTGTGGACACTCGTGTATGACGTCCCTGGTACCCCTGGTGTTGGTGTGGCCGTTGTGGACACTCGTGTATGACGTCCCTGGTACCCCTGGTGTTGTTGTGGCCGTTGTGGACACTCGTGTATGACGTCCCTGGTACCCCTGGTGTTGTTGTGGCCGTTGTGGACACTCGTGTATGACGTCCCTGGTACCCCTGGTGTTGTTGTGGCCGTTGTGGACACTCGTGTATGACGTCCCTGGTACCCCTGGTGTTGTTGTGGCCGTTGTGGACACTCGTGTATGACGTCCCTGGTACCCCTGGTGTTGTTGTGGCTGTTGTGGACACTCATGTATGATGTCCCTGGTACCCCTGGTGTTGTTGTGGCCGTTGTGGACACTCGTGTACGACGTCCCTGGTACCCCTGGTGTTGTTGTGGCCGTTGTGGACACTCGTGTATGACGTCCCTGGTACCCCTGATGTTGTTGTGGCCGTTGTGGACACTCGTGTATGACGTCCCTGGTACCCCTGGTGTTGTTGTGGCCGTTGTGGACACTCGTGTATGACGTCCCTGGTACCACTGGTGTTGTTGTGGCCGTTGTGGACACTCGTGTATGACGTCCCTGTTACCCCTGGTGTTGTTGTGGCCGTTGTGGACACTCGTGTATGACGTCCCTGGTACCCCTGATGTTGTTGTGGCCGTTGTGGACACTCGTGTATGACGTCCCTGGTACCCCTGGTGTTGTGTGGCCGTTGTGGACACTCGTGTATGACGTCCCTGGTACCACTGGTGTTGTTGTGGCCGTTGTGGACACTCGTGTATGACGTCCCTGTTACCCCTGGTGTTGTTGTGGCCGTTGTGGACACTCGTGTATGACGTCCCTGGTACCCCTGGTGTTGTTGTGGCCGTTGTGGACACTCGTGTATGACGTCCCTGGTACCCCTGGTGTTGTTGTGGCCGTTGTGGACGCTCGTGTATGACGTCCC
Organism: Cherax quadricarinatus; assembly: GCF_038502225.1. Taxonomy (NCBI): domain Eukaryota; kingdom Metazoa; phylum Arthropoda; class Malacostraca; order Decapoda; family Parastacidae; genus Cherax; species Cherax quadricarinatus. The sequence goes on along the minus strand of NC_091295.1, from coordinate 66,329,894 downwards.
TGGTACCCCTGGTGTTGTTGTGGCCGTTGTGGACACTCGTGTATGACGTCCCTGGTACCCCTGGTGTTGTTGTGGCTGTTGTGGTCACTCGTGTATGACGTCCCTGGTACCCCTGGTGTTGTTGTGGCTGTTGTGGTCACTCGTGTATGACGTCCCTGGTACCCCTGGTGTTGTTATGACTGTTGTGGTCACTCGTGTATGACGTAGCTGGTACCCCTGGTGTTGTTGCAGTATAAGTGTGACCCCTCATCTGGCTGCACTCACTGCTGACTTGATGAATAGGCAGCTGAAGGTAATAATTAGTGACTGAAGAAGTACTGCCTCCTAGGGGTAGTACTTCGAAAACAAACTTTGACAAAATTCTTTGTCCTCCAACTAACGACCTCAGTGATTCACTGGGGTCGTTAGTTAAAACGTCTCTTTCTATATAGTGAGGAGTGGATGTTTGTCACCGTATATAACTCGGACAACACCGCCACTCTTTCACATATCCATACTACCAACAACGTCTCAGTCACAATACAGAGAGTTTTTCTTGAGAGTTGTGGGACTGTTCTCATTTCGCACACTATAATACAATAAGAATTTACACACTGCTGCCCAGACATTTAATCAGCAACTCGAGCTACAAATTCTCTCTATTACCAAAGCGGAAACTTACGTCTTTGCTGACCGACGACGGAGACGTTATCCGAGCAATGTGGCTAAACTGACTTTCGACTACCGGGACCTTCCATCCTCCGTCTATATCATAGGACAGTGCTTACAGGTAACAAACTCATATCAACACCCTAGCAATGCTGACAATGCTGGCGCTTTGATCACCCGAAAAATTTTGCAGATCACCTGCAGAATTCTGACATTGTAGTGTAGCAGATGGTGATCCATCCCGTGACTTGCCTCACAAAATGGTTCAACGTTTACCTTTAAGATAGTGAAAGTCACTATCTCAAGGACAAAAAAAAAAGTCTATCATACAGTATGGTAGTGACTTAGTTCTGTTGGCAAGGAAGTATATCGCAGCTAGCTCTTCCAGAGGAGGAAGTCTATCACAGCTCCTCCAGAGGAGGAAGTCTATCACAGCTCCTCCAGAGGAGGAAGTCTATCACAGCTCCTCCAGAGGAGGAAGTCTATCACAGCTCCTCCAGAGGAGGAAGTCTATCACGGTTAGCTCCTCCAGAGAAGGAAGTCTATCACAGCTCCTCCAGAGGAGGAAGTCTATCACGGCTCCTCCAGAGGAGGAAGTCTAGCACAGCTAGCTCATCCAGAGGAGGTTACTAGGCCTTCAGCGTTGTAACCTCCATCGTCACAGTACCCTCAGTGTACGAACCTTATTGGTCCTCACCTACTTCAACATCTGCTATTACTTTCACTTGGTCCTCTGCCATCTCGCACATTTCTTCACCCACACAGCCTTCAGCAGTTGTACATTTGAAACCTCCATCACAACTCAAATACTCAAGAACTGCGTAGTCCCCAAAACTCCTCTCCAACCTGTTGTCAGGTTAAGATTAACTCTTGCTAGCAGTATCTCTCAACCATTGTATCTGTGACAGTTGTGGAAATACATTTACTCCCACATACTTCTACTGACTTCCACGTACCTCCACCCACTCCCACATACTTCTACTGACTTCCACGTACCTCCACCCACTCCCACATACTTCTACTGACTTCCACGTACCTCCACCCACTCCCACATACTTCCACTACCCTATCCATCTCAATATAGATTCCTTCACCTCAGCAGACAACTAACCTCTCTTAAGTTGTGGTTTGCTGAGGTTTATTATGGGTTTTATCTCTTAGATAAAGGGCGATGTGGCTTCAATTGTTTCTACAGTCAGGAGAATGGTAGGTAGTGTGATGCAAGAGGAGGAAGGGAAGATGGAATGTAAAAGGGGGTAATATTAACAGCTGCCAAAATAGGAAGAGGTTAAATGAGATAAGATAAGATTTCGTTCGGATTTTTAACCCCGGGGGGTTAGCCACCCAGGATAACCCAAGAAAGTCAGTGCGTCATCGAGGACTGTCTAACTTATTTCCATTGGGGTCCTTAATCTTGTCCCCCTGGATGCGACCCACACCAGTCGACTAACACCCAGGTACCTATTTGCTGCTAGGTGAACAGGACAACAGGTGTAAGGAAACGTGTCGAAATGTTTTCACCCGCCGGGAATCGAACCCGGGCCCTCCGTGTGTGAAGCGGGAGCTTTAGCCACCAGGCCACCGGGCCACCGGGCCACCAGGCCACCGGGCCACACCTCAGCAGGTTTGTCATCCAGTCCTTAACGTTACCTTATTCAGTCCGACACTAACTCACAAAATATTATCTTCAGCTGTTTACCATATACAACTCCTAAACACACACACATATCTTACGCCTTGAATATCAAAATGGTATACAATACCGACAGGTTGGTAGGTAAAACACATGTGTCTTACCTACCATTCTACACCTTATTTCTGTAGTTATACGCTACTCCCTAATTAATCCACAATCAGTAGCAACACACTGCTACTTGATACATCAGTGTAGCCCACAGCCGCCTCTAGTCACCACCTGCTTACCTCTACCAATATTACCATGGCATCTCTGTGGATATATTGAGAAAAGCTCCACATTTTATTATCTCAGTTGTACCCTTTACTTATATACAACAACCCAAGCTACGTAACACAGCTGTGATTCTTATCTCTAGGTATGTTATTATACACTAACTCGCTTTTTATCCCTCAGAGACGTACAGTGTAAGTGCTCTTATTTGTGGGAAATGGCGTTCATTATTTTAGACTTGCAGTTGTTACTTTGCTTGACTATACTGCAGCCAGAGTCTATTTAGACGAATGGTACACCATCTGCTCTTTGTATCTTTCCTCTTTATACCCATTGTCTGTACCTAAAATACAATTTATGTTGACTTCCACTCCTTTTATTAGCTTATTTTAACTCTCTTGACCGGGGAGGATGTCATTGTGGCTCGTGAGCAGCAGCTACAGTCTCTCTCTCTCTCTCTCTCTCTCTCTCTCTCTCTCTCTCTCTCTCTCTCTCTCTCTCTCTCTCTCTCTCTCTCTCTCTCTCTCTCTCTCTCTCTCTGTCAGATATCCCTGCACATTCAGATTCCTACAAACATGCTCTCTCCTACCCACATCTCGCTGGATATTTCTCTTCCGTAGCGCTCGCATTTGACTGGATTGCAACAGATGATGACTATGACAGCGATCGAGTCAGAGGTCTCATTACTTCTCGTTCATACTCCCGACCTCCTCGCAGCTCCCCCTGGCAATTTGAACGACAAGATTGGTCACTTTGTACACGCCATTACCTCTTTTCCCGGTGTTCCTCTTGATTCATCCTCTACAGACGAGGTATTTCAGATGTTCACCACCTCTGTTCTCTCTCTCTCTCTCTCTCTCTCTCTCTCTCTCTCTCTCTCTCTCTCTCTCTCTCTCTCTCTCTCTCTCTCTCTCTCTCTCTCTCTCTCTCTCTCTCTCTCCAACCAGACTGCGAGTCTCAGGGACCTCGTGTAAGCATTTTAAAAATTAAGTTGAAAATGGTATCAATACCGACAAATTGATGATTAAGACACAGTAATTGTAGTAGTGAAATGCAGATGATGTCATCAGTCCATAAACCTTGGAGAAATATTATTTGAGGTGGTCAGTCCCTCAGCCTGGAGAAGAGTTCAGCTCCATGGATAATAATAATAATAATAATGATAATAACAATAATAATAATAATGATAATAATAATAATAATACAACATAAAAAAAAAAAAACACAATAATAATAACTAATAATAACTACAAGTACATGTACAAGGTATACAGACCATAGCTGACATTAGCGACATACTACTATATAGAAAGCCGCTTGTTATACTGAGTATCTCGGGCAAATTATGTCAGTTTTGTCCCAGGATGCAACCCACACCAGTCGACTAACACCCATTTTACTGATGGGGAACATAGACAACCGGTGTAAGGAAACATGCCCAGTGTTTCTACCCTCGCCGGGAATCGAGCCAGGACCCTCGCCGTGTGAAGCGAGAGCGTTAGCAACCAGGCCACGGGGCACCGTTATGGAGCTGAACTCTTCTCCAGGCTGAGGGACTGACCACCTCAAATACTATTTCTCCAAGGTTGATGGACTGATGCTTCTGTATTGAACTAAAGAAGCCAACTGTATAGGCGAAACGTTGCAACAATAAAGATACCTAACTGCTGCATATGTGTCTTAATCATCATAAAAGTTGTGTACTCTGGTGACCTGACTGACTTCACACAGTGCGTTCAAAACTCGCTGCGAGATGCAGCTAACGTTACGACTGAACTAGAGACCAACTCTTGGCCTACAGACAAACGAGAGTCCATCACGTTATACAGATAGCTTAACTAACTTGCCGGAAACCTTACGTGTCCACTGTAACTGCCACTGCGTCTGTGTGCACAGTCTTGTTAAAAGTACAAAACTTTGCTGGCAGGTACTCTCCAGACCTCCCCCCGTTCTTATGATTGCTGAAGATAAAGCGGCAAACCCTGGTGAAGCTGCCAGGGTGACAGAGTGTCATCTTGTGCGTATCTTTCAAAGGGTATGTCTCTCTCCCTCTCATTCCTTCAGTCGCAGGCCGAGCTGGGGTCCACCTCACTGCATTTCACGACTCAGTACAACTTTACAGCGCTTCCTTCATATATTGTGAACCCTCAGTTAGGTTCACAGCTTCAATTCTCTTACGCCCTACAACACTACTCTTCCTCTTATGTATTTCTCAGTCATAATTCGTCCTTAGAGGCTCTACCTCTTCAGTGGGAAACTTCAATAATCCTTCCTTGTTGAAAGTCAAGTAGTACACTCCTGGGCACTTCTCATTATACTCTCATCACTCTTACCGACGCTATTTGTAAGATGATGTAATACCTGCTTAGCAAACATCTCGTGTGGTACTTAGATACCCGAATTCTCTCTCCCCCTCGTCAGTTTAATTATCTAAAGTATCATTCTATCACTGACGCCTTAATCTGTACAAGTTAGACACATGTGCAACATCTGGGTATCTTTACTGTAGACGTTTCGCCGTCCAGTGGCTTTATCAATACAAATTCTAGGACATAATCAGAAGACAGTAGAACTATATACAAAACATGAGGTAATCACTCCCTCAGTTCTACTGTCTTCTAATTATGTCCTTGAATTTATACTGATAAAGCCACTGGATGGCGCAAACGTCTACAGTAAAGATACCCAGATGTTGCACATGTGTCTAACTTTCACCCCTTAATCTGCCTAGATCCATACGTTCGCAGTGCCTTTGGTGTCATCCAGTTAGTTATTGCAATGGTTATTGATTTAGAAAAGCTTGAGACAAGCTGGTGTTATAACATCTTGTTCCAACACATATCTTACACCTCCCAGGCTCCGACAGTAGTGAAACTCTCGAACCTCTTCAAAGGTATATCCCAGGCTAACTACAACATTTCCTTAGTGAGTGTTTAGCAGAGAAGCATTTTTATGTTCCAGCAAATAACAGATTCCCCCCTCTGCCCCCTCTGCCCCCTCTGCCCCCTCTGCCCCCTCTGCCCCCTCTGCCCCCTCTGCCCCCTCTGCCCCCTCTGCTCCCTCTGCCCTCTCTGCCCCCTCTGCCCCCTCTGCCCCCTCTGCCCCCTCTGCCCCCTCTGCCCCCTCTGCCCCCTCTGCCCCCTCTGCTCCCTCTGCCCTCTCTGCCCCCTCTGCCCCCTCTGCCCCCTCTGCCCCACCTGCCCCTTCTGCCCCCCTCTGCCCCCTCTGACACTGCAAGTTGAAGGCGCACTGAAGGTTGTTCTTACTGGCCATTAACGAACTAACGTCTGTTCTTCCTTCAGATACCTGAACACCTGTGTATGTAGACGATCTTTCTGTTGTGCAAGTACTGACTGTGACCTCGTAGTGACCTCTCTCCAATGCACTACTGTGCAAGTACTGACTGTGACCTCGCAGTGACCTCTCTCCAATGCACTACTGTGCAAGTACTGACTGTGACCTCGCAGTGACCTCTCTCCAATACACTACTGTGCAAGTACTGACTGTGACCTCGTAGTGACCTCTCTCCAATACACTACTGTGCAAGTACTGACTGTGACTTCGTAGTGACCTCTCTCCAATACACTACTGTGCAAGTACTGACTGTGACCTCGTAGTGACCTCTCTCCATTACACTATTGTGCAAGTACTGACTGTGACCTCGTAGTGACCTCTCTCCAATACACTACTATGCAAGTACTGACTGTGACCTCGTAGTGACCTCTCTCCAATACACTATTGTGCAAGTACTGACTGTGACCTCGTAGTGACCTCTCTCCAATACATTATTGTGCAAGTACTGACTGTGACCTCGTAGTGACCTCTCTCCAATACACTATTGTGCAAGTACTGACTGTGACCTCGTAGTGACCTCTCTCCAATACACTATTGTGCAAGTACTGACTGTGACCTCGTAGTGACCTCTCTCCAATACACTACTGTGCAAGTACTGACTGTGACCTCGTAGTGACCTCTCTCCAATACACTATTGTGCAAGTACTGACTGTGACCTCGTAGTGACCTCTCTCCAATACACTATTGTGCAAGTACTGACTGTGACCTCGTAGTGGCCTCTCTCCAATACACTACTGTGCAAGTACTGACTGTGACCTCGTAGTGGCCTCTCTCCAATACACTACTGTGCAAGTACTGACTGTGACCTCGTAGTGGCCTCTCTCCAATACACTACTGTGCAAGTACTGACTGTGACCTCGTAGTGGCCTCTCTCCAATACACTATTGTGCAAGTACTGACTGTGACCTCGTAGTGGCCTCTCTCCAATACACTACTGTGCAAGTACTGACTGTGACCTCGTAGTGACCTCTCTCCAATACATTATTGTGCAAGTACTGACTGTGACCTCGTAGTGACCTCTCTCCAATACACTATTGATCGTGCTTCCAACTGGGTCACCTCTCAACTTATTTAAAGTTTTATATTGTTAAAGCAAATCCGATAACATTTTACAATATACTCTAATTATCCCTTAACCCGTCCAGTACCTGTATGGCTCCTGTATCACTCAACCAGACACAATGAAATGATTCACTCGTGGAACAACAGGAGAACGACTCTTATAATCGACTTCAAAAACGCTGCTGTATCTAAATCAAAATCTATATTTTAATTATTTTTGGCTCTTTGTATGCTAATTTGCTCATTTTATGTATTATTTTTTTAAATTTGATAGTCGACTGTTAAGAACACCTGATACAACTTGTCTAAAAGTTGGTTCTCATAGTTGACTGAAGTTACTTAAAACTTTAAACTGTTTTTTTCCTTGAGGGAACTGATAAACAAAGTCTTCTTCAGCTACATTAAGTTCTAATCTTGTCTAAACGAGACTACGAAGACCAGGAATATTGTTCACTCTCCCTCGATACTCTGTCTCAAGTGCAACCCAACTTGTCATCAAGGATAACGTCTGTTTATTCATCAAGGATAAGTTCTGTTTATTCATCAAGGATAAGTTCTGTTTATTCATCAAGGATAAGGCCTGTTTATTCATCAAGGATAAGGTCTGTTTATTAATCAAGGATAAGCTCTGTTTATTCATCAAGGATAAATTCTGTTTATTCATTAAGGATAAATTCTGTTTATTCATTAAGAATAAATTCTGTTTATTCATTAAGGATAAGTTCTGTTTATTCATCAAGGATAAGTTCTGTTTATTCATCAAGGATAAGGTCTGTTTATTCATCAAGGATAAGTTCTGTTATTCATCAAGGATAAGGTCTGTTTATTCATCAAGGATAAATTCTGTTTATTCATCAAGGATAAGGTCTGTTTATTCATCAAGGATAAGTTCTGTTATTCATCAAGGATAAGTTCTGTTATTCATCAAGGGATATGTTTATGTCTCTGAGTTTTCTGATCTTTGGCAGTCTACAGACGGTTCCAGTTTCCTTGTAGCAATTTAGAAACCTGACACTAACGTTGGTCCGATTTAGAACGCAATAAACTGCTTTCTGTCAAGCAACAATAAGGCTCCTGGTCATCTTCCTTCCACTGTTGTCGGGTTTGGGAAACTGAGCTCCAGAGTTGACGAACCGGACACCAGCGACTCACTCACGGACACCACGCGAAGATATGTCCACAGCCTCTCTAAGAGTACTTTTGTATACCTGGAGAGGGTTTCGGGGGTCAACGCCCCCGTGGCCTGGTCTATGACCAGGCCTCGTGGTGGATCAAAACCTGATCAGCCAGGCTGTTACTGCTGGCTGCACGTAAACCCACGTACGAACCACGGCCAGGTCAGGTACTGACTTGAGGTATCTGTCCAGCGCCTTTAAGGTATCTGTCCAGCGCCTTCATGAAGACAGCCAGGTCGCGCTGTCACCTTGTGTCACCATAATGTCGTCTAATAATGCTGGTAGACTTACCGACAATATGTTAACTTTAGATTTAGAAATGATATAGGAAAATATTAGTTTAGAAACAGTCTAATTGATGCCCTCCAATTGATTACATTTTTCTACTAGCGGGCTGCATCTCACCTCTTGACAATGCGACTTGACTCTTGACAGCGCGACTTGACTCTTGACAGCGCGACTTGACTCTTGACAGCGCGACTTGACTCTTGACAGCGCGACTTGACTATTGACAGTGCGACTTGACCTTTGACAGAGGGACTTGACTCTTTACAGTGCGACTTGACTCTTGACAGTAGAACTTGACTCTTGACAGTGCGACTTGACTCTTGACAGTGAGACTTGACTCTTGACAGTGGGACTTGACTCTTCATAGTGCGACTTGACTCTTGACAGTGCATGACAGGGCAACTAACGCTCTACCGGAAGTTTGTCAAGTTTTGACAGAGTTCCTGGAGAGTGAAACGTTGCATTAGTTAAACACGTATCCATTTACTTAAGATAAAATGTGATATATGTCAGATCTCACCCAGGATAACATCCTCATGCACTCACCCTGGCCACGTCACCCAGGATAACATCCTCATGCACTCACCCTGGCCACGTCACCCAGGATAACATCCTCATGCACTCACCCTGGCCACGTCACCCAGGATAACATCCTCATGCACTCACCCTGGCCACGTCACCCAGGATAACATCCTCATGCACTCACCCTGGCCACGTCACCCAGGATAACATCCTCATGCACTCATCCTGGCCACCTCACCCAGGATAACATCCTCATGCACTCACCCTGGCCACCTCACCCAGGATAACATCCTCATGCACTCATCCTGGCCACCTCACCCAGGATAACATCCTCATGCACTCACCCTGGCCACCTCACCCAGGATAACATCCTCATGCACTCATCCTGGCCACCTCACCCAGGATAACATCCTCATGCACTCATCCTGGCCACCTCACCCAGGATAACATCCTCATGCACTCATCCTGGCCACCTCACCCAGGATAACATCTTCATGCACTCATCCTGGCCACCTCACCCAGGATAACATCCTCATGCACTCATCCTGGCCACCTCACCCAGGATAACATCCTCATGCACTCATCCTGGCCACCTCACCCAGGATAACATCCTCATGCACTCATCCTGGCCACGTCACCCAGGATAACATCTTCATGCACTCATCCTGGCCACCTCACCCAGGATAACATCCTCATGCACTCATCCTGGCCACCTCACCCAGGATAACATCCTCATGCACTCATCCTGGCCACGTCACCCAGGATAACATCCTCATGCACTCATCCTGGCCACCTCACCCAGGATAACATCCTCATGCACTCATCCTGGCCACGTCACCCAGGATAACATCCTCATGCACTCATCCTGGCCACCTCACCCAGGATAACATCCTCATGCACTCATCCTGGCCACCTCACCCAGGATAACATCCTCATGCACTCATCCTGGCCACGTCACCCAGGATAACATCTTCATGCACTCATCCTGGCCACCTCACCCAGGATAACATCCTCATGCACTCATCCTGGCCACCTCACCCAGGATAACATCCTCATGCACTCATCCTGGCCACCTCACCCAGGATAACATCCTCATGCACTCATCCTGGCCACCTCACCTAGGATAACATCCTCATGCACTCACCCTGGCCACCTCACCCAGGATAACATCCTCATGCACTCACCCTGGCCACGTCACCCAGGATAACATCTTCATGCACTCATCCTGGCCACCTCACCCAGGATAACATCCTCATGCACTCACCCTGGCCACCTCACCCAGGATAACATCCTCATGCACTCACCCTGGCCACGTCACCCAGGATAACATCCTCATGCACTCACCCTGGCCACGTCACCCAGGATAACATCCTCATGCACTCACCCTGGCCACGTCACCCAGGATAACATCCTCATGCACTCACCCTGGCCACCTCACCCAGGATAACATCCTCATGCACTCACCCTGGCCACCTCACCCAGGATAACATCCTCATGCACTCACCCTGGCCACCTCACCCAGGATACCATCCTCATGCGCTCACCCTGGCCACCTCACCCAGGATAACATCCTCATGCACTCACCCTGGCCACCTCACCCAGGATAACATCCTCATGCACCCACCCTGGCCACCTCACCCAGGATAACATCCTCATGCACTTACCCTGGCCACCTCACCCAGGATAACATCCTCATGCACTCACCCTGGCCACCTCACCCAGGATACCATCCTCATGCACTCACCCTGGCCACCTCACCCAGGATACCATCCTCATGCACTCATCCTGGCCACGTCACCCAGGATAACATCCTCATGCACTCACCCTGGCCACGTCACCCAGGATAACATCCTCATGCACTCAACCTGGCCACGTCACCCAGGATACCATCCTCATGCACTCATCCTGGCCACGTCACCCAGGATAACATCCTCATGCACTCATCCTGGCCACGTCACCCAGGATAACATCCTCATGCACTCACCCTGGCCACGTCACCCAGGATAACATCCTCATGCCCCCACCCTGGCCACGTCACCCAGGATAACATCCTCATGCACTCACCCTGGCCACGTCACCCAGGATAACATCCTCATGCACTCACCCTGGCCACGTCACCCAGGATAACATCCTCATGCACTCACCCTGGCCACGTCACCCAGGATAACATCCTCATGCACTCACCCTGGCCACCTCACCCAGGATAACATCCTCATGCACTCACCCTGGCCACGTCACCCAGGATAACATCTTCATGCACTCATCCTGGCCACCTCACCCAGGATAACATCCTCATGCACTCATCCTGGCCACCTCACCCAGGATAACATCCTCATGCACTCATCCTGGCCACCTCACCTAGGATAACATCCTCATGCACTCACCCTGGCCACCTCACCCAGGATAACATCCTCATGCACTCACCCTGGCCACGTCACCCAGGATAACATCTTCATGCACTCATCCTGGCCACCTCACCCAGGATAACATCCTCATGCACTCACCCTGGCCACCTCACCCAGGATAACATCCTCATGCACTCACCCTGGCCACGTCACCCAGGATAACATCCTCATGCACTCACCCTGGCCACGTCACCCAGGATAACATCCTCATGCACTCACCCTGGCCACGTCACCCAGGATAACATCCTCATGCACTCACCCTGGCCACCTCACCCAGGATAACATCCTCATGCACTCACCCTGGCCACCTCACCCAGGATAACATCCTCATGCACTCACCCTGGCCACCTCACCCAGGATACCATCCTCATGCACTCACCCTGGCCACCTCACCCAGGATAACATCCTCATGCACTCACCCTGGCCACCTCACCCAGGATAACATCCTCATGCACCCACCCTGGCCACCTCACCCAGGATAACATCCTCATGCACTTACCCTGGCCACCTCACCCAGGATAACATCCTCATGCACTCACCCTGGCCACCTCACCCAGGATACCATCCTCATGCACTCACCCTGGCCACGTCACCCAGGATAACATCCTCATGCACTCATCCTGGCCACGTCACCCAGGATAACATCCTCATGCACTCATCCTGGCCACGTCACCCAGGATAACATCCTCATGCACTCATCCTGGCCACGTCACCCAGGATAACATCCTCATGCACTCATCCTGGCCACGTCACCCAGGATACCATCCTCATGCACTCATCCTGGCCACGTCACCCAGGATAACATCCTCATGCACTCATCCTGGCCACGTCACCCAGGATAACATCCTCATGCACTCACCCTGGCCACGTCACCCAGGATAACATCCTCATGCACTCACCCTGGCCACGTCACCCAGGATAACATCCTCATGCACTCACCCTGGCCACGTCACCCAGGATAACATCCTCATGCACTCACCCTGGCCACGTCACCCAGGATAACATCCTCATGCACTCACCCTGGCCACGTCACCCAGGATAACATCCTCATGCACTCATCCTGGCCACCTCACCCAGGATAACATCCTCATGCACTCACCCTGGCCACGTCACCCAGGATAACATCCTCATGCACTCACCCTGGCCATGTCACCCAGGATAACATCCTCATGCACTCATCCTGGCCACCTCACCTAGGATAACATCCTCATGCACTCACCCTGGCCACCTCACCCAGGATAACATCCTCATGCACTCACCCTGGCCACGTCACCCAGGATAACATCTTCATGCACTCATCCTGGCCACCTCACCCAGGATAACATCCTCATGCACTCATCCTGGCCACCTCACCCAGGATAACATCCTCATGCACTCATCCTGGCCACCTCACCAAGGATAACATCCTCATGCACTCACCCTGGCCACCTCACCCAGGATAACATCCTCATGCACTCACCCTGGCCACGTCACCCAGGATAACATCTTCATGCACTCATCCTGGCCACCTCACCCAGGATAACATCCTCATGCACTCACCCTGGCCACCTCACCCAGGATAACATCCTCATGCACTCACCCTGGCCACGTCACCCAGGATAACATCCTCATGCACTCACCCTGGCCACGTCACCCAGGATAACATCCTCATGCACTCACCCTGGCCACGTCACCCAGGATAACATCCTCATGCACTCACCCTGGCCACCTCACCCAGGATAACATCCTCATGCACTCACCCTGGCCACCTCACCCAGGATAACATCCTCATGCACTCACCCTGGCCACCTCACCCAGGATAACATCCTCATGCACTTACCCTGGCCACCTCACCCAGGATAACATCCTCATGCACTCACCCTGGCCACCTCACCCAGGATACCATCCTCATGCGCTCACCCTGGCCACCTCACCCAGGATAACATCCTCATGCACCCACCCTGGCCACCTCACCCAGGATAACATCCTCATGCACTTACCCTGGCCACCTCACCCAGGATAACATCCTCATGCACTCACCCTGGCCACCTCACCCAGGATACCATCCTCATGCACTCACCCTGGCCACCTCACCCAGGATACCATCCTCATGCACTCATCCTGGCCACGTCACCCAGGATAACATCCTCATGCACTCATCCTGGCCACGTCACCCAGGATAACATCCTCATGCACTCATCCTGGCCACGTCACCCAGGATACCATCCTCATGCACTCATCCTGGCCACGTCACCCAGGATAACATCCTCATGCACTCATCCTGGCCACGTCACCCAGGATAACATCCTCATGCACTCACCCTGGCCACGTCACCCAGGATAACATCCTCATGCACTCACCCTGGCCACGTCACCCAGGATAACATCCTCATGCACTCACCCTGGCCACGTCACCCAGGATAACATCCTCATGCACTCACCCTGGCCACGTCACCCAGGATAACATCCTCATGCACTCACCCTGGCCACGTCACCCAGGATAACATCCTCATGCACTCATCCTGGCCACCTCACCCAGGATAACATCCTCATGCACTCACCCTGGCCACGTCACCCAGGATAACATCCTCATGCACTCACCCTGGCCATGTCACCCAGGATAACATCCTCATGCACTCACCCTGGCCACGTCACCCAGGATAACATCCTCATGCACTCACCCTGGCCACCTCACCCAGGATAACATCTTCATGCACTCACCCTGGCCACGTCTCCCAGGATAACATCCTCATGCACTCACCCTGGCCACCTCACCCAGGATAACATCCTCATGCACTCACCCTGGCCACTTCACCCAGGATAACATCCTCATGCACTCACCCTGGCCACCTCACCCAGGATAACATCCTCATGCACTCACCCTGGCCAAGTCACCCAGGGTAACATCCTCATGCACTCACCCTGGCCACCTCACCCAGGATAACATCCTCATGCACTCATCCTGGCCACCTCACCCAGTATAACATCCTCATGCACTCACCCTGGCCACGTCACCCAGGATAACATCCTCATGCACTCACCCTGGCCACCTCACCCAGGATAACATCCTCATGCACTCATCCTGGCCACGTCACCCAGGATAACATCTTCATGCACTCACCCTGGCCACCTCACCCAGGATAACATCCTCATGCACTCATCCTGGCCACCTCACCCAGGATAACATCCTCATGCACTCAACCTGGCCACCTCACCCAGGATAACATCCTCATGCACTCACCCTGGCCACGTCACCCAGGATAACATCCTCATGCACTCACCCTGGCCACGTCACCCAGGATAACATCCTCATGCACTCACCCTGGCCACTTCACCCAGGATAACATCCTCATGCACTCACCCTGGCCACCTCACCCAGGATAACATCCTCATGCACTCACCCTGGCCAAGTCACCCAGGATAACATCCTCATGCACTCACCCTGGCCACCTCACCCAGGATAACATCCTCATGCACTCACCCTGGCCAAGTCACCCAGGATAACATCCTCATGCACTCACCCTGGCCACCTCACCCAGGATAACATCCTTATGCACTCACCCTGGCCACCTCACCCAGGATAACATCCTCATGCACTCACCCTGGCCACTTCACCCAGGATAACATCCTCATGCACTCACCCTGGCCACCTCACCCAGGATAACATCCTCATGCACTCACCCTGGCCAAGTCACCCAGGATAACATCCTCATGCACTCACCCTGGCCACCTCACCCAGGATAACATCCTCATGCACTCACCCTGGCCAAGTCACCCAGGATAACATCCTCATGCACTCACCCTGGCCACCTCACCCAGGATAACATCCTTATGCACTCACCCTGGCCACCTCACCCAGGATAACATCCTCATGCACTCACCCTGGCCACCTCACCCAGGATAACATCCTCATGCACTCATCCTGGCCACCTCACCCAGGATAACATCCTCATGCACTCACCCTGGCCACGTCACCCAGGATAACATTCTCATGCACTCATCCTGGCCACGTCACCCAGGATAACATCCTCATGCACTCACCCTGGCCACGTCACCCAGGATAACATTCTCATGCACTCATCCTGGCCACGTCACCCAGGATAACATCTTCATGCACTCATCCTGGCCACCTCACCCAGGATAACATCCTCATGCACTCATCCTGGCCACCTCACCCAGGATAACATCCTCATGCACTCACCCTGGCCACCTCACCCAGTATAACATCCTCATGCACTCACCCTGGCCACGTCACCCAGGATAACATCCTCATGCACTCATCCTGGCCACGTCACCCAGGATAACATCCTCATGCACTCATCCTTGCCACGTCACCCAGGATAACATCCTCATGCGCTCATCCTGGCCCCGTCACCCAGGATAACATCTTCATGCACTCATCCTGGCCACGTCACCCAGGATAACATCTTCATGCACTCATCCTGGCCACGTCACCCAGGATAACATTCTCATGCACTCATCCTGGCCCCGTCACCCAGGATAACATCCTCATGCACTCATCCTGGCCCCGTCACCCAGGATAACATCCTCATGCACTCATCCTGGCCCCGTCACCCAGGATAACATCCTCATGCACTCACCCTGGCCACCTCACCCAGGATAACATCCTCATGCACTCACCCTGGCCACCTCACCCAGGATAACATCCTCATGCACTCACCCTGGCCACCTCACCTTGGATAACATCCTCATGCACTCATCCTGGCCACCTCACCCAGGATAACATCCTCATGCACCCACCCTGGCCACGTCACCCAGGATAAGATCCTCATGCACTCATCCTGGCCACGTCACCCAGAATAACATCCTCATGCACTCATCCTGGCCACCTCACCCAGGATAACATCCTCATGCACTCACCCTGGCCACCTCACCCAGGATAACATCCTCATGCACTCACCCTGGCCACCTCACCCAGGATAACATCCTCATGCACTCACCCTGGCCACCTCACCTTGGATAACATCCTCATGCACTCATCCTGGCCACCTCACCCAGGATAACATCCTCATGCACCCACCCTGGCCACGTCACCCAGGATAAGATCCTCATGCACTCATCCTGGCCACGTCACCCAGAATAACATCCTCATGCACTCATCCTGGCCACCTCACCCAGGATAACATCCTCATGCACCCACCCTGGCCACGTCACCCAGGATAAGATCCTCATGCACTCACCCTGGCCACGTCACCCAGGATAACATCCTCATGCACTCATCCTGGCCACCTCACCCAGGATAACATCCTCATGCACTCATCCTGGCCACGTCACCCAAGATAACATCCTCATGCACTCACCCTGGCCACGTCACCCAGGATAACATCGTCATGCACTCATTATGGCCACCTCACCCAGGATAACATCCTCATGCACTCACCCTGGCCACCTCACCCAGGATAACATCCTCATGCACTCATCCTGGCCACCTCACCCAGGATAACATCCTCATGCACTCACCCTGGCCACGTCACTCAGGATAACATCCTCATACACTCACCCTGGCCACCTCACCCAGGATAACATCTTCATGCACTCACCCTGGCCACCTCACCCAGGATAACATCCTCATGCACTCATCCTGGCCACGTCACCCAGGATAACATCTTCATGCACTCATCCTGGCCACCTCACCCAGGATAACATCCTCATGCACTCATCCTGGCCACCTCACCCAGGATAACATCCTCATGCACTCACCCTGGCCACGTCACCCAGGATAACATCCTCATGCACTCACCCTGGCCACCTCACCCAGGATAACATCCTCATGCACTCATCCTGGCCACGTCACCCAGGATAACATCCTCATGCACTCATCCTGGCCACGTCACCCAGGATAACATCCTCATGCACTCATCCTGGCCACGTCACCCAGGATAACATCCTCATGCACTCACCCTGGCCACCTCACCCAGGATAAGACCCTCATGCACTCACCCTGGCCACCTCACCCAAGATAAGGGGTTCTTTTAATCCAAAGGGGCTCTTTCAAATCCAAAGGGGTTCTTTCAAATCCAAAGGGGTTCTTTCAAATCCAAAGGGGTTCTTTCAAATCCAAAGGGGTTCTTTCAATCCAAAGGGGCTCTTTCAATCCAAAGGGGTTCTTTCAAATCCAAAGGGGTTCTTTTAATCCAAAGGGGTTCTTTCAAATCCAAGGGGGTTATTTCATGTGTATAGGACGAAGGTTAAGGAAAAAGTAGGACCTCTGAAAATTGGGAATGTACAGCTGGCGGATAACGAACTGGAAATGTGTTCCATATTTAATGACTATTTTTTGTCAGTTTTTACACAGGAAGACATAAATGAGATTCCAGTAATTAACAATTATTCAGTTCCTGACGAATTCAAATTGACTAATATTACTGCCACGAGGGACATGGTTATCAAACAGATAGACAAACTGAAGCAAAATAAGCCCTCAGGGCCCGACGAGTTATTTTCCAGGGTTCTTAAGGAATGCAAGATGGAACTTAGTCAGCCATTAACGAGTGTGTTCAATGCATCCATCCTTACTGGTGTTGTACCAGAGTTGTGGAAGATGGCCAGTGTGGTTCCTATATTCAAATCAGGGGATAAATCCACTCCTTCAAATTACCGTCCAGTAAGCCTGACATCTATAGTTGGCAAATTACTAGAATCAATTATAGCTGACATTATCAGAAGTCACCTTGAAGAGCATAACTTGATAAATGAATCTCAGCATGGATTTACGAGAGGTCGTTCCTGCCTGACAAACTTACTGACGTTCTTCAATAGAACATTTGAGGCAGTTGACAGTGATAAAGAATATGATATTGTTTATTTGGATTTTAGTAAAGCCTTCGATAGAGTACCTCACAAGAGACTCTTAAGAAAAGTGGCATCTCATGGTATAGGAGGTGAAGTTCTAGCATGGATTTGGCATGGCTTACCAATAGAAAGCAGAGAGTTTCCATTAATGGGTTCAAATCAGAATGGGGCTTAGTTACTAGTGGCGTTCCACAAGGATCAGTTTTGGGCCCTCTCTTGTTCATAATTTACATTAATGACCTTGATGAAGGGATTTCGAGTGACATGAGCAAGTTTGCTGACGATACAAAGATAGGCTGTATGATTCATTCTGAGGAGGATAGCAACGAACTGCAGGAGGATTTAGACAAATTAATGTCTTGGTTTGAAAAATGGCAGATGAAGTTCAATGTGGATAAGTGTAAGGTACTGGTCCTTGGTAATGAAAATAACCCTCGAAGCTATAAACTAGGTGAAGCAGAGCTTCATCATAGAGTGTGAAAAGGACTTGGGAGTCATGGTAAGCAGAAACCTAAAGCCAAGGCAGCAGTTCCTAAGTGTGCGCAACAAAGCAAACAGATTACTTGGATTTATATCAAGAAGTATAAGTAACAGAAGCCCAAAAGTTATTTTACAGCTCTATACATCACTAGTGAGGCCTCATTTAGATTATGCTGCTCAGTTTTGGTCTCCTTGCTACAGGATGGATATAGACTCATTGGAGAACATACAGAGAAGAATAACTAAAATGATTTACTGTGTAAGGAACCTCCCGTATGAAGATAGACTTAAAGCCTTAAATCTTCACTCTCTGGAGAGACGTAGAATGAGAGGAGATATCATTGAGGTGTATAAGTGGATGACGGGCATAAACAAAGGAGATATTAATAAGGTATTGAGGGTGTCGAACCAGGTAAGAACCAGAATTAATGGATTTAAGTTGGATAAATTTTGATTTAGAAAGGACATAGGTAAGTACTAGTTTTCTAACAGAGTTGTGGATGCATGGAACAATCTTCCCAGTGGGGTGATAGAGGCTAGGACCTTGGGTAGCTTTAAGAAGAGATTGGACAAATATATGAGTGGGAGGGGCTGGGTTTGATAAGTGTCATTGGGTACGGGAGTTAATTCTTAGGTACCTTTGCGTAGAGGTCGTTTTGATAAGGACCTGCCTTGTATGGGCCAGTAGGCCTTCTGCAGTGTGCCTCCATTCTTATGTTCTTATGTTCTTAAGACCCTCATGCACTCACCCTGGCCACCTCACCCAGGATAACATTTTAATACTCACTCATTCTTTGACATTTCTATGACATAGACTAATGTGCTTCACCAACTGGACCTAAATCTTGGACACACACCAGGATTGGACACACACCAGGCTTGGACACACACCAGGCTTGGACACACGCCAGTCTTGGACACACACCAGTCTTGGGCACACACCAGGCTTGGACACACACCAGTCTTGGACACACACAAGTCTTGGACACACACCAGTCTTGGACACACACCAGTCTTGGACACACACCAGTCTTGGGCACACACCAGGCTTGGACACACACCAGTCTTGGGCACACACCAGGCTTGGGCACACACCAGGCTTGGACACACACCAGGCTTGGACACACACCAGTCTTGGACACACACCAGTCTTGGGCACACTCCAGGCTTGGACACACACCAGTCTTGGACACACACCAGGCTTGGACACACACCAGTCTAGGCACACACCAGGGTTGCACACACACCAGGCTTGGACACACACCAGGCTTGGACACACACCAGGCTTGAACACACACCAGTCTTGGGCACACACCAGGGTTGGACACACACCAGTGTTGGACACACACCAGGCTTGGACACACACCAGTCTTGGGCACACACCAGGGTTGGTCACACACCAGGCTTGGACACACACCAGTCTTGGGCACACACCAGTTTTGGGCACACACCAGGCTTGGGCACACGCCAGGCTTGGGCACACACCAGGCTTGGACACACACCAGTCTTGGACACACACCAGTCTTGGACACACTCCAGTCTTGGATACACACCAGTCTTGGACACACACCAGTCTTGGACACACACCAGGCTTGGGCACACTCCAGTCTTGGACACACACCAGTCTTGGACACACACCAGTCTTGGGCACACACCAGGATTGGACACACACGTCTTGGGCACACACGAGGATTGGACACACACCAGTCTTGGGCACACACCAGGTTTGGACACACACCAGTCTTGGGCACACACCAGGATTGGACACACACCAGTCTTGGACACACACCAGTCTTGGGCACACACCAGGATTGGACACACACCAGTCTTGGACACACACCAGTCTTGGGCACACACCAGTCTTGGGCACTCACCAGTCTTGGGCACACACCACTCTTGGGCACACACCAGGACTGGACACACACCAGTCTTGGACACACACCAGGATTGGACACACACCAGTCTTGGACACACACCAGTCTTGGACACACACCAGTCTTGGACACACACCAGGCTTGGGCACACACCAGTCCTGGACACACACCAGTCTTGAACACACCAGGATTGGACACACACAAGTCTTGGACACACACCAGTCTTGAAGACACCAGGCTTGGACACACACCAGGCTTGGACACACACCAGTCTTGGACACACACCAGTCTTGGGCACACACCAGTCTTGGGCACACACCAGGCTTGGGCACACTCCAGGCTTGGACACACACCAGGCTTGGACACACACCAGTCTTGGACACACACCAGTCTTGGACACACACCAGGCTTGGGCACACTCCAGGCTTGGGCACACACCAGGCTTGGACACACACCAGTCTTTGACAAACACCAGTCTTGGACACACACCAGGCTTGGGCACACTCCAGACATGGGCACACACCAGGCTTGGACACACACTAGTCTTGGACACACACCAGTCTTGGACACACACATCAGTGTTGGACACACACCAGGCTTGGACACACACCAGGGTTGGACACACACCAGTCTTGGACACACACCAGTCTTGGACACACACCAGTCTTGGACACACACCAGTCTTGGACACACACACCAGTCTTGGACACACACCAGTCTTGGACACACACCAGGCTTGGACACACACCAGTGTTGGACGCACACCAGGCTTGTGAACACGCCAGGACACACACTGAGCAGTGTCCTGTGTTCTCGAGAACATGCCTGTACCTCCACAGTGATCATAGATCAGGTTTGTGATAGCAGGCGCGTCGCTGTAGCGCGACCCGGGTCTAGTCAACAAAGAAATTAATAGGATTTGTCGATGCAAATTCAGTTTAAACTCTTCAGCAACTGAAATATCTCCCCCCACACCCCACACCCCACCCCCCACCCCCACCCCCCACCGCCCCATACGGCCCCCACCGCCCCCAGCGACCCCCAGCGACCCCCACCGCCCCCACATCCCCTCCTCAACTCCCATCCCAACCCCATCATCCCGCCATCTCCCCCCTCGCCCCCCTAATGTTTGTTTCGGCAGGCAGCATGGAGAGGCAGGGAGGATAACAGGGGAGGAAGACAGGAAGGATAGCAGGGGAGAGAAAGAGAGAGAGGAAAGGTAGGGAGGTAAGGCAACAGGGGGAAAGAGGGAAGGGAAGACACAGAAGGGGAGATATGGAAGGGGGAGGTAAGAAAGGAGAGATAGGGAATGGGAGATAGGGACAATGAAATGGGGAAAGAGAGATAGAGGACGAATAATAGTGGGAAAATGAGAGATAAAAGAATAAAGGCAGGCTAAGGGGGTGAGGGAGCAGATGAAGGAAGGTAAACAGATGAATGGAATTATAATTATTATTATTATTATTATTATTATTATTATTATTATTATTATTATTATTATTACTATTATTATTATTATTATTATTATTATTATTATTATTATTATTATTATTATTATTATTATTATTATAATTATTATTATTATTATTATTATTATTATTATTATTATTATTACTATTATTATTATTATTATTATTACTATTATTATTATTATTATTATTATTATTATTATTATTATAATTATTATTATTATTATTATTATTATTATTATTATTATTATTATTATTATTATTATTATTATTATTATTATTATTATTATTATTATTATTATTATTATTATTATTATTATTATTATTGTTATTATTATTATTATTATTATTATTATTATTATTATTATTATTATTATTGTTATTATTGTTATTATTATTATTATTATTATTATTATTATTATTATTATTATTATTATTATTATTATTATTATTATTATATGGGACAGCTAAACGCGTAGGGGTCATAGAGTCCCTGGGGGAAGGAAGGGGGAAGCAGAGGCAATAAAGATCGTTCCGAGGAAGGGGAGAGGGGGTAGCTCCAGTGCCTTGGAACAAGAGCCTTCACCAGCAGCAAGATACCCTCGTCATTGAAGAGACTAGAGGTACCTCTCTCTGTCTCTCTCCGTCTCTTTCTTCGTCTCTGTATCTCTCTGATTCCATCTCTGACACTATTATGATTTATCTCTCGTTTCTACCAGATTTATTCGTCTCACTGTCTCTCCATACTTGTACGGATATCATCCCTATCTCTATATATCTCTGTCTGTCTCCCGTGTATCTCTAGGTGTCTCTCTCTTCTTGCCTATCTCTGTCTGCTTTTACCTCTGTCTGTCTCTATCTTTACATCTGTTTCTAAGTCTGTCTCTGTTCATCTTAAAGTTTGTCTCTGTCTTTCAGTCTTCTCTCTGTCTTTATCTCTCGGTCTTCTCTCTGTCTCTGTCTCCCAGTCTTCTCTCTGTCTCTTTATCTCAGTCTTCTCTCTGTCTCTTTCTTTCAGTCTTCTCTCTGTCTCTGTCTCTCGGTCTTCTCTCTGTCTCTGTCTCCCAGTCTTCTCTCTGTCTCCCAGTCTTCTCTCTGTCTCCCAGTCTTCTCTCTATCTCTATCTCCCAGTCTTCTCTCTGTATCTCCCAGTCTTCTCTCTGTCTCCCAGTCTTCTCTCTATCTCTATCTCCCAGTCTTCTCTCTGTATCTCCCAGTCTTCTCTCTGTATCTCCCAGTCTTCTCTCTGTATCTCCCAGTCTTCTCTCTGTCTCTGTCTTTCGGTCTTCTCTCTGTCTCTGTCTCTCGGTCTTCTCTCTGTCTCTGTCTCCCAGTCTTCTCTCTGTCTCTTTATCTCAGTCTTCTCTCTGTCTCTTCCTCCCAGTCTTCTCTCTATCTCCCAGTCTTCTCTCTGTCTCTATCTCCCAGTCTTCTCTCTATTTCTATCTCCCAGTCTTCTCTGTGTCTCTGTCTCTCGGTTTTCTCCCTGTCTCTGCCTCCCAGTCTTCTCTCTGTCTCAATCTCCCAGTCTTCTCTCTGTCTCTCTCTCCTAGTCTTCTCTGTCTTTGTCTCCCAGTCTTCTCTCTGTCTCTCTGTCTCCCAGTCTTCTCTCTGTTTCTATGTTCCAGTCTTCTTTCTGTCTCTTTCTCCCAGTCTTCTCTATGTCACTATCTCCCAGCCTTCTCTCTGTCTCTATCTCCCAGTTTTCTCTCTGTCTCTGTCTCTCGGTCTTCTCTCTGTCTCCCAGTCATCTCTCTGTCTCTATCTCCCAGTCTTCTCTCTGTCTCTGTCTCCCAGTCTTCTCTCTATCTCTATCTCCCAGTCTTCTCTCTGTCTTTATCTCCCAGCCTTCTCTTTGTCTTTGTCTCCCAGTCTTCTCTCTGTTTCCCAGTCTTCTCTCTGTCTTTATCTCCCAGTCATCTCTCTATCTCTATCTCCCAGTCTTCTCTCTGTCTTTATCTCCCAGTCTTCTCTCTGTCTTTGTCTCCCAGTCTTCTCTCTGTCTGTCTCCCAGTCTTCTCTCTGTCTCTGTCTCTCGGTCTTCTCTCTGTCTGTGTTTCCCAGTCTTCTCTCTGTCTCTATCTCCCAGTCTTCTCTCTGTCTCTGTCTCTTAGTCTTCTCCCTGTCTGTATCTCCCAGTCTTCAGTCTGTCTCTATCTTCCAGTCTTCTCTCTATCGCTGTCTCTCAGTCTTCTCTCTGTCTCTACCTCCCAGTCTTCTCTCTGTCTCTGTCTCCCAGTCATCTCTCTGTCTCTATCTCCCAGTCTTCTGTCTGTCTCTATCTCCAAGTCTTCTCTCTATCTCTGTCTCTCAGTCTTCTGTCTGTCTCTATCTCCAAGTCTTCTCTCTATCTCTGTCTCTCAGTCTTCTGTCTGTCTCTATTTCCCAGTCTTCTGTCTGCCTCTATTTCCCAGTCTTCTGTCTGTCTCTATCTCCCAGTCTTCTGTCTGTCTCTATCTCCCAGTCTTCTCTCTGTCTCTATCTCCCAGTCTTCTGTCTGTCTCTATTTCCCAGTCTTCTCTCTGTCTCTATCTCCCAGTCTTCTGTCTGTCTCTATCTCCCAGTCTTCTGTCTGTCTCTATCTCCCAGTCTTCTCTCTGTCTCTATCTCCCAGTCTTCTCTCTGTCTCTATCTCCCAGTCTTCTGTCTATGTCTCCCAGTGTTCTCTCTATCTCTGTCTCTCAGTCTTCTCTCTATCTCAGTCTCTACAAGGTCTCAAAGCCAACAATAAGCAATAACTAACAACGATGACGTCACAAAGTGTATCAGAAACCGACCAATTAGAGATGAAGAAACGTTATTATCTACATACGTTACCAACGACTGACGTTATTAAATTTAAACGTTATTAACAGAACACACTGTATATTTATTAACGTTTTAAACGTATCCACTACACCAGGGTAATTAAGACTGCATGTCACCTGTACACCACCAGTCACTACACCAGGGTCATTAAGACTGCATGTCACATGTACTCCACCAGTCACTACACCAGGGTCATTAAGACTGCATGTCACCTGTACACCACCAGTCACTACACCAGGGTCATTAAGACTGCATGTCACATGTACTCCACCAGTCACTACACCAGGGTCATTAAGACTGCATGTCACATGTACACCACCAGTCACTACACCAGGGTCATTAAGACTGCATGTCACATGTACACCACCAGTCACTACACCAGGGTCATTAAGACTGCATGTCACATGTACATCACCAGTCACTACACCAGAGTCATTAAGACTGCATGTCACATGTACACCACCAGTCACTACACCAGGGTCATTAAGACTGCATGTCACATGTACATCACCAGTCACTACACCAGAGTCATTAAGACTGCTTGTCACATGTACACCACCAGTCACTACACCAGGGTCATTAAGACTGCATGTCACATGTACACCACCAGTCACTACACCAGGGTCATTAAGACTGCATGTCACATGTACACCACCAGTCACTACACCAGGGTCATTAAGACTGCATGTCACATGTACACCACCAGTCACTACACCAGGGTCATTAAGACTGCATGTCACATGTACACCACCAGTCACTACACCAGGGTCATTAAGACTGCATGTCACCTGTACACCACCAGTCACTACACCAGGGTTATTAAGACTGCATGTCACTTGTACACCACCAGTCACTACACCAGGGTTATTAAGACTGCATGTCACATGTACACCACCAGTCACTACACCAGGGTCATTAAGACTGCATGTCACATGTACACCACCAGTCACTACACCAGGGTTATTAAGACTGCATGTCACATGTACACCACCAGTCACTACACCAGGGTCATTAAGACTGCATGTCACCTGTACACCACCAGTCACTACACCAGGGTCATTAAGACTACATGTCACCTGTACACCACCAGTCACTACACCAGGGTCATTAAGACTGCATGTCACATGTACACCACCAGTCACTACACCAGGGTCATTAAGACTGCATGTCACATGTACACCACCAGTCACTACACCAGGGTTATTAAGACTGCATGTCACATGTACACCACCAGTCACTACACCATGGTCATTAAGACTGCATGTCACCTGTACACCACTAGTCACTACACCAGGGTCATTAAGACTACATGTCACCTGTACACCACCAGTCACTACACCAGGGTTATTAAGACTGCATGTCACATGTACACCACCAGTCACTACATCAGGGTCATTATGACTGCATGTCACCTGTACACCACCAGTCACTACACCAGGGTCATTATGACTGCATGTCACCTGTACACCACCAGTCACTACACCAGGGTAATTAAGACTGCATGTCACCTGTACACCACCAGTCACTACACCAGGGTCATTATGACTGCATGTCACCTGTACACCACCAGTCACTACACCAGGGTCATTAAGACTGCATGTCACCTGTACACCACCAGTCACTACACCAGGGTCATTAAGACTGCATGTCACCTGTACACCACCAGTCACTACACCAGGGTAATTAAGACTGCATGTCACCTGTACACCACCAGTCACTACACCAGAGTCATTAAGACTGCATGTCACATGTACACCACCAGTCACTACACCAGGGTCATTAAGACTGCATGTCACATGTACATCACCAGTCACTACACCAGAGTCATTAAGACTGCTTGTCACATGTACACCACCAGTCACTACACCAGGGTCATTAAGACTGCATGTCACATGTACACCACCAGTCACTACAACAGGGTCATTAAGACTGCATGTCACATGTACACCACAAGTCACTACACCAGGGTCATTAAGACTGCATGTCACATGTACACCACCAGTCACTACACCAGGGTCATTAAGACTGCATGTCACATGTACACCACCAGTCACTACACCAGGGTCATTAAGACTGCATGTCACCTGTACACCACCAGTCACTACACCAGGGTTATTAAGACTGCATGTCACTTGTACACCACCAGTCACTACACCAGGGTTATTAAGACTGCATGTCACATGTACACCACCAGTCACTACACCAGGGTCATTAAGACTGCATGTCACATGTACACCACCAGTCACTACACCAGGGTTATTAAGACTGCATGTCACATGTACACCACCAGTCACTACACCAGGGTCATTAAGACTACATATCACCTGTACACCACCAGTCACTACACCAGGGTTATTAAGACTGCATGTCACATGTACACCACCAGTCACTACACCAGGGTCATTATGACTGCATGTCACCTGTACACCACCAGTCACTACACCAGGGTCATTATGACTGCATGTCACCTGTACACCACCAGTCACTACACCAGGGTAATTAAGACTGCATGTCACCTGTACACCACCAGTCACTACACCAGGGTCATTATGACTGCATGTCACCTGTACACCACTAGTCACTACACCAGGGTCATTAAGACTGCATGTCACCTGTACACCACCAGTCACTACACCAGGGTCATTAAGACTGCATGTCACCTGTACACCACCAGTCACTACACCAGGGTAATTAAGACTGCATGTCACCTGTACACCACCAGTCACTACACCACGGTCATTAAGACTGAATGTCACATGTACACCACCAGTCACTACACCAGAGTCATTAAGACTGCATGTCACATGTACACCACCAGTCACTACACCAGGGTCATTAAGACTGCATGTCACATGTACACCACCAGTCACTACACCAGAGTCATTAAGACTGCATGTCACATGTACACCACCAGTCACTACACCAGGGTCATTAAGACTGCATGTCACATGTACACCACCAGTCACTACACCAGGGTCATTAAGACTGCATGTCACCTGTACACCACCAGTCACTACACCAGGGTCATTAAGACTGCATGTCACATGTACACCACCAGTCACTACACCAGAGTCATTAAGACTGCTTGTCACATGTACACCACCAGTCACTACACCAGGGTCATTAAGACTGCATGTCACATGTACACCACCAGTCACTACACCAGAGTCATTAAGACTGCTTGTCACATGTACACCACCAGTCACTACACCAGGGTCATTAAGACTGCATGTCACATGTACACCACCAGTCACTACATCAGGGTCATTAAGACTGCATGTCACATGTACACCACCAGTCACTACACCAGAGTCATTAAGACTGCATGTCACATGTACACCACCAGTCACTACACCAGGGTCATTAAGACTGCATGTCACCTGTACACCACCAGTCACTACACCAGGGTCATTAAAACTGCATGTCACCTGTACACCACCAGTCACTACACCAGGGTCATTAAGACTGCATGTTACCTGTACACCACCAGTCACTACACCAGGGTCATTAAGACTGCATGTCACATGTACACCACCAGTCACTACACCAGGGACATTAAGACTGCATGTCACCTGTACACCACCAGTCACTACACCAGGGTCATTAAAACTGCATGTCACCTGTACACCATCAGTCACTACACCAGGGTCATTAAGACTGCATGTCACCTGTACACCACCAGTCACTACACCAGGGTCATTAAAACTGCATGTCACATGTACACCACCAGTCACTACACCAGGGTCATTAAGACTGCATGTCACCTGTACACCACCAGTCACTACACCAGGATCATTAAGACTGCATGTCACCTGTACACCACCAGTCACTACACCAGGGTCATTAAGACTGCATGTCACCTGTACACCACCAGTCACTACACCAGGGTCATTAAAACTGCATGTCACCTGTACACCACCAGTCACTACACCAGGGTCATTAAAACTGCATGTCACCTGTACACCATCAGTCACTACACAAGGGTCATTAAGACTGCATGTCACCTGTACACCACCAGTCACTACACAAGGGTCATTAAAACTGCATGTCACATGTACACCACCAGTCACTACACCAGGGTCATTAAGACTGCATGTCACCTGTACACCACCAGTCACTACACCAGGGTCATTAAGACTGCATGTCACCTGTACACCACCAGTCACTACACCAGGGTCATTAAGACTGCATGTCACCTGTACACCACCAGTCACTACACCAGGGTCATTAAGACTGCATGTCACCTGTACACCACCAGTCACTACACCAGGGTCATTAAAACTGCATGTCACCTGTACACCACCAGTCACTACACCAGGGTCATTAAGACTGCATGTCACCTGTACACCACCAGTCACTACACCAGGGTCATTAAGACTGCATGTCACCTGTACACCACCAGTCACTACACCAGGGTCATTAAAACTGCATGTCACATGTACACCACCAGTCACTACACCAGGGTCATTAAAACTGCATGTCGCCTGTACACCATCAGTCACTACACCAGGGTCATTAAGACTGCATGTCACCTGTACACCACCAGTCACTACACCAGGGTCATTAAAACTGCATGTCACATGTACACCACCAGTCACTACACCAGGGTCATTAAGACTGCATGTCGCCTGTACACCACCAGTCACTACACCAGGGTCATTAAGACTGCATGTCGCCTGTACGCCACCAGTCACTACACCAGGGTCATTAAGACTGTATGTCACCTGTACACCACCAGTCACTACACCAGGGTCATTAAAACTGCATGTCGCCTGTACACCACCAGTCACTACAGCAGGGTCATTAAGACTGCATGTCACCTGTACACAACCAGTCACTACACCGGGGTCATTAAGACTGCATGTCACCTGTACACCACCAGTCACTACAGCAGGGTCAATAAGACTGCATGTCACCTGTACACAACCAGTCACTACACCAGGGTCAATAAGACTGCATGTCACCTGTACACCACCAGTCACTACACCATGGTCATTAAGACTACATGTCACCTGTACACCACCAGTCACTACACCAGGGTCATTAAGACTGCATGTCACCTGTACACCACCAGTCACTACTCCAGGGTCATTAAGACTGCATGTCACCTGTACACCACCAGTCACTACACCAGGGTCATTAAGACTGCATGTCACCTGTACACCACTAGTCACTACACCAGGGTCATTAAGACTGCATGCCACCTGTTAACGACCAGTCACTACACCAGGGTCATTAAGACTGCATGTCACCTGTACACCACCAGTCACCACACCAGGGTCATTAAGACTGCATGTCACCTGTACACCACCAGTCACTACACCAGGGTCATTAAGACTGCATGTCACCTGTACACCACCAGTCACTACACCAGGGTCATTAAGACTGCATGTCACCTGTACACCACCAGTCAGTACACCAGGGTCATTAAGACTGCATGCCACCTGTTAACGACCAGTCACTACACCAGGGTCATTAAGACTTCATGTCACCTGTACACCACCAGTCACTACACCAGGGTCATTAAGACTGCATGTCACCTGTACACCACCAGTCACTACTCAAGGGTCATTAAGACTGCATGTCACCTGTACACCACTAGTCACTACACCAGGGTCATTAAGACTGCATGCCACCTGTTAACGACCAGTCACTACACCAGGGTCATTAAGACTGCATGTCACCTGTACACCACCAGTCACCACACCAGGGTCATTAAGACTGCATGTCACCTGTACACCACCAGTCACTACACCAGGGTCATTAAGACTGCATGTCACCTGTACACCACCAGTCACTACACCAGGGTCATTAAGACTGCATGTCACCTGTACACCACCAGTCACTACACCAGGGTCATTAAGACTGCTTGTCACCTGTACACCACCAGTCAGTACACCAGGGTCATTAAGACTGCATGCCACCTGTTAACGACCAGTCACTACACCAGGGTCATTAAGACTGCATGTCACCTGTACACCACCAGTCACTACACCAGGGTCATTAAGACTGCATGTCACCTGTACACCACCAGTCACTACTCAAGGTTCATTAAGACTGCATGTCACCTGTACACCACTAGTCACTACACCAGGGTCATTAAGACTGCATGCCACCTGTTAACGACCAGTCACTACACCAGGGTCATTAAGACTGCATGTCACCTGTACACCACCAGTCACTACACCAGGGTCATTAAGACTGCATGTCACCTGTACACCACCAGTCACTACACCAGGGTCATTAAGACTGCATGTCACCTGTACACCACCAGTCACTACACCAGGGTCATTAAGACTGCATGTCACCTGTACACCACCAGTCAGTACACCAGGGTCATTAAGACTGCATGCCACCTGTTAACGACCAGTCACTACACCAGGGTCATTAAGACTGCATGTCACCTGTACACCACCAGTCACTACACCAGGGTCATTAAGACTACATGTCACCTGTACACCACCAGTCACTACACCGGGGTCATTAAGACTGCATGTCACCTGTACACCACCAGTCACTACACCAGGGTCATTAAGACTGCATGTCACCTGTACACCACCAGTCACTACACCAGGGTCATTAAGACTGCATGTCAGCTGTACACCACCAGTCACTACACCGGGGTCACTAAGACTGCATGTCACCTGTACACCACCAGTCACTACACCAGGGTCATTAAGACTGCATGTCAGCTGTACACCACCAGTCACTACACCGGGGTCACTAAGACTGCATGTCACCTGTACACCACTAGTCACTACACCAGGGTCATTAAGACTGCATGCCACCTGTTAACGACCAGTCACTACACCAGGGTCATTAAGACTGCATGTCACCTGTACACCACCAGTCACCACACCAGGGTCATTAAGACTGCATGTCACCTGTACACCACCAGTCACTACACCAGGGTCATTAAGACTGCATGTCACCTGTACACCACCAGTCACTACACCAGGGTCATTAAGACTGCATGTCACCTGTACACCACCAGTCAGTACACCAGGGTCATTAAGACTGCATGCCACCTGTTAACGACCAGTCACTACACCAGGGTCATTAAGACTTCATGTCACCTGTACACCACCAGTCACTACACCAGGGTCATTAAGACTGCATGTCACCTGTACACCACCAGTCACTACTCAAGGGTCATTAAGACTGCATGTCACCTGTACACCACTAGTCACTACACCAGGGTCATTAAGACTGCATGCCACCTGTTAACGACCAGTCACTACACCAGGGTCATTAAGACTGCATGTCACCTGTACACCACCAGTCACCACACCAGGGTCATTAAGACTGCATGTCACCTGTACACCACCAGTCACTACACCAGGGTCATTAAGACTGCATGTCACCTGTACACCACCAGTCACTACACCAGGGTCATTAAGACTGCATGTCACCTGTACACCACCAGTCACTACACCAGGGTCATTAAGACTGCTTGTCACCTGTACACCACCAGTCAGTACACCAGGGTCATTAAGACTGCATGCCACCTGTTAACGACCAGTCACTACACCAGGGTCATTAAGACTGCATGTCACCTGTACACCACCAGTCACTACACCAGGGTCATTAAGACTGCATGTCACCTGTACACCACCAGTCACTACTCAAGGTTCATTAAGACTGCATGTCACCTGTACACCACTAGTCACTACACCAGGGTCATTAAGACTGCATGCCACCTGTTAACGACCAGTCACTACACCAGGGTCATTAAGACTGCATGTCACCTGTACACCACCAGTCACTACACCAGGGTCATTAAGACTGCATGTCACCTGTACACCACCAGTCACTACACCAGGGTCATTAAGACTGCATGTCACCTGTACACCACCAGTCACTACACCAGGGTCATTAAGACTGCATGTCACCTGTACACCACCAGTCAGTACACCAGGGTCATTAAGACTGCATGCCACCTGTTAACGACCAGTCACTACACCAGGGTCATTAAGACTGCATGTCACCTGTACACCACCAGTCACTACACCAGGGTCATTAAGACTACATGTCACCTGTACACCACCAGTCACTACACCGGGGTCATTAAGACTGCATGTCACCTGTACACCACCAGTCACTACACCAGGGTCATTAAGACTGCATGTCACCTGTACACCACCAGTCACTACACCAGGGTCATTAAGACTGCATGTCAGCTGTACACCACCAGTCACTACACCGGGGTCACTAAGACTGCATGTCACCTGTACACCACCAGTCACTACACCAGGGTCATTAAGACTGCATGTCAGCTGTACACCACCAGTCACTACACCGGGGTCACTAAGACTGCATGTCACCTGTACACCACCAGTCACCACATCAGGGTCATTAAGACTGCATGTCACCTGTACACCACCAGTCACTACACCAGGGTCATTAAGACTGCATGTCACCTGTACACCACCAGTCACTACACCAGGGTCATTAAGACTGCATGTCAGCTGTACACCACCAGTCACTACACCGGGGTCACTAAGACTGCATGTCACCTGTACACCACCAGTCACCACATCAGGGTCATTAAGACTGCATGTCACCTGTACACCACCAGTCACTACACCAGGGTCATTAAGACTGCATGTCACCTGTACACCACCAGTCACTACACCAGGGTCATTAAGACTGCATGTCACCTGTACACCACCAGTCACTACACCAGGGTCATTAAGACTGCATGTCAGCTGTACACCACCAGTCACTACACCGGGGTCACTAAGACTGCATGTCACCTGTACACCACCAGTCACCACATCAGGGTCATTAAGACTGCATGTCACCTGTACACCACCAGTCACTACACCAGGGTCATTAAGACTGCATGTCACCTGTACACCACCAGTCACTACACCAGGGTCATTAAGACTGCATGTCACCTGTACACCACCAGTCACTACACCAGGGTCATTAAGACTGCATGTCACCTGTACACCACCAGTCACTACACCAGGGTCATTAAGACTGCATGTCACCTGTACACCACCAGTCAGTACACCAGGGTCATTAAGACTGCATGCCACCTGTTAACGACCAGTCACTACACCAGGGTCATTAAGACTTCATGTCACCTGTACACCACCAGTCACTACACCAGGGTCATTAAGACTGCATGTCACCTGTACACCACCAGTCACTACTCAAGGGTCATTAAGACTGCATGTCACCTGTACACCACTAGTCACTACACCAGGGTCATTAAGACTGCATGCCACCTGTTAACGACCAGTCACTACACCAGGGTCATTAAGACTGCATGTCACCTGTACACCACCAGTCACCACACCAGGGTCATTAAGACTGCATGTCACCTGTACACCACCAGTCACTACACCAGGGTCATTAAGACTGCATGTCACCTGTACACCACCAGTCACTACACCAGGGTCATTAAGACTGCATGTCACCTGTACACCACCAGTCACTACACCAGGGTCATTAAGACTGCTTGTCACCTGTACACCACCAGTCAGTACACCAGGGTCATTAAGACTGCATGCCACCTGTTAACGACCAGTCACTACACCAGGGTCATTAAGACTGCATGTCACCTGTACACCACCAGTCACTACACCAGGGTCATTAAGACTGCATGTCACCTGTACACCACCAGTCACTACTCAAGGTTCATTAAGACTGCATGTCACCTGTACACCACTAGTCACTACACCAGGGTCATTAAGACTGCATGCCACCTGTTAACGACCAGTCACTACACCAGGGTCATTAAGACTGCATGTCACCTGTACACCACCAGTCACTACACCAGGGTCATTAAGACTGCATGTCACCTGTACACCACCAGTCACTACACCAGGGTCATTAAGACTGCATGTCACCTGTACACCACCAGTCACTACACCAGGGTCATTAAGACTGCATGTCACCTGTACACCACCAGTCAGTACACCAGGGTCATTAAGACTGCATGCCACCTGTTAACGACCAGTCACTACACCAGGGTCATTAAGACTGCATGTCACCTGTACACCACCAGTCACTACACCAGGGTCATTAAGACTACATGTCACCTGTACACCACCAGTCACTACACCGGGGTCATTAAGACTGCATGTCACCTGTACACCACCAGTCACTACACCAGGGTCATTAAGACTGCATGTCACCTGTACACCACCAGTCACTACACCAGGGTCATTAAGACTGCATGTCAGCTGTACACCACCAGTCACTACACCGGGGTCACTAAGACTGCATGTCACCTGTACACCACCAGTCACTACACCAGGGTCATTAAGACTGCATGTCAGCTGTACACCACCAGTCACTACACCGGGGTCACTAAGACTGCATGTCACCTGTACACCACCAGTCACCACATCAGGGTCATTAAGACTGCATGTCACCTGTACACCACCAGTCACTACACCAGGGTCATTAAGACTGCATGTCACCTGTACACCACCAGTCACTACACCAGGGTCATTAAGACTGCATGTCAGCTGTACACCACCAGTCACTACACCGGGGTCACTAAGACTGCATGTCACCTGTACACCACCAGTCACCACATCAGGGTCATTAAGACTGCATGTCACCTGTACACCACCAGTCACTACACCAGGGTCATTAAGACTGCATGTCACCTGTACACCACCAGTCACTACACCAGGGTCATTAAGACTGCATGTCACCTGTACACCACCAGTCACTACACCAGGGTCATTAAGACTGCATGTCAGCTGTACACCACCAGTCACTACACCGGGGTCACTAAGACTGCATGTCACCTGTACACCACCAGTCACCACATCAGGGTCATTAAGACTGCATGTCACCTGTACACCACCAGTCACTACACCAGGGTCATTAAGACTGCATGTCACCTGTACACCACCAGTCACTACACCAGGGTCATTAAGACTGCATGTCACCTGTACACCACCAGTCACTACACCAGGGTCATTAAGACTGCATGTCACCTGTACACCACCAGTCACTACACCAGGGTCATTAAGACTGCATGTCACCTGTACACCACCAGTCACTACACCAGGGTCATTAAGACTGCATGTCACCTACTCACCGCCAGTCAAGAATAAATCTCCACAATAACATGAGCAAGAACAAATTCTCAGAATATCCATGCATAAACACTTTCCTGTGTATATACTCTCTCTGATATGCTCTCAGGCGCAAATATATATAATTAGGAGAGAATTTAATCACATTTAGCTTCACAAAGACAGTAATTGAACCAGCCACACGTGTTGTCGTTTCAGCTTCAGTGAATCCTGTCGTTTCAAGCCTGAGAGAATTGTATTTTCACTCTCGATTACCTCCGTTGATCTATCTCTCTGTGGAACGATTCATTAAATTATGATAATCTGCAGCACAGGAAATTGCTCTCTGAGAGATTCAGTTTCTCTCAGCCAGTCTCTTGAAAGTCTCGCTCAAATAGTATCTGAAACCTGGGATTTTGGAAATGGTCGGAGCTGAAATGAGTTCTAACGAGATGGCGTGAGACGGGAGATGGTTTGTTGATTAGAGTCTCTGAGACACAGTGAGGGTTGGTGAGACAGAGAGTGTTGGTTGGTGAGACAGTGAGTGTTGGTGACACAGTGAGTGTTGGTGAGACAGAGAATGTTGGTGAGACAGAGAGTGTTGGTGAGACAGTGAGTGTTAGTGACAGTGAGTGTTGGTGAGACAGATAGTGCTGGTGAAACAGAGAGTGCTGGTGAGACAGAGAGTGTTGGTTGGTGAGACAGTGAGTGTTGGTGACACAGTGAGTGTTGGTGAGACAGAGAATGTTGGTGAGACAGAGAGTGTTGGTGAGACAGTGAGTGTTAGTGACAGTGAGTGTTGGTGAGACAGATAGTGTTGGTGAAACAGAGAGTGCTGGTGAGACAGAGAGTGTTGGTTGGTGAGACAGTGAGTGTTGGTGACACAGTGAGTGTTGGTGAGACAGAGAATGTTGGTGAGACAGAGAGTGTTGGTGAGACAGTGAGTGTTAGTGACACAGTGAGTGTTGGTGAGACAGAGAGTGTTGGTGAGACAGAGAGTGTTGGTGAGACAGAGAGTGTTGATGAGACAGAGAGTGTTGGTGAGACAGAGAGTGTTGGTGAGACAGAGAGTGTTGGTGAGACAGAGAGTGTTGGTGAGACAGTGAGTGTCAGTGACACAGTGAGTGTTGGTGAGACAGATAGTGTTGGTGAAACAGAGAGTGCTGGTGAGACAGAGTGTGTTGGTGAGACTAAGAGTGTTGGTGAGACAGAGAGTGCTGGTGACACAGTGTCACTAACACTCACCAGTTATTATTATTATTATTATTATTATTATTATTATTATTATTATTATTATTATTATTATTATTATTATTATTATGGTGGTCCGTGTAGGCTGAAGTGGCAAGTTCAGTATTAGCAGTAATATACTGAGTTAGCAGACACAAGACCACCACCATCACCATTACCACCATCACAACCATCACTTCCACCACCATCATCACCCTTATCGTCATTATCACCACCATACCACCAACACCACAACCACCACCACAACAACCATCAGCACCACCACTACCATAATCACCACCATAACGACCACCACCATCATCACCATCACTACCACTACCACAATCAACACCACCACCACCACCAACACAACCACCACCATCACCATCACAATCACCACCACCAGCACCTTCACCACCACCACCACCACCACCACCACCAACACCACCACCACCACCACCACCACCACCACCACCACCACCACCACCACAACCACCACCACAACCATTACTACTACCACAATCACTACCACCAGCACCTTCACCACCACCACCACCACCACCACCACTACCACCACCACCACAACCACCACCATCTCCACCACCACCATCACCACCATCACCACCACCACCATCACAATCACCACCACCACCACCACCACCACCAACACCACCACCACCACCACCACAACCACCACCACAACCATTACCACTACCACAATCACCACCACCACCACCTCCACAACCACCACCATCATCACCACCACCACCACCAACACCACCATCACAATCACCACCACCATCACCACCAACACCATCACCACCACCACTACCATAGCACATATATATTACAACCTTAATGACCCAACATCAGTCGACAAGATTGAAATGTAACACACGTTCGTATGGTGGCTCTGGTGGCCTGGTGGTTAACGCTCTCGCTTCACACGGTGAGGGCCTGGGTTCGATTCCCAGCCAGAGTAGAAACATTGGACGTGTTTCTTTCCACCTGTTGTCTATGTTCCCCATCAGTAAAATGGGTACCTGGGTGTTAGTCGACTGGTGTGGGTCGCATCCTGGGACACTGACCTAAGGAGGCCTGGTCACAGACCGGGCCGCGGGGGCGTTGACCCCCGGAACTCTCTCCAGGTAAACTCCAGGTAATAGAGGTACTGTATACTGCTAATGCCGCTTCGAACAGTTTCGAACGAATACGAACACAAGTGACGAAGAGACGAAATCATCAGCAGGAATAGAATAATAAATAAATATTAAGATTAAAGCTGGGACTCGAACCTGCGACCATAGAGAAGGCACTACAGAAGCCAGTGAGCTAGACATTGATGGTTGACGAGGCATTGAAGGCTACCAGTCACTACCCAGGTGTAGTGATTGGTAGTGTACAGGTAACATGCAGTCTTAATGACCCTGGTGTAGTGACTGGTGGTGTACAGGTGACATGCAGTCTTAATGACCCTGGTGTAGTGACTGGTGGTGTACAGGTGACATGCAGTCTTAATGACCCTGATGTAGTGACTGGTGGTGTACAGGTGACATGCAGTCTTAATGACCCTGGTGTAGTGACTGGTGGTGTACAGGTGACATACAGTCTTAATGACCCTGATGTAGTGACTAGTGGTGTACAGGTGACATACAGTCTTAATGACCCTGATGTAGTGACTGGTGATGTACAGGTGACATGCAGTCTTAATGACCCTGATGTAGTGACTGGTGGTGTACAGGTGACATACAGTCTTAATGACCCTGATGTAGTGACTGGTGGTGTACATGTGACATGCAGTCTTAATGACCCATGTGTAGTGACTGTTGGTGTACAGGTGACATGCAGTCTTAATGACCCTGATGTAGTGACTGGTGGTGTACAGGTGACATGCAGTCTTAATGACCCTGGTGTAGTGGCTGGTGGTGTACATGTGACATGCAGTCTTAATGACCCTGGTGTAGTGACTGGTGGTGTACAGGTGACATGCAGTCTTAATGACCCTGGTGTAGTGACTGGTGGTGTACAGGTGACATGCAGTCTTAATGACCTTTGTGTAGTGACTGTTGGTGTACAGGTGACATGCAGTCTTAATGACCTTTGTGTATTGACTGGTGGTGTACACGTGACGTGCAATCTTAATAACCCTTTTGCAGTGATTAGTTTTAATTCTAACAACCAATCAACTAACTAATCTTAAGAATCTTAGATAAGAATCTCTGAGAATGACAGTTACCATTTCTCAGATGTGTTCGTTCAGGGTCGAGGGTATTAAACATGGATTATCCTTTTAGAAGATTGTGAAACTTTTTGGGTGTTAGACGAGCTGGGGAGGAAAAAAAGATAATACGTAGACGCCGTGGTTTAATGGTCACGGGAGAGCCTCCGTGTTTTATGTTGGTTTAAGTAGCTTTGAGGGTTTTTTGTGTGGGTTTAATACCTTTGAGTGAGTTGTATCCCAGGAAATATCCCTGGGTTTAGTCTCTCATCCACAGCTACCTCTCTCTGTCTCTCTCTCTATGTCTCTCTGTCTGTCTCTCTCTCTCTCTCTCTCTCTCTCTCTCTCTCTCTCTCTCTCTCTCTCTAAGCTCTC
This sequence comes from Cherax quadricarinatus, assembly GCF_038502225.1. Classification (NCBI taxonomy): domain Eukaryota; kingdom Metazoa; phylum Arthropoda; class Malacostraca; order Decapoda; family Parastacidae; genus Cherax; species Cherax quadricarinatus. The sequence continues at coordinate 66,290,241 of NC_091295.1, read as the reverse complement.
CCTAGAGTGCACTTTCGTCTGCCATTCTTATTTTTTGCCTCTTCCAGCCGCTTGTTCAATTACCTCATTCTCTCTGTCTCTGTCTCTCTCTCTCTCTCTCTCTCTCTCTCTCTCTCTCTCTCTCTCTCTCTCTCTCTCTCTCTCTCTCTCTCTCTCTCTCTTTTATTTTTACACAGGGTCTGACAATGTTAAGGATCCCTAACTTTATTGACAGCTATTTACAGGTTAAGGATTCCTAACTTTATTGACAAGCTAAGAGCTGTTACCTACATCAGCTCATTTGAAAGCATTTTTATTGTTATGAAACATATAAGTAGGGAACAGGATGAAGTTGGAGCCATCTATGGGCCAGCATTTTCATTTGATCAACTGACTTTATCTCGTTGACATCATTATGCTGTACGAATGTGTTCCAGACTTGAGCCATCCTGGGGATAAATGATCTCAGATGAAGTGATGTTCTGGAGAAGGGTACAGCCAGAGTGAAGTTGCTGCTTTCTGTCCGTCTTGTGGTATAGAAGCTTGCTTCACGCTGTCCTCGAAGTCAGTCTCTCTCTCTCTCTCTCTCTCTCTCTCTCTCTCTCTCTCTCTCTCTCTCTCTCTCTCTCTCTCTCTCTCTCTCTCTCTCTCTCTTCATTCATCTTCCTCGTGTCGTTGATCAATAGTTAATGTGAGAGTGGACCAGGGAGGTGGTCACCTGCTGTGGGTCCTCACTCTCCCGCTGTTACCATATCATCACCAGCCAATGCTCGATTTGGGGCACTCGGGCCTCATTATGCTCACTCCGGGGCTTCCTTATGTGATTTTGTTTACTTTGACCCGTGGTGGGATGCAATTATGCTCGCTTTGGGGCACTCCGATGTCATTATGCTCTCTCCGGGGTCTTCCTTGTGTATTTTTTTTTTTGGGCTATGGCTAGCCGTAGGATACAATTATGCTTGCTTTAGGGCTCTCCCGTGTCATTACGCTCTTTCTCGGGCTTCATTTTTGCAAGTTAGTTTATAAAGAATGTATTTATGCTCACTTTGGGGCACCTTTTCGTCATGCTTTCTGAAGGGCATCAATATTTAATAATGTTAATATTAGCACCAACGTAAAGTGCAATTATGCTCGCTTCGGGGCACTTAGACATACTTATACCTACTCTAGGGCTCATGTTTGTGCTTAATGTTTGCTTAAATATTCCGCTGAGCAGCATTTATGCTCACTTCAGGGCACTCGTGCTTCATAGTGCTCTGCTGAGTCAAAGGAACAACAGATGATACAAGGAATGGTGTGTATCTCAGTGTGTATACAACTGAAGGTGTGTATAGCTCAGTGTGTATACAACTGAAGGTGTGTATAGCTCAGTGTGTATAGCTCAGTGTATGTAGACTGAGAGACGCTCACCCTTGTCTGTACACTGAGAGTTTACATTAATCTATATTTTCAGGTAATTAAAGTATTCTTGGCTGGTGGTGAACAAGTGACACACAGCCTTAATGACCCTCGTTGAGTAGATAGTCTTAAGACAACGCACTCTGAGAGATCCGGCAACAAAATTTGTGACAGCCTGGTTGATCAGACCCTGATCCACCTTGAGGCCTGGTCATGGATCGGGCCGCGGGGGCGTTGACCCCCTGGAACAACCTCGGGGCTGCCGTCAGCCTCGGGGCTGCCGTCAGCAACATTACACTCCACTTCTCCATTTACTGCAGTGATAAAAGTCTAACTTACTTATACTGCCTCTCACACCAGCTGGCACCGTGATGCCTCTCACACCAGCTGGCACCGTGATGCCTCTCACACCAGCTGGCACCGTGATGCCTCTCACGCTGGCTGGCACTATGATATCTCTCGCACCAGCTGGCACCATAATGCCTCCCACACTAGCTAGCACTATGCTGCCTCTCACATCAGCTGCCACAATGCTGCCTCTTACACAAGCTGGCACTGGCACTATACTGACGCAGGCACTCTCATGCTCACTCTGGCTGCTCCGCATCAATGTGATTGCCAATTGACCATGGTTTCATGGCAGTATTTGATGTGACCCTTACTGGCTTAGCGCTTCCACATAAATATAATTATTAAATGTTACGAGCGTTAACGAATTATGCTTGTTAAACCATACCACGGGTGGGACTGAACCCGCGGTCAGAGAGTCTCAAAACTCCAGACCGTCGCGTTAGCCACTGGGCTCCACCTGGGCGAATTTTTTTATGCTTGTTATGGGGCGCCACATGGCAGAATTTGTTATGCTTGTTACGGAGTTCTGCCTGGGTGAATTTGTTATGCATGCTGCAGGGCTCCGCCTGGCAGAATTTATGCTCGTTACGGGGCTCCGCAGGACAGCATTTGTTATTTTTGTTTCGGAGCTTCTCTTGGCATAATTTATGCTCGTTGCAGGGCTCAGCCTAGTAGAATTTGTTATGCTCGTTACGAGGCTCCGCCTGGCATAATTTACGCTCGTTACAGGGCTCAGCCTGGTAGAATTCGTTATGCTCGTTGCTGGGCAACAATAAAACTGCTTCTTCATTATTTGTTCGTTAACAGCTACACATTACAATGTTTCTCTCGGTCGTTGTGAACGTTAACAGCGAATGTGGCCGCGGAGGCTTGTGTGTGCTCACCTTGTTGTGGTTACAGGGGTCGGGTCACAGCGCCTGGCCCCGCCTCTTCACTGGTCGCTACGAGGTCCACTCTTCCTGCTCCATGAGCTTTATCATACTTCTTCTTAAAGCTATGTATGGATCCTGTCTCCACCAGTCTATTCCACTTCCTGACAACTTTGTGACTGAAGAAATACTTCCTAACATCCCTGTGACTCATCTGAGTCTTCAACTTCCAACTGTGACCCCTTGTTGCTGTGTCACATCTCTGGAACATCCTGTCTTTGTCCACCTTGTCAATCCCTCTCAGTATTTTATATGTTGTTATCATGTCCCCCCTATCCCTCCTGTCCTCCAGTGTTGTCAGTTTGAGTTCTCTTAACACACCCTCTAGCTCCGGAACTAGTTTTCTTGCAAACCTTTGTGTGTGCGTGGGGGGCGTGGGGGCGTGGGGGGCGTGGGGGTTGCTACTCAGGAGAGAAATAATTTCTCATTCCTCATTTTCTTCCCCTTCGTTTCTTTCTCATTTCTTCTTTTCCAATTCCTTCTCTCTCCTTCCCCTCATTCTCCTACTCCTTCTCTTCCTCTCTCTCCTCCTCCTCCTCTTCCTATCTTCATCTTCCTGGCATTAACATCAAAAAAATATTAAATCCGTTTTAAAATTTTACCATTGTTATTTTTCTACGATGTGACGTGCGAGGAGGAGGAGGAGGGAGGAAGAAGGAGGGAGGAAGAAGGAGGGAGGAAGAAGGAGGGAGGAAGAAGGAGGGAGGAAGAAGGAGGAAGGAAGAAGGAGGAAGGAAGAAGGAGAGTGTTGAAGGTCTCCTGCTGTTGCCTGACTGATACATCTTGCTTAATGCACACATCAAAGTTAGCTTCTACTTTCACAGTCTTGGGGCAACTTTGTGCCCCGCCCCGCCCCGCCCCGCCCCACCCCCACCCTGCGCTGCCCCGCCCCACCCCGCCAGCATCATTACCCCAAGGAAATTAAGCCATTCTGGGGCTGCCGCCCTCCCCCATCTCCACTTCTCTACCCTCCCTCCCTCCCCTGCTCCCTCTACGTACTCCTCCTTAGTGTCCTGGGGTCTTCCCCAGGATCCAGGGGTCTTCCTCAGGATCCAGGGGTCTCTCCCAGGGTCCTGAAATCTCTCCCAGGATCCAGGGGTCATCCTCAGGATCCAGGAGTCTCTCCAAGGGTCCTGAAATCTCTCCCAAGATCCAAGGGTCTCTCCCAGGATTCAGGGATCTTTCTCAGGATCCACGGGTCTCCCCAGGGGTCTCGCCCAGCGTCCAGGGATTTCGCCCAGGTTCCAGGAGCCTCCCCTAGGGTCCAGGGGTCTTCCCCAGGGTTCAGGGGTCTCTCCTAGGATCCAGGGGTCTTCCCCAGGGTCCCGGGGTTCTTATTGTGATGATCCATGTGCTTTGAATGCTGACTTTACGTTCCCTATGATCAGCAGCACCACAGCTATGACCAATACTTCAATGTACACAGGTGTTAGTCTGAGTACACGCGCAGAGTCCCACACCAGTACTCTGCCATCCTTCATCTGACACACTGTGACCCCATCAAGTGAGTGCCAGATATGCTGAATTCTCTCTGAGCTGGACACTCAGATATAGCGAAGCAGCTTCGTGGTGGTGTCGTAGACACTGCTACATCTCGCCACAAAGCGGGGTCAGGAGTTTAAACTCGATCTTCTAACCCCAAACAGGCGAGTACAACCCCTGAACACCTCACAATTTAGACCATGCCAAACATACTAGCCATGTACTCTGCCTCAGACCCACTAGTATCGTGATGGTGGTAGCAGCAGCAGCAAGGTCAATCTGTGGTACGAGACTGTGTACCCATCTGCAGAACTGGAAGATTTTTTAAAAGGAAGCATCCAGAGTGATTTGCACTCACTTCTATAAGATGAATAGTTTCCTTTAGGGACAAGACAACCTGAATAATATCTCCGCACAACTTTTCCACTTTAGAGGTGCCCGAGTTGGATTGTTTAGTGGTGCAGCGATGTGGCTGGTCTTGGTGATGGTGCTGTGAGAGACTCACTGTATGGTGCCACTAGTGAGCTGCAACCTCAGCTACCTAACTCCTCTGCTAGAACTTGCTCGACTAGGTTGTTGCAGTGCCCTAGAGGAAGAGAAAAAAATCTGTCAAGGCCCTCCAGGAGCCCGTTCATATTCCCAGTCCAGTCAATCCAGCCAGTCCAGTCAATCCAGCCAGTCCATCCAGTCCACCCAGTCCACCCAGTCTGGAAGCGAGACTTGCATTCGTTGTTAACTAGAGAAAGATTTACGAGGTTCTCTAAGACGGATGTTAGAAGATTCCATAATCTCTCAGCTGGGAACTTCTGAGAGTCAGAATCATCCGTTTAGGATAACTTTAGGAGGAATAGCCATCAAGTGCTTGAGTAGAAGGTAGGATCATTGATGTAAGAGGTAGAATCACTGATGTAAGAGGTAGAATCACTGATGTAAGAGGTAGAATCACTGATGTAAGAGGTAGAATCACTGATGTAAGAGGTAGAATCACTGATGTAAGAGGTAGAATCACTGATGTAAGAGGTAGAATCACTGATGTAAGAGGTAGACTCATTGATGTAAGAGGTAGAATCATTGATGTAAGAGGTAGAATCATTGATGTAAGAGGTAGAATCACTGATGCAAGAGGTAGAATCATTGATGTAAGAGGTAGAATCATTGATGTAAGAGGTAGAATCATTGATGTAAGAGGTAGAATCATTGATGTAAGAGGGAGAGTCACTGATGTAAGAGGTAGAATCATTGACGTAAGAGGTAGAATCATTGGTGTAAGAGGTAGAATCATTGATATAAGAGGGAGAATCATTGATGTAAGAGGTAGAATCATTGATGTAAGAGGGAGAGTCACTGATGTAAGAGGTAGAATCATTGACGTAAGAGGTAGAATCATTGGTGTAAGAGGTAGAATCATTGATATAAGAGGGAGAATCATTGATGTAAGAGGGAGAATCATTGATGTAAGAATTATAATCATTGATACAAGAGGTAGAAACATTGATGTAAGGCGAGTAATGGCAGAAGAACAATATCTTGCTGGGATCATTGTATTGATGAATCATACATTTTTTGTGTAACTTTCACACTAAGGCAAGTGCTGAGAGTAGAGTGAGAGAGAGAGAGAGAGAGAGAGAGAGAGAGAGAGAGAGAGAGAGAGAGAGAGAGATGGACGAGGGAGTGGGGAAGGGGGGGAGACGACCCTTCCTCAGCCAACAAAAATTCTGACGTACAATTTATTGCATATTGGTGCCGTCAGCGAGCGACATAAAGTAGAGAGAGAGAGAGAGAGAGAGAGAGAGAGAGAGAAAAGGAGAGAGGGAGAGGGAGCGAACAGACGAGAGGAAAGGAAGAGAGTAAGGGAGACCGAGGATGAGGTGAGGGAGAAGAAGGAAGTAGAGGAAGAGGATGAGAAAGAATAAGAATAAGAGGAGAACCATTGTGGCTGAGGAAAGTAATAAGCTGTCTTTACTGTGCTGTCTCTCAAGCATCGTCACCACTACTTTATCTCTCTCTCTCTGTTTTTTTTGTTTTTTTACACAGCGTTTGACAAGGTTAAGGATCCCTATCTTTATTGACAGCTATATTACAGGTTAAGGATTCCTAACTTTATTGACAAGCTAAGAGCTGTTACCTACATCAGCTCATTTGAAAGTATTTTTATTGTTATGAGACATACAAGTAGGGAACAGGATGAAGTTGGAGCCATCTGTGGGCCAGCATTTTCATTTGATCAACTGACTTTATCTCGTCGACATCATTATGCTGTACAGATGTGTTCCATACTCGAGTCATCCTGGGTATGTATGATCTCAGATGGAGTGATGTTCTGGAGAAGGGTACAACCAGAGTGAAGTTGCTGCTTTCTGCCCGTCTTGTGGCATAAAAGCTTGTTTCACGCTGTCCTCGAAGTGGATCCAAGTGTGGTATTTTGACAATATTGGCCTTGTACATAACAGTAAGGCCACCCACATCCCTCCTGTGTTGAAGGCTCTGCTGAAATGACAGATCTATCCAGGATGGGTCCAGGCGAGAGATGAGACGTCTTGCTCTGTTCTCTACTCTGTCAAGCAGTCGCAGATGAGAGGGGGGGGTAGGCAAACCAAGAAAGTGGAGCATACTCAAGGTGTGAGCGTACTTGTGCCTCGTACAGAATCTTGCAACCCCTACTGTCAAGCAGATGCGAGATACGGCGAAGTGCTGTAAGCTTCCTGGCTGCCTTGTTTGCAAGATTTACAACATGGTTCTTCATGGTTAGTTTGGAGTCAAATTTCACCCCAAGGATATCAACTTCTTCTCCAGGTGCCAACATCCTCCCGTTCATCCTTACTACTGCACCAGCATTACCATCATGGTGCCTAGAGACGATCATCATTTGCGTTTTCTCAGGTGCAAATGTTACTTGCCATCTATTTCCCCAAGCTGATATAGCTCTTAGCTGGTGATTGATGTAGCTTAGAGCAGCTGGCATTTCTTCTCTTGGATAAGTGAATGTCAGTGTACAGTCGTCTGCATATGCATGTGATTCTGGGATGAGATGAAGAAGGTCGTTGAAGTAGACATTCCATAACAATGGACCCAGCACGCTTCCTTATGGAACACTTGCCCCAATAGGATGCCTTGCTGATTCCGTTCCATTGAGGACTACACTTAGAGATCTACCATGAAGGTAATCACTGAGGAGACATAGCGTAGAGCCTGCAATTCCCAGTGCTTGAAGTTTTGCTAAGAGGCCCTGGTGCCACACCCGGTCGAAAGCGCCAGCAATGTCCAGTGCTACCACACAGCTGACTTTGGATTCATCCAGTGACTGGTGCCACTTAGTGGAGAGGTTTAACAACAGATCAGCAGCAGAGTAACCTTTCCTGAAGCCATATTGACGATCACAAAGTAGTGAGTGGTAGTCAAAAAACTCTGTCATTTGTCTTAATATTATTGTCTCAAGGATCTTACCAGTGATTGACAGGAGTGACACTGGTCTGTAGTTGCTGATTTCTGCTCTGCTCTTCTTTTTGTGAACAGGGACTACATTTGCCTCTTTCCATAGAGAGAGCCATTTACACTGTACTAGGCAGTGCTGAAAGATGCGAGTTAGAGGTGCTGCTAGCTGGTCTGCACATCTTCTCAACAATCTTGGGCTCAACTTGTCTGGCCCGGGCCCCAGCCTTTTCTTCTTGGTCAAGTGATTTAAGAAGGAAATGCACCTCCTCCTGCCTTATTGTCACCACTGACAGTTTTGACACAGTTCTTGCAGCTAGCCAAGGAGGGTCCCTTGCTGGATCTCTCTCTCTCTCTCTCTCTCTCTCTCTCTCTCTCTCTCTCTCTCTCTCTCTCTCTCTCTCTCTCTCTCTCTCTCTCTCACTCAGTCTTTCTCCGTTCACATCCCTCTCTGTCTTACTAGTACTTCCTTCATCTCAGTGTCTCTATGTCTCTCATTGTCTCTCTCTTTTGTCCTCGTCCACCGTGGCAATGCCACTGAATATCTCGTACGTCGTAGTCATATCTCTTCTAAACCTCACATACAGTAACGTGAGGAGCAGCTCTCACCGTCGTACATGCCTCTTAGCTCACAGAACAGTGTAAAATCACTGTAATTTCTCAGTGTGCTTCACTGCAAGTGTAGCAGTAGTGTGCAGCAGTGGTGTTCAACAGTGGTGGTGTTCAACAGTGGTGGTGCTCAATAGTAGTGGTGTTCAACACTGGTGTGCAACAGTGGCGTTCAACAGTGGTGGTGTTCAACAGTGGTGATGTTCAACAGTGGTGGTGTTCAACAGTGGTAGTGTTCAACAGTGGTAGTGTTCAACTGTGGTGGTGCTCAACAGTGATGTTCAACAGTGGTGGTGTTCAACAGTGGTAGTGTTCAACTGTGGTGGTGTTCAACAGTGATGTTCAACAGTGGTGGTGTTCAACAGTGGTAGTGTTCAACAGTGGTAGTGTTCAACAGTGGTAGTGTTCAACAGTGGTGGTGTTCAACAGTGGTAGTGTTCAACTGTGGTGGTGTTCAACAGTGGTGATGTTCAACAGTGGTGGTGTTCAACAGTGGTAGTGTTCAACTGTGGTGGTGTTCAACAGTGGTGATGTTCAACAGTGGTGGTGTTCAACAGTGGTAGTGTTCAACTGTGGTGGTGTTCAACAGTGGTGATGTTCAACAGTGGTGGTGTTCAACAGTGGTAGTGTTCAACTGTGGTGGTGTTCAACAGTGGTAGTGTTCAACAGTGGTGGTGTTCAACAGTGGTGATGTTCAACAGTGGTGGTGTTCAACAGTGGTAGTGTTCAACTGTGGTGGTGTTCAACAGTGGTGGTGTTCAACAGTGGTAGTGTTCAACTGTGGTGGTGTTCAACAGTGGTGATGTTCAACAGTGGTGGTGTTCAACAGTGGTAGTGTTCAACAGTGGTGGTGTTCAATAGTGGTGGTGTTCAATAGTGGTGGTGTTCAACAGTGGTGGTGTTCAACAGTGGTAGTGTTCAACAGTGGTAGTGTTCAACAGTGGTGATGTTCAACAGTGGTGGTGTTCAACAGTGGTGATGTTCAACAGTGGTAGTGTTCAACAGTGGTGATGTTCAACAGTGGTGGTGTTCAATAGTGGTGGTGTTCAATAGTGGTGGTGTTCAACAGTGGTGGTGTTCAACTGTGGTAGTGTTCAACAGTGGTAGTGTTCAACAGTGGTAGTGTTCAACAGTGGTAGTGTTCAACAGTGGTAGTGTTCAACAGTGGTAGTGTTCAACAGTGGTAGTGTTCAACTGTGGTGATGTTCAACAGTGGTAGTGTTCAACAGTGGTGGTGTTCAACAGTGGTAGTGTTCAACAGTGGTAGTGTTCAACAGTGGTAGTGTTCAACAGTGGTAGTGTTCAACAGTGGTAGTGTTCAACAGTGGTAGTGTTCAACTGTGGTGATGTTCAACAGTGGTAGTGTTCAACTGTGGTGATGTTCAACAGTGGTAGTGTTCAACAGTGGTAGTGTTCAACAGTGGTAGTGTTCAACAGTGGTAGTGTTCAACAGTGGTAGTGTTCAACTGTGGTGATGTTCAACAGTGGTAGTGTTCAACTGTGGTGATGTTCAACAGTGGTAGTGTTCAACAGTGGTAGTGTTCAACAGTGGTAGTGTTCAACAGTGGTAGTGTTCAACAGTGGTAGTGTTCAACAGTGGTGATGTTCAACAGTGGTAGTGTTCAACAGTGGTAGTGTTCAACAGTGGTGATGTTCAACAGTGGTAGTGTTCAACAGTGGTAGTGTTCAACAGTGGTAGTGTTCAACAGTGGTAGTGTTCAACAGTGGTAGTGTTCAACAGTGGTGATGTTCAACAGTGGTAGTGTTCAACTGTGGTGATGTTCAACAGTGGTGGTGTTCAACAGTGGTAGTGTTCAACAGTGGTGGTGTTCAACAGTGGTAGTGTTCAACTGTGGTGGTGTTCAACAGTGGTGGTGTTCAACAGTGGTAGTGTTCAACTGTGGTGGTGTTCAACAGTGGTAGTGTTCAACAGTGGTAGTGTTCAACTGTGGTGGTGTTCAACAGTGGTAGTGTTCAACAGTGGTAGTGTTCAACTGTGGTGGTGTTCAACAGTGGTGGTGTTCAACAGTGGTAGTGTTCAACAGTGGTAGTGTTCAACTGTGGTGGTGTTCAACAGTGGTGGTGTTCAACAGTGGTAGTGTTCAACTGTGGTGGTGTTCAACAGTGGTGATGTTCAACTGTGGTGGTGTTCAACAGTGGTGATGTTCAACAGTGGTGGTGTTCAACAGTGGTAGTGTTCAACTGTGGTGATGTTCAACAGTGGTGGTGTTCAACAGTGGTAGTGTTCAACAGTGGTGGTGTTCAACAGTGGTGGTGTTCAACAGTGGTGGTGTTCAACAGTGGTGGTGTTCAACAGTGGTGGTGTTCAACAGTGGTGATGTTCAACAGTGGTAGTGTTCAACAGTGGTGATGTTCAACAGTGGTAGTGTTCAACAGTGGTAGTGTTCAACAGTGGTGATGTTCAACAGTGGTGGTGTTCAACAGTGGTAGTGTTCAACAGTGGTAGTGTTCAACAGTGGTAGTGTTCAACTGTGGTGGTGTTCAACAGTGGTGGTGTTCAACAGTGGTGGTGTTCAACAGTGGTAGTGTTCAACTGTGGTGGTGTTCAACAGTGGTGGTGTTCAACAGTGGTGGTGTTCAACAGTGGTAGTGTTCAACTGTGGTGGTGTTCAACAGTGGTGGTGTTCAACAGTGGTAGTGTTCAACTGTGGTGGTGTTCAACTGTGGTGGTGTTCAACTGTGGTGGTGTTCAACAGTGGTGGTGTTCAACAGTGGTGGTGTTCAACAGTGGTAGTGTTCAACTGTGGTAGTGTTCAACTGTGGTGGTGTTCAACAGTGGTGGTGTTCAACAGTGGTAGTGTTCAACTGTGGTGGTGTTCAACAGTGGTGGTGTTCAACAGTGGTGGTGTTCAACAGTGGTAGTGTTCAACAGTGGTAGTGTTCAACTGTGGTGGTGTTCAACAGTGGTGGTGTTCAACAGTGGTGGTGTTCAACAGTGGTGGTGTTCAACAGTGGTAGTGTTCAACTGTGGTAGTGTTCAACTGTGGTGGTGTTCAACAGTGGTGGTGTTCAACAGTGGTAGTGTTCAACTGTGGTGGTGTTCAATAGTGGTGAAGTTAGATATAATAAATTTTTGAGTTAATTTTTAAGTTAATAATAATACACAAATAACCCGCACATAAAAGAGAGAAGCTTACGACGACGTTTCGGTCCGACTTGGACCATTGACAAAGTCACACTGGTCCAAGTCGGACCGAAACGTCGCCGTAAGCTTCTCTCTTTTATGTGCGGGTTATTTGTGTATCGTTCCAGTCACGGTATTGTGCCTTTTTTGTTAAGTTAATAATAACATCGTAAGGTTTGCACTGACATATTCTTAACGTGACAATAAAAGTCGACAGTTTAAATGGTGAACATTGCCATCAAGTTCAATGTTCGTGCAAATGTTCAGCAGTAAATCTTGACCGAAGTTTGTACACTTGTACAAGTGATGTCAGGGACTGTTAACACACTGGTACTAAATTTACCTACATTTACACATGCGTCTGATTGGCTGATATATAAATATCAACAGACTGTTACCTTTGTATATATGACTGAGTGTCACTGTCTGAGTGTCACTTTCTTGTGAATTATTTGACTTATCTCGTGGAACTTCAGAGGAGTTAAGAGATACGTCAGTTCCCCTGTTTTCTAATATCATGTTTATTTTCCACTATAATCTACCTTGTCCATAATTACTATCACATTTTCCACTATAATTACTATCGTATTTGCTCTGTCTGCTTTCGTAAGGTGAAGTCCAGGATCTTAACAAATCTTTGATGACAGTTGTGTTGTAGGAGTCTGAGCGAAGGTCTCCAAGGTTGATGGGCTGTTTACAGCATCTTCATTTCATTTCTGCTGATGCCTTTGTATTTGACTGAAGACGTCTGCTGTGACGGCGATACTTTTCGGAATAATGATACCTAACTGTTGCATGTGTGTCTTCGTTATCATCAGATTAACTTTGTTCTCCATTACACAGTGACAGTGGAAACCAGACGTTATATCAGAATTCGCCCTTAAGAACATAGCATCACCTAACCTAACACAACACCAACACGATACCAGGAATCACAGTACAGAGGAATCACTTGCATAAATTTGAAACTTTTTTCCAGCCACCTGCTTCAAGACCTGACGCACCGCTCTGGTGGCTCTGGTGGCCTGGTGGTTAACGCTCTCGCTTCACACGGTGAGGGCCTGGGTTCGATTCCCAGCCAGAGTAGAAACATTGGACGTGTTTCTTTCCACCTGTTGTCTATGTTCCCCATCAGTAAAATGGGTACCTGGGTGTTAGTCGACTGGTGTGGGTCGCATCCTGGGACACTGACCTAAGGAGGCCTGGTCACAGACCAGGCTGCGGGGGCGTTGACCCCCGGAACTCTCTCCAGATAAACTCCAGATAAACCCCACCCACTTGCTCCCTGACCTGTCTTCCCACTCCCTGACCTGGTTTCCCACTCCCTGACCTGTCTTCCCACTCCCTGACCTGATGCACCATACTTTACTGAACTGCTGACGGGTGACAGAATGGTTAAAAAAACAGATAAGCTGAAGAATGAGGCACTTCGCCAGCCAGTGGTTTCTCCAGTCTAATACAGAGAAAAACAGTGAAAGATGAGGAGAATGAGGTAATCAGTCCCTCAGCCTGGAGTCGATGTGCTCAGTGCATCAGTCGTTCTCTAGCTTCCCAAAATGAGTTAATAGATTTTTTTGTTTAGATTTAACTGATAACGTTGTCTTATTCTCTCTCTCTCTCTCTCTCTCTCTCTCTCTCTCTCTCTCTCTCTCTCTCTCTCTCTCTCTCTCTCTCTCTCTCTAAAACAATGTGAACTCTAGTACAGTAAAGTTGCAGCAGACCAGTTGGGTTATTTAGCAGGAGTGGGAACAGCAGCGTCATCACTAGACCATTACTGATTGAGAAACTCTCAAGGCTTCAACACTGAGGCCAGCAACAAGGCTGACCTACAGACAATCCAACAACAATAATTCCATCCCACAAAAGTTGTATAAAGCTACGTACACAGCCGCAGCGTCCATCATGAAGATTGCCAAACTCGCCGCTGTGAGCGCACATCTCTCTCGAGACTTTCTATTGGCACTTCATATTTCTGTAATGGGAACACATCTCGACCTATGGAACCTTTGTTTTTCAGTGGCTCTCTACCCCTTGCTGTTGCTGTTCACACAGTGTACACCTGTATTTGTGGCATGATGGTTGCTGATCAGTATTTGTGGCATGATGGTTGCTGATCAATATTTGTGGCATGATGGTTGCTGATCAGTATTTGTGGCATGATGGATGCTGATCAATATTTGTGGCATGATGGTTGCTGATCAATATTACTCATTTTCACCATGGATATAATGCATATTTAGATATCATCTGCTTCCTGTAATCACGTAACCAGCATCCCACACCAATCTTACTGGTGTGGGATTCATCTGTAAAATCCTGCAGTTGTGGTCACAGTGGTGGCCCATGCTAACCTCCCTATGGTGTACAAAAATAATAATAATAATACTTATTTCTACAAGTATATAATACAACTTATACAGTTGTATAAATCTTATTAGGGCCAGCTGGCCCAGTGGTTAACACACTGGCCTCTGAGAGTGAGGACTCAATTGCCATACCTTGATTTGTTTGAGATTGTTGTTAATCTTGGGTATAGAGCTTAGCGATGATGACGATGATGATAATGATGATGGTGGTGGTGATGACAACGACGACGACGATGATGATAATGATGATGGTGATGATGACGATGATGGTGATGATGATGTTGGTGACGATGATGGTGATGATGATGATGATGATGATCATGATGATGATGATGGTCATGATGATGATGGTCATGATGATGATAGTCATGATGATGTTGATTGCTACGATATCTGGCATGTATTTCATCACTTTGATAATACTACCATGCTAGTAACTTTGATAATACCACCATGCTAGTAACTTTGATAATACTACCATGCTAGTAACTTTGATAATACCACCATGCTAGTAACTTTGATAATACTACCATGCTAGTAACTTTGATAATACCACCATGCTAGTAACTTTGATAATACCACCATGCTAGTAACTTTGATAATACCACCATGCTAGTAACTTTGATAATACTACCATGCTAGTAACTTTGATAATACTACCATGCTAGTAACTTTGATAATACCACCATGCTAGTAAATTTGATAATACCACCATGCTAGTAACTTTGATAATACCACCATGCTAGTAACTTTGATAATACCACCATGCTAGTAACTTTGATAATACTACCATGCTAGTAACTTTGATAATACCACCATGCTAGTAACTTTGATAATACTACCATGCTAGTAACTTTGATAATATCACCATGCTAGTAACTTTGATAATACTACCATGCTAGTAACTTTGATAATACCACCATGCTAGTAACTTTGATAATACTACCATGCTAGTAACTTTGATAATACTACCATGCTAGTAACTTTGATAATATCACCATGCTAGTAACTTTGATAATACTACCATGCTAGTAACTTTGATAATACTACCATGCTAGTAACTTTGATAATACTACCATGCTAGTAACTTTGATAATAATACCATGCTAGTAACTTTGATAATACCACCATGCTAGTAACTTTGATAATACTACCATGCTAGTAACTTTGATAATACTACCATGCTAGTAACTTTGATAATACCACCATGCTAGTAACTTTGATAATACTACCATGCTAGTAACTTTGATAATACCACCATGCTAGTAACTTTGATAATACTACCATGCTAGTAACTTTGATAATACTACCATGCTAGTAACTTTGATAATACTACCATGCTAGTAACTTTGATAATACCACCATGCTAGTAACTTTGATAATACTACCATGCTAGTAACTTTGATAATACTACCATGCTAGTAACTTTGATAATACTACCATGCTAGTAACTTTGATAATACCACCATGCTAGTAACTTTGATAATACTACCATGCTAGTAACTTTGATAATACTACCATGCTAGTAACTTTGATAATACTACCATGCTAGTAACTTTGATAATAATACCATGCTAGTAACTTTGATAATACCACCATGCTAGTAACTTTGATAATACTACCATGCTAGTAACTTTGATAATACTACCATGCTAGTAACTTTGATAATACCACCATGCTAGTAACTTTGATAATACTACCATGCTAGTAACTTTGATAATACTACCATGCTAGTAACTTTGATAATACTACCATGCTAGTAACTTTGATAATAATACCATGCTAGTAACTTTGATAATACCACCATGCTAGTAACTTTGATAATACTACGATGCTAGTAACTTTGATAATACTACCATGCTAGTAAATTTGATAATACCACCATGCTAGTAACTTTGATAATACTACCATGCTAGTAACTTTGATAATACTACCATGCTAGTAACTTTGATAATACTACCATGCTAGTAACTTTGATAATACTACCATAGTAACTTTGATAATACACCATGATAGTAACTTTGATAATACTACCATGCTAGTAACTTTGATAATATCACCATGCTAGTAACTTTGATGCTAGTAACTTTGATAACTACCATGATAGTAACTTTGATAATACTACCATGCTAGTAACTTTGATAATACTACCATGCTAGTAACTTTGATAATACCACCATGCTAGTAACTTTGATAATACTACCATGCTAGTAACTTTGATAATACTACCATGCTAGTAACTTTGATAATACTACCATGCTAGTAACTTTGATAATACCACCATGCTAGTAACTTTGATAATACTACCATGCTAGTAACTTTGATAATACTACCATGCTAGTAACTTTGATAATACTACCATGCTAGTAACTTTGATAATACCACCATGCTAGTAACTTTGATAATACTACCATGCTAGTAACTTTGATAATACTACCATGCTAGTAACTTTGATAATACCACCATGCTAGTAACTTTGATAATACTACCATGCTAGTAACTTTGATAATACTACCATGCTAGTAACTTTGATAATACTACCATGCTAGTAACTTTGATAATACCACCATGCTAGTAACTTTGATAATACTACCATGCTAGTAACTTTGATAATACCACCATGCTAGTAACTTTGATAATACTACCATGCTAGTAACTTTGATAATACTACCATGCTAGTAACTTTGATAATACCACCATGCTAGTAACTTTGATAATACTACCATGCTAGTAACTTTGATAATACCACCATGCTAGTAACTTTGATAATAATCCCATGCTAGTAACTTTGATAATACTACCATGCTAGTAACTTTGATAATACCACCATGCTAGTAACTTTGATAATACTACCATGCTAGTAACTTTGATAATACTACCATGCTAGTAACTTTGATAATACCACCATGCTAGTAACTTTGATAATACTACCATGCTAGTAACTTTGATAATACCACCATGCTAGTAACTTTGATAATACCACCATGCTAGTAACTTTGATAATACTACCATGCTAGTAACTTTGATAATACCACCATGCTAGTAACTTTGATAATACTACCATGCTAGTAACTTTGATAATACTACCATGCTAGTAACTTTGATAATACCACCATGCTAGTAACTTTGATAATACCACCATGCTAGTAACTTTGATAATACTACCATGCTAGTAACTTTGATAATAATAACATGCTAGTAACTTTGATAATACTACCATGCTAGTAACTTTGATAATACCACCATGCTAGTAACTTTGATAATACTACCATGCTAGTAACTTTGATATTAATAACATGCTAGTAACTTTGATAATACTACCATGCTAGTAACTTTGATAATACCACCATGCTAGTAACTTTGATAATACTACCATGCTAGTAACTTTGATAATAATAACATGCTAGTAACTTTGATAATACTGCCATGCTAGTAACTTCGCTATTAGCTAAAACGAACATACTGGATCGCCGTCCTATTATCTTCTTCATTCCTCATCATAAGTTTGTGTTATCTGATTATTAAACAAGTAAGTATATGTATTCATGTCTGGTTA
>NC_091295.1:66245497-66267997 GCF_038502225.1 Cherax quadricarinatus | reverse complement strand
GCCTCTGCACGCCTCTGCTCGCCTCTGCTCACCTCTGCTCGCCTCTGCACGCTTCTTCACGCCTCTACTAGCCTCTGCTCTCCTCTGCACGCCTCTGCTCGCCTCTGCTCGCCTCTGCTCGCCTCTGGTCGCCTCTGCTCGCATCTCCTCGCCTCTGCACGCCTCTGCTCGCCTCTGCTCGCCTCTGCACGCCTCTGCTCGCCTCTGCTCGCCTCTGCTCGCCTCTGCTCTCCTCTGCTCGCCTCTGCTCGCCTCTGCACGCCTCTGCTCGCCTCTGCTCGATTCTGCACGCCTCTGCTCTCCTCTGCACGCCTCTGCTCGCCTATGCTCACCTCTGCTCGCCTCTGCTCTCCTCTGAACGCCTCTGCTCGCCTCTGCTCGCCTCTGGTCGCCTCTGCTCGATTCTGAACGCCTTTGCTCGCCTCTGCTCGATTCTGTTCGCCTCTGCACGCCTCTGCTCGCCTCTGCTCGCCTCTGTTCTCCTTTGCTCGCCTCTGCACGCCTAAGCTCGCCTCTGCTCGCCTCTGCTCTCCTTTGCTCGCCTCTGCACGCCTATGCTCGCCTCTGCTCGCCTCTGCACGCCTCTGCTCGCCTCTGCTCGCCTCTGCTCGCCTCTTCTCGCCTCTGCTCTCCTCTGCTCGCCTCTGCTCGCCTCTGCACGCCTCTGCTCGCCTCTGCTCTCCTCTGCACGCCTCCGCTCGCCTCTGCTCGCCTCTGCTCGCCTCTGCTCTCCTCTGCTCGCCTCTGCTCGCCTCTGCTCGCCTCTGCACGCCTCTGCTCGCCTCTGCTCGCCTCTGCTCGCCTCTGCTCGCCTCTGCTCGCCTCTGCTCGCCTCTGCTCGCCTCTGCTCGCCTCTGCTCGCCTCTGCTCGCCTCTGCACGCCTCTGCTCGCCTCTGCTCGCCTCTGCTCGCCTCTGCTCGCCTCTGCTCGCCTCTGCACGCCTCTGCTCGCCTCTGCTCGCCTCTGCTCGCCTCTGCTCGCCTCTGCACGCCTCTACTCGCCTCTGCTCGCCTCTGCTCTCCTTTGCTCGCCTCTGCACGCCTATGCTCGCCTCTGCTCGCCTCTGCACGCCTCTGCTCGCCTCTGCTCGCCTCTGCTCGCCTCTTCTCGCCTCTGCTCTCCTCTGCTCGCCTCTGCTCGCCTCTGCACTCCTCTGCTCGCCTCTGCTCGCCTCTGCTCGCCTCTGCTCTTCTCTGCTCGCCTCTGCTCGCCTCTGCACGCCTCTGCTCGCCTCTGCTCGATTCTGCACGCCTCTGCTCGCCTCTGCTCGATTCTGCACGCCTCTGCTCGCCTCTGCTCTCCTCTGCACGCCTTCGCTCGCCTCTGCTCGCCTCTGCTCGCCTCTGCTCTCCTTTGCTCGCCTCTGCTCGCCTCTGCTCGCCTCTGCTCTCCTTTGCTCGCCTCTGCTCGCCTCTGCTCGCCTCTGCTCGCCTCTGCACGCCTCTGCTCGCCTCTGCACGCCTCTGCACGCCTCTGCTCGCCTCTGCTCGCCTCTGCTCGCCTCTGCACGCCTCTGCTCGCCTCTGCTCGCCTCTGCACGCCTCTGCACGCCTCTGCTCGCCCCTGCTCGCCTCTGCTCGCCTCTGCACGCCTCTGCTAGCCTGTGCACGCCTCTGCTCGCCTCTGCTCGCCTCTGCTCGCCTCTGCTCGCCTCTGCACGCCTCTGCTCGCCTCTGCTCGCCTCTGCTCGCCTCTGCTCGCCTCTGCTCGCCTCTGCTCGCCTCTGCTCGCCTCTGCACGCCTCTGCTCGCCTCTGCTCGCCTCTTCTCGCCTCTGCTCGCCTCTGCTCGCCTCTGCTCGCCTCTGCTCGCCTCTGCTCGCCTCTGCACGCCTCTGCTAGCCTGTGCACGCCTCTGCTCGCCTCTGCTCGCCTCTGCTCGCCTCTGCTGCTCGCCTCTGCTCGCCTCTACTCGCCTCTGCTCGCCTCTGCTCGCCTCTGCTCGCCTCTGCTCGCCTCTGCACGCCTCTGCTCGCCTCTGCACGCCTCTGCACGCCTCTGCTCGCCTCTGCACGCCTCTGCTCGCCTCTGCACGCCTCTGCACGCCTCTGCTCGCCTCTGCTCGCCTCTGCTCGCCTTTGCTCGCCTCTGCTCACCTCTGCTCGCCTCTGCTCGCCTCTGCTCGCCTCTTCTCGCCTCTGCTCGCCTCTTCTCGCCTCTGCTCGCCTCTGCACGCCTCTGCTCGCCTCTGCTCGCCTCTGCTCGCCTCTGCTCGCCTCTGCTCGCCTCTGCTCGCCTCTGCACGCCTCTGCTAACCTGTGCACGCCTCTGCTCGCCTCTGCTCGCCTCTGCTCGCCTCTGCTCGCCTCTGCACGCCTCTGCTCGCCTCTACTCGCCTCTGCTCGCCTCTGCTCGCTTCTGCTCGCCTCTGCTCGCCTCTGCTCGCCTCTGCTCGCCTCTGCTCGCCTCTGCTCGCCTCTGCTCGCCTCTGCACGCCTCTGCTAGCCTGTGCACGCCTCTGCTCGCCTCTGCTCGCCTCTGCTCGCCTCTGCACGCCTCTGTACGCCTCTGCACGCCTCTGCACGCCTCTGCTCGCCTCTGCACGCCTCTGCACGCCTCTGCTCGCCTCTGCACGCCTCTGCTCGCCTCTGCACGCCTCTGCACGCCTCTGCTCGCCTCTGCTCGCCTCTGCTCGCCTCTGCTCGCCTCTGCTCGCCTCTGCACGCCTCTGCTCGCCTCTGCACGCCTCTGCTCGCCTCTGCTCGCCTCTGCACGCCTCTGCTCGCCTCTGATCGCCTCTGCTCGCCTCTGCTCGCCTCTGCACGCCTCTGCACGCCTCTGCACGCCTCTGCACGCCTCTGCTCGCCTCTACACGCCTCTGCTCGCCTCTGCTCGCCTCTGCTCGCCTCTGCACGCCTCTGCTCGCCTCTGCTCGCCTCTGCTCGCCTCTGCACGCCTCTGCACGCCTCTGCTCGCCTCTGCTCGCCTCTGCTCGCCTCTGCTCGCCTCTGCTCGCCTCTGCTCGCCTCTGCTCGCCTCTGCTCGCTCTTCAGTAGACATTTACACAACACAATAACATTTTAATTTAATTCCTCTCCACTTGTGTTCTCACCCCCCCATGACCCTCACTACCCCCTCCCTCCCCCATGACCCTCACTACCCCCTCCCTCCCCCATGACCCTCACTACCCCCCTCCCTCCCCCATGACACTACCCCCTCCCTCCCCCCATGACACTACCCCCTCCCTCCCCCATGACACTACCCCCTCCCCTCCCCCATGACACTACCCCCTCCCTCCCCCATGACATACCCCCTCATGACTACTACCCCCTCCCTCCCCCATGACACTACCCCCTCCCTCCCCCCATGACCCTCACTACCCCCTCCCTCCCCCATGACCCTCACTACCCCCTCCCTCCCCCATGACCCTCACTACCCCCTCCCTCCCCCATGACCCTCACTACCCCCTCCCTCCCCCATGACCCTCACTACCCCCTCCCTCCCCCATGACCCTCACTACCCCCTCCCCTCCCCCATGACCCTCACTACCCCCTCCCTCCCCCATGACACTACCCCCTCCCTCCCCCCATGACCCTCACTACCCCCTCCCTCCCCCCCCCTCACTACCCCCTCTCCCCTCACTACCCCTTCCCTCCCCCCATGACCCCCTCACTACCCCCTCCCTCCCCTCACTACCCCCCTCCCTCCCCCCATGACCCACACTACCCCCTCCCTCCCCCCATGACCCTCACTACCCCCTCCATCCCCTCACTACCCCCACCCTCCCCCCATGACCCCTCACTACCCCCTCTCCCCCCATAACCCCTCACTACCCCCTCCCTCCCCTCATACATGACCCCTCACTACCCCCTCCCTCCCCTCACTACCCCCCTCCCTCCCCCCCATGACCCTCACTACCCCCTCCCTCCCCTCACTACCCCCTCCCTCCCCTCATGACCCTCACTACCCCCTCCCTCCCCTCACTACCCCCTCTCCCCTCACTACCCCCTCCCTCCCCCCATGACCCTCACTACCCCTCCTTCCCACCTCTCACTACCCCCTCCCTCCCCCCCATGACTCACTACCCTCTCCCTTCCCTCACTACCCCCCTCCCTCCCCTCATGACTCACTACCCCCTCCCTCCCCTCACTACCCCCTCCCTCCCCTCACTACCCCCTCCCTCCCCTCATGACTCACTACCCCCTCCCTCCCCTCACTACCCCCTCCCTCCCCCCATCACTACCCCCTCCCTCCCCTCACTACCCCCTCCCTCCCCCCATGACCCTCACTACCCCCTCCCTCCCCCCATGACAACTACCCCCTCCCTCCCCCCATGACCCCTCACTACCCTCTCCCTCCCCTCACTACCCCCTCCCTCCCCCCATCACTACCCCCTCCCTCCCCTCACTACCCCCTCCCTCCCCCCATGACCCCTCACTACCCCCTCCCTCCCCTCACTACCCCCCTCCCTCCCCCCATGACCCTCACTACCCCCCTCCCTCCCCTCACTACCCCCTCTCCCCTCATGACCCTCACTATGACCCTCACTACCCCCTCTCCCCTCACCCTCACTACCCCCCTCCCTCCCCCCATGACCCTCACTACCCCCTCTCCCCTCACTACCCCCCTCACTACCCCCTCCCTCCCCCCATGACCCACACTACCCCCCTCCCTCCACTCCTACCCCCCTCCCTCCCCCCATGACCCTCACTACCCCCTCCCTCCCCTCACTACCCCCCTCCCTCCCCTCACTATGACCCTCACTACCCCCCTCCCTCCCCTCACTACCCCCCTCCCTCCCATCATGACCCTCACTACCCCCCTCCCTCCCCCCATGACACTACCCCCTCCCTCCCCCCATGACCCTCACTACCCCCTCCCTCCCCCCATGACACTACCCCCCTCCCTCCCCTCACTATGACCCTCACTACCCCCTCCCTCCCCTCACTACCCCCTCCCTCCCCCCATGACCCTCACTACCCCTCCTTCCCCTCACTACTCCCTCACCCATGACCCTCCTACCCCCCTCCCTCCCCTCACTACCCTCTCCCTTCCCTCACTACCCCTCTTCCCACCCCTCACTACCCCCTCCCTCCCTCTCACTACCCTCCTTCCCTCACTACCCCTCACTACCCCCCTCCCTCCCCTCACTACCCCCTCCCTCCCCTCACTACCCCCTCCCTCCCCCCATGACACTACCCCCTCCCTCCCCCCATGACCCTAACTACCCCCTCCCTCCCCCCATGACCCTAACTACCCCCTCCCTCCCCCCATGACCCTCACTACCCCTCCTCCCCCCATGACCCTCACTACCCCCTCCCTCCCTTCACTACCCCCTCTCTCCCCCCATGACCCTCACTACCCCTCCTTCCCCCATGACCCTCACTACCCCTACTCCCCCCATGACCCTCACTACCCCCCTCCCTCCCCTCACTTCCCCCTCCCTCCCCCCATGACCCTCACTACCCCCTCCCTCCCCTCACTACCCCCTCCCTCCCCCCATGACCCTCACTACCCCTCCTTCCCTCCCCTCACTATCCCCTCCCTCCCCTCACTACCCCCCTCTTTCCCCCCATGACCCTCACTACCCCCTCCCTCCCCCATGACCCTCACTACCCCCTCCCTCCCCCATGACCCTCACTACCCCCCTCCTTCCCCTCACTACCCCCCTCCCTCCCTCCATTACCCTCACTACCCCTTCCCTCCCCACATGACCCTCACTACCCCCTCCCTCCCCCATGACCCTCACTACCCCCTCCCTCCCCCCATGACCCTCACTACCCCCTCCCTCCCCCCATGACCCTCACTACCCCCTCTTTCCCCCATGACCCTCACTACCCCCCTCCCTCCCCCCATGACCCTCACTACCCCCCTCCCTCCCCCATGACCCTCACTACCCCCTCCCTCCCCCATGACCCTCACTACCCCCCTCCCTCCCCCATGACCCTCACTACCCCCCTCCCTCCCCCCATGACCCTCACTACTCCCTCCCTCCCCCATGACTCTCACTACCCCCCTCCTTCCCCCATGACCCTCACTACCCCCTCCCTCCCCCATGACCCTCACTACCCCCTCCCTCCCCCCATGACCCTCACTACCCCCCTCCCTCCCCCTATGACCCTCACTACCCCCTCCCTCCCCCATGACCCTCACTACCCCCTCCCTCCCCCATGACCCTCACTACCCCCTCCCTCCCCCATGACCCTCACTACCCCCCTCCCTCCCCCATGACCCTCACTACCCCCTCCCTCCTCCCATGACTCTCACTACCCCCTCCCTCCCCCCATGACTCTCACTACTCCCTCCCTCCCCCATGACCCTCACTACCCCCTCCCTCCCCCATCACCCTCACTACCCCCCTCCCTCCCCCATGACCCTCACTACTCCCTCCCTCCCCCATGACCCTCACTACCCCCCTCCTTCCCCCATGACCCTCACTACCCCCCTCCCTCCCCCATGACCCTCACTACCCCCTCCCTCCCCCCATGACCCTCACTACCCCCTCCCTCCCCCCATGACCCTCACTACCCCCTCCCTCCCCCCATGACCCTCACTACCCCTCCTTCCCCCTTGACCCTCACTACCCCTCCTTCCCTACCCTCACTACCCCCTCCCTCCCCTCACTACCCCCTCCCTCCCTCCCCTCACTACCCCCTCCCTCACCTCACTACCCCCTCCCTCCCCTCACTACCCCCTCCCTCCCCTCACTACCCCCCTCCCTCCCTCCCTTCACTACCCCCTCCCTCCACTCACTACCCCCTCCCTCCCTCCCCTCACTACCCCCTCCCTCCCCTCACTACCCCCTCCCTCCCTCCCCTCACTACCCCCTCCCTCCCCTCACTACCCCCTCCTTCCCCTCACTACCACCTCCCTCCCTCCCCTCACTACCCCCTCCCTCCCTCCCCTCACTACCCCCTCCCTCCTATCACTACCCCCTCCCTCCCCTCACTACCCCCTCCCTCCCTCTCACTACCCCCTCCCTCCCCTCACTACCCCCCTCCCTCCCTCCCCTAACTACCCCCTCCCTCTTCCTCACTACCCCCTCCCTCCCTTCACTACCCCCTCCCTCTTCTCACTACCCCCTCCCTCCCCTCACTACCCCCTCCCTCCCCTCACTACCCCCTCTCCCCTCACTACTCCCTCTCACTACCCCCTCCCTCCCTCTCACTACCCCCTCCCTCCCCTCACTATCCCCTCCCTCCCCTCACTACCCCCCTCCCTCCCCTCACTACCCCCCTCCCGTCCCTCCCCTCACTACCCCCTCCCTCCCCTCACTACCCCCTCCCTCCCCTCACTACCCCCCTCCTTCCCCTCACTACCCCCTCCCTCCCTCCCCTCACTACCCCCTCCCTCCACTCACTACCCCCTTCCCTCCCCTCACTACCCCCTCCCTCCCCTCACTACCCCCCTCCTTCCCCTCACTACCCCCTCCCTCCCTTTACTACCCCCTCCCTCCCCTCACTACCCCCTCTCTCCCCTCACTACCCCCTCCCTCCCTCCCTCCCCTCACTACCCCCTCCCTCCCTCCCCTGACTACCCCCTCCCTTCCTTCACTACCCCCTCCCTCCCTCCCCTCACTACCCCCTCCCTCTCCTCACTACCCCCCTCCCTCCCTCCCCTCACTACCCCTCCTTCCCTCCCCTCACTACCCCATCCCTCCCCTCACTACCCCTTCCCTCCCTCCCCTCACTACCCCTCCTTCCCTCCCCTCACTACCCACTCCCTCCCTCCCTCCCCTCATTACCCCCTCCCTCCCCTCACTACCCCTTCCCTCCCTCCCCTCACTACCCCCTCCCTCCCTCCCCTCACTACCCCTCCCTCCCTCCCCTCACTACCCCCCTCCCTCCCTCCCCTCACTACCCCCTCCCTCCCTCCCTCCCCCTCACTACCCCTTCCCTCCCTCCCCTCACTACCACCTCCCTCCCTCCCTCCCCTCACTACCCCTTCCCTCCCTCCCCTCACTACCCCCCTCCCTCCCCTCACTACCCCCCTCCCTCCCTCCCCTCACTACCCCCTCCCTCCCTCCCTCCCCTGACTACCCTGTCCCGAAACATTCCAGCAAACTAGTATAGCCGGAGTCGTTCTCTTGAACGTTTCTACCTGGACTTCCTACTTATTCCTGCAACTCTGCAAGCTCCTGATGATGTGTTGATTACTACACGAAAGGCCTAGAGCTGTCATTGAACTCTTGTTTGGCATCTTGTATCGCTTGTTCGCGATTTGTACAAGTACACACACACACACACACACACACACACACACACACACACACACACACACACACACACACACACACACACACACACACATATATATATATATATATATATATATATATATATATATATATATATATATATATATATATATATATATATATATATATATATATATATATATATATATATATATATATATATATATATATATATATATATATATATTTATATATATATATGTATAAATATATATATTTATATATATATATATATATATATATGTATATATATATATATATATATATATTATATATATGTATATATATGTACATATATATATGTATATATATATATATATATATATGTATATATATGTATATTTATACATATATATATATATATATATATATATAAGCAAAACAACCACTCTGAAAGAATAGAGAAATTCCAAGCGCTTTCGTGACTACTCACATTATCAAGGAACTATGAAAGTAAAGCATCCAAGGAAGCTATATAAGGGGTCTGGCCGGCACCTCACTATCAGATCCCACAACGGTTTAAACACCTGACGCGCGCCGACCCAACTTGGATAGGTCCTTGGCACAACTCACCCCACAAACTATTCTACCCAAGAAATAAGAAATTTTAAAGATTATTTGTCCAGTGTATTATTAAATTCTTCCCAAATTCTATTAATTATAAATGGATCTAATTTATATAAACCAAAGGAAATATTCATATTATTGTCAAAACTGCTTTTTATGAAACAAGATTCAATTATATTCCTGTCGACCATGGACTTGCTTGATACTACTTTCTCAACTTTTTGAAAATCAATTGGATGGTTAAAATCTCTTACATGAATAAATAGAGCATTGGAATCTTGTCCAGTTCTAATGCTATATTTATGTTGTTTTAATCTTAGTTCGAGATTTTTACCAGTTTGACCGTAATAAACTTTATTGCAAATTTTACAAGGAATCTTATAGACACATCCATCAGCATTTTGGGGGGAATTCTTTATCAAAAGTTTTTTTACTGTATCAAGATTTTTGAATACAACTTTAATATTAAAAGTCTTAAGAAGAGAAGGCATATCAACCAAGTTTTCATGGTAAGGGAGAACCAACATATTTTTAGTTGAATAAGGCTGGTTGTCCCTTTTTGGATTGTAAAAAGTATTTCTAGCAACTTTAAAAGATTTATCAATTACATTTCTTGGGTATTTTAAATCATTACCTATTTCATAAATTTTGGATATTTCCTCATCTATGAACTCAGGACTACAAATTCGTAAAGCTCTCAGAAACATTGATGAGAAAACAGACAGTTTGACTCTATCTTGATGCGAGGAATAATAGTGGACATAGGAACAGTTATTAGTAGGTTTTCTGTAAATTTTAAATTTGAATTCATTATTACCCTTAATAATTAAAACATCTAGAAAAGGCAATGAGTTATTTTCTTCAAACTCAACAGTAAAGTTTATTGAATGGGCTAAGCTATTTAATTTTCCAAGGAAATGGTGTATATCTACATTTTTGGGCATAAGACACAAAATATCATCAACATATCTGAACCATTTAGCTCTATTAGGGAGGATTGTGTTAAGTAACCTTGTTTCAAAAAATTCCATGTATAGGTTACTAAGAACAGGTGAAAGAGGATTTCCCATTGCCATACCAAACTTCTGAGTGTAAAATTTATCATTAAATACAAATTTTGCATCAACAATGCAAAGTTTAATAAGTTTAATGATAGTAGGAACTGGCAATGGTAAATCATAGTTAACGAGTTCTTCAGATAAGAAACTTAATAAATCATCAACAGGAACTTTCGTAAACAAGGAAGTAACATCAAAACTAACCATGTTAAAATCATTTAAGTCAGTCAAGGAGCTTAATTTATCAACCAAGTCTATGTTGTTTTTAACATTAAAGTTAGAAATTTTGCCAACAATAGGGCTCAAAATATCAACAAGCCATTTGGATAATTTATATGAAACTGACCCTATGGAGCTAATAATTGGTCTGACTGTATTCCCTGGTTTGTGTGTTTTTATTAGTCCATACAAACCAGCTCCATAGGGTCAGTTTCATATAAATTATCCAAATGGCTTGTTGATATTTTGAGCCCTATTGTTGGCAAAATTTCTAACTTTAATGTTAAAAACAACATAGACTTGGTTGATAAATTAAGCTCCTTGACTGACTTAAATGATTTTAACATGGTTAGTTTTGATGTTACTTCCTTGTTTACGAAAGTTCCTGTTGATGATTTATTAAGTTTCTTATCTGAAGAACTCGTTAACTATGATTTACCATTGCCAGTTCCTACTATCATTAAACTTATTAAACTTTGCATTGTTGATGCAAAATTTGTATTTAATGATAAATTTTACACTCAGAAGTTTGGTATGGCAATGGGAAATCCTCTTTCACCTGTTCTTAGTAACCTATACATGGAATTTTTTGAAACAAGGTTACTTAACACAATCCTCCCTAATAGAGCTAAATGGTTCAGATATGTTGATGATATTTTGTGTCTTATGCCCAAAAATGTAGATATACACCATTTCCTTGGAAAATTAAATAGCTTAGCCCATTCAATAAACTTTACTGTTGAGTTTGAAGAAAATAACTCATTGCCTTTTCTAGATGTTTTAATTATTAAGGGTAATAATGAATTCAAATTTAAAATTTACAGAAAACCTACTAATAACTGTTCCTATGTCCACTATTATTCCTCGCATCAAGATAGAGTCAAACTGTCTGTTTTCTCATCAATGTTTCTGAGAGCTTTACGAATTTGTAGTCCTGAGTTCATAGATGAGGAAATATCCAAAATTTATGAAATAGGTAATGATTTAAAATACCCAAGAAATGTAATTGATAAATCTTTTAAAGTTGCTAGAAATACTTTTTACAATCCAAAAAGGGACAACCAGCCTTATTCAACTAAAAATATGTTGGTTCTCCCTTACCATGAAAACTTGGTTGATATGCCTTCTCTTCTTAAGACTTTTAATATTAAAGTTGTATTCAAAAATCTTGATACAGTAAAAAAACTTTTGATAAAGAATTCCCCCCAAAATGCTGATGGATGTGTCTATAAGATTCCTTGTAAAATTTGCAATAAAGTTTATTACGGTCAAACTGGTAAAAATCTCGAACTAAGATTAAAACAACATAAATATAGCATTAGAACTGGACAAGATTCCAATGCTCTATTTATTCATGTAAGAGATTTTAACCATCCAATTGATTTTCAAAAAGTTGAGAAAGTAGTATCAAGCAAGTCCATGGTCGACAGGAATATAATTGAATCTTGTTTCATAAAAAGCAGTTTTGACAATAATATGAATATTTCCTTTGGTTTATATAAATTAGATCCATTTATAATTAATAGAATTTGGGAAGAATTTAATAATACACTGGACAAATAATCTTTAAAATTTCTTATTTCTTGGGTAGAATAGTTTGTGGGGTGAGTTGTGCCAAGGACCTATCCAAGTTGGGTCGGCGCGCGTCAGGTGTTTAAACCGTTGTGGGATCTGATAGTGAGGTGCCGGCCAGACCCCTTATATAGCTTCCTTGGATGCTTTACTTTCATAGTTCCTTGATAATGTGAGTAGTCACGAAAGCGCTTGGAATTTCTCTATTCTTTCAGAGTGGTTGTTTTGCATATTCTGAAATCACCTGTTTACTGTGATCTTATTGCATATATATATATATATATATATATATATATATATATATATATATATATATATATATATATATATATATATATATATATATATATATATATATAAACTACGACTAGCCGAAAAGTCGAACCCATGCTGCTTTGGCCCGCCTCATGGTGAGCGAAAGACATGACGCTCTGGTCCACGGGACCAAACAATTCTGGAGAATGACACACCCACCAAACTAGGTGTTGTACCCGTCATCCGAGAAAAAACGGTGGTGTGGAAGCCTCTGAGCTAATTTCATTCTGCTCCCTGTTTGGTGTACTAGCCAGACGAGCAGTATTTTATATTGTACCCACGAACGAGTGATTACGGGTACAACACCGAGCTTGGCTGGGTGCGTCATTCTTGAGAATTGTGTGATCCCGTGGACCAGAGCGTCGTGTGTCTTTCCCTCACCATGAGGCGGGCCAAAGCAGCATGGGTTCGACTCCTTGGCTAGTCGCAGTGTTGTTATTGATCAATACCACTCGTTCGTGAATGCAATAATATATATATATATATATATATATATATATATATCTATATATATATATATATATATATCTATATATATATATATATATATATATATATATATATATATATATATATATATATATAGTTCTCAATCACATCAAGAGCATTCCTACCACTTTGCTCACTATTTTGTCGCCATCCAGCACATTCGTCAGACTTTGCCGCCACTTAATTAGGCTGGGAGGCCGTAAGTCCGGCTCTAGGACACCACAAAGGCTACTTTATGCTACTTCTTGTGCCTTAACGACGATAAACTACTGGGCAATTAGACTCGAGTAGGTCGTTAGTGGCGCTGCTAGAACACCAGCAGCAGGAATTACATCTAGAGAGTGTGTTCACCCTGTTTTTGTTGGCTCTTTGTTTTATTGACAAAGATATGTTAGAAAGTATTTTCTCAGTCTGGGGGATGTTAGAAAGTTCTTTCTCTGTCTGGGGATGTTAGAAAGTACTTTCTCAGTCTGGGGGATGTTAGAAAGTACTTTCTCAGTCTGGGGGATGTTAGAAAGTACTTTCTCAGTCTGGGGATGTTAGAAAGTACTTTCTCAGTCTGGGGGATGTTAGAAAGTACTTTCTCAGTCTCGGGGATTTTAGAAAGTACTTTCTCAGTCTCGGGGATGTTAGAAAGTTCTTTCTCAGTCTGGGAGATGTTAGAAGTACTATTTCAGTCTCAGGGATGTTAGAAAGTACTTTCTCAGTCTCGGGAATGTTAGAAAGCACTTTCTCATTCTCGGGGATGTTAGAAAGTACTTTCTCAGTCTCGGGGATGTTAGATAGTACTTTCTCAGTCTCAGGAAAGTACTCTTAAAGGGAACTGTGTACTCACCAGACTGTGTGTGCTGGGGGTCGAGTCACAGCTCTGTACCTACCCCCCTCCCGTCTGTTAAAACTTCACTCGCCTAGCATTATTAGTTGCTGGTCGTAACTGCTCTTGAAGCTGTGTAACACTTGTTTCCCTCATTCCCTCGTCTCTCTCCTTCCACTTGTTTACCATCCTGTGATCAAGTATTTCTTGACATCACTGTGGCTCATCTGTGTCTTGAGCTTCAATCTATAACCCTTATTTTCTGTGCTTTGGGTCTCTCTCTCTCTCTCTCTCTCTCTCTCTCTCTCTCTCTCTCTCTCTCTCTCTCTCTCTCTCTCTCTCTCTCTCTCTCTCTCTCTCTCTCTCTCTCTCTCTCTCTCTCTCTCTTTCTCTCTCTCTGACAGCCGGGTCTTGAACCCGGGACAAGTGAGCTTTAAGATTCATAGACCGTTCTGTGATTCACTTTGTATATTTTGTACGTCGTAATCATGTGTCCCCTCGTTATTCTCTCTTCCTAGAACGTCTGACTGAGTTTCTTTGCTGTCTTCTGGTACTTCAGTCCCTCAGCTGTGAGACTAGTCTTGTTGCTGACCTCTGCACCTTCTCCAGTTTCTAACCATATATCAGCAAGTGTCACCTTCGTGCTGGTGATGCATACTCTCTGATTGTGCGTGTGTGTGTATGTTGTGCCGAATAGGTAAAATTACGTCCTTTCTAAAATTTTCTCTTGTACATTTAAAGACATATTTTTTTTTCATTTACGGTAATGTAAAAGTTAATAATTTTGTACCAAAAGAACCATAGAAAATTTACCTAACCCTATTATGACAAGCACAATTTAATTTAGCGTAATCCAACTTAATGTATTTTAGATAAGTTTACAATATATATATATATATATATATATATATATATATATATATATATATATATATATATATATATATATATATATATATATATATATATATATATAGTGTGTGTGTGTATAGAAGGAATATTATGATTTCCTTTGTCTAATGTTCTCTTCTTTTTGCCATCTTCTTTGCCTCCTCTTCTTCCTTCTCTATCTTCTTCCGCTTTCTCCTCCTTCTCCTACTCCTCCTCCCTCTACATACTCCGGTAATGCCAACAAGACTATCATCTGCCTCAGCGATGAAGACAATGATATTGGGAAATGTTGAAGAGGAGAGTTGCTCGCCAGTAGAGGAGAGTTGCTCGCCAGTAGAGGAGAGTTGCTTGCCAGTAGAGTTGCTCCCCTGTACAAGGTACTTATTGATATAATTATATGTCAAAGGAATCCAGATAAGAGGCTAGTGAATGGATGTCTGGGGCAACTAAAGTCAGTTGTTGGCTAGATAAGGAACTTAACAACTGGAATCATTTGCCCCGGTAACCATGGTCGGTATGTAAGGAATGGTGTACATCTTTCTGGGGAAGATGTGATACCATTAGTCAGTTCAGCTGAAGCAAAACTTGCTAAATTGTGTAAGACTTTAAACTGATAGGAGACAGAAATAAGTGTGTGTGTGTGTGTGTGTGTGTGTGTGTGTGTGTGTGTGTGTGTGTGTGTGTACTCACTTAATTGTACTCAGTTGTGGTTGCAAGGATCGAGACTCAGCTCCTGGCCCTGCCTCTTCACTGATCGCTACTAGGTCCTCTCTCCCTGCTCCATGAGCTTTATCGTACCTCGTCTTAAAACTATGTTTAGTTCCTGCCTCCACTACAACGCTTGCCAGACTATTCCACTTCTTAACAACTCTGTGGCTGAAGAAATACTTCCTAATATCCCTTTGACTCATCTGAGTCTTCAGCTTCCAGTTGTGACCCGTTGTTTCTGTGTCCCCTCTCTGGAATATCGCAGTATTTTGTATGTCGTTATCATGTCTCCCATGACCCTCCTGTCCTCCAGTGTCATCAGACCGATTTCCCTTAACCTTTCCTCATAGGACATTCCCCTTAGCTCTGGAACTAGCCTTGTTGCAAACCTTTGCACTTTCTCTAATTTCTTGACGTGTTTGACCAGGTATGGGTTCCAAACTGGTGCTGCGTACTCCAGTATGGGCCTGACGTACAAAGTGTATAAAGTCTTGAACGATTCCTTACTAAGGTACCGGAACGCTATTCTCAGGTTTGCCAGGCGCCCATATGCTGCAGCAGTTATCAGGTTGATGTGTGCCTCTGGCGATGTACTCGTTATTATACTCATTCCTAGATCTTTCCCCTTGAGCGAGGTTTGCAGTCTTTGGCCTCCTAGCCTATACTCTGCGGTTTTCTTTGCCGTTCTCCGATCTTCATGATTTTGCATTTGGTGGTGGTTAAATTCTAGGAGCCAGTTGCTGGACCACGCATCCAGTCTGTCCAGGTCTCTCTGTAGACCTGTCTGGTCCGCATCTGATTTAATTCTCCTCATTATCTTCACATCATCTGCAAACAGGGACACTTCTGAGTCTATCCCTTTCGTCATGTCGTTCACATATACCAAGAATAGCACTGGTGCCAGGACTGACCCCTGTGGGACCCCGCTCGTCACCGGCGCCCACTGTGATACCTCATGACGGACTATGTCTCGCTGTTGCCTCCCTGTCAGGTATTCTCTGATCCACTGCAGTGCCGTTCCTGTTATATGCGCCTGTTTCTCTTGCGAGGAACTGTGTCGAAGGCCTTCTTGCAGTCCAAGAAAATGCAATCAACCCACCCCTCTCTCTTATTTCTTACTTCAGTTACCTTGTCATAAAAATCCAGAAGGTTTATGACACAAGATTTGCCTTCCATGAATCCGTGCTGGCTGTCGTTTATAATCTTGTTCTGTTCCAGGTGCTCCACCACTCTCCTCCTGATAATCTTCTCCATGACTTTGCATACTATACATGTCAGTGACACTGGTTTATAATTTAGTGCTTCTTTTCTGTCTCCTTTCTTAAAGATGGGGACTACATTTGCCTTCCATACTTCAGTTTCAAGCGAAGTGTTGAAGATTTTGGTTAGTGGCACACGTAGTGTGTACTCACCTATTTGTACTCACCTATTTGTGGTTGCAGGGGTCGAGTCCTAGCTCCTGGCCCCGCCTCTTCACCGGTTGCTACTAGACCCTCTCTCTCCCCGCTCCATGAGCTTTATCAAACCTCGTCTTAAAACTGTGTATGGTTCCTGCCTCCACTACGTCACTTTCTAGGCTATTCCACTGCCTTACAACTCTATGACTGAAGAAATACTTCCTACTATCTCTCTGACTCATTTGTGTCTTCAACTTCCAATTGTGGCCTCTTGTTTCTGTGTCCCCTCCCTGGAACATCCTGTCCTTGTCCACCTTGTCTATTCCACGCAGTATTTTATATGTCGTTATCATGTCTCCCCTGACCCTCCTGTCCTCCAGTGTCGTCAGGCCGATTTCCCTTAATCTTTCTTCATAGGACATTCCCCTTAGCTCTGGAACTAACCTTGTTGCAAACCTTTGTACTTTCTCTAGTTTCTTGACGTGCTTTATCAAGTGTGTGTGTGTGTGTGTGTGTGTGTGTGTGTGTCTGTCTGTGTCTGTGTGTACTCACCTAGTTGTGGTTGCAAGGGTCGAGTCAGAGCTCCTGGCCCCTGTGTGTGTGTGTGTGTGTGTGTGTGTGTGTGAGTGTTAGAGAGAGAGAGAGACTGTTTTACAGCATGGGGGTCTAAGAGGGTTAAAGGGGGTGGTAGACCCCTGGGAAATTATGAGGTGTCACAAGTGGCCAGCCAATATTTGTGTGTGTGTGTGTGTGTGTGAGTGTGTGTGTGTGTGTGTGTGTGTGTGTGTGTGTGTGTGTGTGTGTGTGTGTGTGTGTGTGTGTGTGTGTGTGTGTGTGTGTGTGTGTGTACCCACCTACATGTAGTTACCGAGGTCTAGTCGTAGCTCCTGGCCCTACATCTGAATTTGCCACTCGCCAGATTCATTCCCTCTTAATCTGGTGGGTCGTACTCGTACCTGCTCTTCAAGCTGTGTATGGAATCTGCCTCCACTACTTCCTCACCGGGATCATTCCACTTCCCGACCACTCAGAGACTGAAGAAATACTTCCTGACATCCATGTGACTCATCTGTAACTTAAACGTCCAATTGTGTCCCCGAGTTCCCGTCTCTCTCCTCTAACAGCATGTCTACCATATCAATTCCCATGAGTGTTTTTTATGTTATTGTCATGTCTCTCCCCCTGATTCTTATGTCCTCTAATATCGTTAGATTCAGTTGCATTAGCTTCAGCTCTTAGATCATGCCCCTTTGCTCAGCAATAAGCCTTGTTGCATACTTCTGCACTTCCTCCAGTTTCTTAAGACGCTTCCTTAGGAGTGGGTTCCATGCTGGTGCTACATACTCCAAGTTGGGCCTGAAATATGTTGTATAAAGAGCCTAGAATGACTCTTTGTTGAGATTTCTTAAGGCCATTCTTAGATCTGCCAGACGAGGAGTGGCTGCAGAAGTTACTCGTATAGGTGCTGGGTGATGGTGAGGCGGCCCAGACTTGAGCTAGCTAGGGAAAGGATCGGGGTTGCTTCTGAAGAAGTTACCTGACTTTGGGTCCTCCCTTCCCCAGACTAGTTTTCACGTATTCCCTCAGTTGTTCCCTCTCCATCACTGTCTTACGCTGATCCACGTACACACTACTATAACCTGGTGTAGTGTATAAGTTCTGTCAAGCACCTTAACTACTGGGAACGCTTGGAAGCACTTGACTTGTACTCGTTGGAACCCAGGAGGGAGAGATATATCATAATCTACACTTGGAAAATCTTGGAAGGAATGGTCCCAAATCTGCACACACAAATCACTCCCTACGAAAGTAAAAGACTGGGCAGGCGATGCAAAATGCCGCCAATAAAAAGTAGGGGCGCCATTGGTACACTAAGAGAAAACACCATAAGTGTCCGGGGCCCAAGACTGTTCAACAGCCTCCCATCAAGCATTAGGGGAATTGCCAATAAACCCCTGGCTGCCTTCAAGAGAGAGCTGGACAGATACCTAAAGTCAGTGCCGGATCAGCCGGGCTGTGGCTCGTACGTTGGACTGCGTGCGGCCAGCAGTAACAGCCTAGTTGATCAGGCCCTGATCCATCGGGAGTCCTGGTCATGGACCGGGCCGCGGGGGCGTTGATCCCCGGAATAACCTCCAGGTAACCTCCAGGTAGTGGACAGCGAGCTACCTGTCACAGAATCTTGTCCCGAGATATAATAGCCCAGGAAGTCAGTTTGATCTGAAACTGTTGGCTTAGAGAAAACCTCCCGATTCTCTCTATACCACCTATCCAATCTCTTCCTCTCCTCCTGGGCCTCCTTCAGCCTTCTGGAGGCTGTAGATCATCAATGATCTCCCGCTTCATCTCATTGCAATTCCTCCAGATATCTTTGTGTGTGTGTGTGTGTGTGTGTGTGTGTGTGTGTGTGTGTGTGTGTGTGTGTGTGTGTGTGTGTGTGTGTGTGTGTGTGTTTGAAGCAAAAGCAGAAATAAAAACACTAAGAACAAAGAGACGCTAACAAAAACAAACTAATAACTTCGCTCTCACAGAAAATTTGCAAATAAACATTGCTTGGAGAACTGTTTGCCTGACCAGGAGTGCAAGGCGGCGCCTCAGGTAGGTCCAGGAGTGCAAGGCGGCGCCTCAGGTAGGTCCAGGAGTGCAAGGCGGCGCCTCAGGTAGGTCCAGGAGTGCAAGGCGGCGCCTCAGGTAGGTCTAGGAGTGCAAACCGGCGCCTCAGGTAGGTCCAGGAGTGCAAGGCGGCGCCTCAGGTAGGTCCAGGAGTGCAAGGCGGCGCCTCAGGTAGGTCTAGGAGTGCAAACCGGCGCCTCAGGTAGGTCCAGGAGTGCAAGGCGGCGCCTCAGGTAGGTCTAGGAGTGCAAGCCGGCGCCTCAGGTAGGTCCAGGAGTGCAAGGCGGCGCCTCAGGTAGGTCTAGGAGTGCAAGCCGGCGCCTCAGGTAGGTCCAGGAGTGCAAGGCGGCGCCTCAGGTAGGTCCAGGAGTGCAAGGCGGCGCCTCAGGTAGGTCCAGGAGTGCAAGGCGGCACCTCAGGTAGGTCCAGGAGTGTAAGGCGGCGCCTCAGGTAGGTCCAGGAGTGCAAGGCGGCGCCTCAGTAGGTCCAGGAGTGCAAGATGGCGCCTCAGTAGGTCCAGGAGTGCAAGGCGGCACCTCAGGTAGGTCCAGGAGTGCAAGGCGGCGCCTCAGGTAGGTCTAGGAGTGCAAGGCGGCGCCTCAGGTAGGTCCAGGAGTGCAAGGCAGCACGTCAGGTAGGTCCAG
Organism: Cherax quadricarinatus; assembly: GCF_038502225.1. Lineage (NCBI taxonomy): Eukaryota > Metazoa > Arthropoda > Malacostraca > Decapoda > Parastacidae > Cherax > Cherax quadricarinatus. Next base: position 66,248,514 of record NC_091295.1, on the reverse strand, counting down.
GAGTGCAAGGCGGCGCCTCAGGTAGGTCTAGGAGTGCAAGGCGGCGCCTCAGGTAGGTCCAGGAGTGCAAGGCAGCGCCTCAGGTAGGTCCAGGAGTGCAAGGCGGCGCCTCAGGTAGGTCCATGAGTGCAAGGCGGCGCCTCAGGTAGGTCCAGGAGTGCAAGACAGCGCCTCGGGTAGGTCCAGGAGTGCAAGGCGGCGCCTTGGGTACGTCCAGGAGTGCAAGGCGGCACCTCAGGAAGGTCCAGGAGTGGCAGTGCTGCTCGGGAATGATGGTGACCGGAATGATCTCTGGGATGGGACTGCTCCACGGGTACATTTAGGAAGGTGAAAAACAGTTGTAGATGTTGGAAATGGGAATGATGGCTATGCCTTTGGAATGGGAATGAGAATTCAATATCAGGTGAAGGTAGACTTGTAAATATAACTGAATATGATAGACAGGAGAAAGTGTATCAGCCTAGAAAATGACCAGTTAACCAGTCATTCTTGATGAGGCAGAGTGTATATATTCTCAAGAATCTCTCTTGGTGTAGTGACTGGTTGTGTACATGTGACATGCAGTCTTAATGACCCTAGTGTAGTGACTGGTTGTGTACATGTGACATGCAGTCTTAATGACCCTGGTGTAGTGACTGGTTGTGTACATGTGACATGCAGTCTTAATGACCCTGGTGTAGTGACTGGTGGTGTACAGGTGACATGCAATCTTAATGACCCTGGTGTAGTGACTGGTGGTGTACAGGTGATATGCAGTCTTAATGACCCTGGTGTAGTGACTGGTGGTGTACAGGTGACATGCAGTCTTAATGGCCCTGGTGTAGTGACTGATGGTGTACAGGTGACATGCAGTCTTAATGGCCCTGGTGTAGTGACTGGTGGTGTACAGGTGACATGCAGTCTTAATGACCCTGGTGTAGTGACTGGTGGTGTACAGGTGACATGCAGTCTTAATGGCCCTGGTGTAGTGACTGGTGGTGTACAGGTGACATGCAGTCTTAATGGCCCTGGTGTAGTGACTGGTGGTGTACAGGTGACATACAGTCTTAATAACCCTGGTGTAGTGACTGGTGGTGTACAGGTGACATACAGTCTTAATAACCCTGGTGTAGTGACTGATGGTGTACAGGTGACATACAGTCTTAATAACCCTGGTGTAGTAGCTAGGCTTCAAATCTAACCAATTAACTTTGGGAAGGGAAGGCAGCCGTGTCACCATACTCCATATAAGGTAGCAAAGAAAATAATGTTCGGGTGTTCAGTGTTGAGATGTTCAGTGTTCAGGTGGGGAAGGTGGGTGAGGGGTAGGAGCAAGGAGGAGAAAGATGAGGAGGAAGAAAGTGGGATAGAGGATGGGTGGGGGTGGTTGATTAGGAGATAGGTGGGGAGCGGTAGGATAGTGGAGGGTATTGGTGGTGGAGGGGTAGATGGGGGAAGGGGAGGGGTGAAAAGGAGTGAAAGGGGGAGAGTGGGGGACGTGACGGGGTTGAGTGGGGGATGGTGTGTGAGTGCGGGTGGAGAGGGTAGAGGATGTGGGTGTCGGGGAAGGATTGGTGACGGGGAGGGGAGGGTGGGGTTGGAGGGGAGGGGGGTTGTAGCACCTCACAGGAGTAGCATCGATCCTAGCTTCTCCTGGGACACGGAGAGACGAGGGAGAGAGAAGATGGGAGGAAAGAAGATAGGCAGGAGAGAAGAAGGGCAGGAGAAAAGAAGGGCAAGAGAGAAGAGGAAAGAAGAAGAAAAGAGAAAAGGGAAGAGTGAGAGAATAGGGAACAGAGAAAAGAGGGGGTAGGAAAGAAGGGAGGGGAGAAGGGAAGGGGAGGTAGGGAGGGATAGGCAGGGAGGGGATTCAGAAGGGAGGGGGAGAGAGAGGGAGGGGGATAAAAGCTCTCATCGCTTATTCACAGCATCCGTTGGCCTGGGGTTACTGGGAGAGAGAGAGAGAGAGAGAGAGAGAGAGAGAGAGAGAGTACACTCGAGTACATGGGAATGAGAGACAGAAGAGTACTGTCTACGTCTTGCCACTCAGACAACACTGTTCAGAAGATGACTGGACCAAATACTGATCCCTGAGGAACTCCATTGTTTACGTCTTGCCACTCAGACAACTCTCTGTTCAGTTCTCTGTTATGACATAGACAAAGATGTCAGCCACAGCACCGTGTCTTCCTTTGCAGATGACACCCGAATCTGCATGACAGTGTCTTCCATTGCAGACACTGCAAGGCTCCAGGCGGACATCAACCAAATCTTTCAGTGGGCTGCAGAAAACAATATGAAGTTCAACGATGAGAAATTTCAATTACTCAGATATGGTAAACACGAGGAAAATAATCTTCATCAGAGTACAAAACAAATTCTGGCCACAAAATAGAGCGAAACACCAACGTCAAAGACCTGGGAGTGATCATGTCGGAGGATCTCACCTTCAAGGACCATAACATTGTATCAATCGCATCTGCTAGAAAAATGACAGGATGGATAATGAGAACCTTCAAAACTAGGGATGCCAAGCCCATGATGACACTCTTCAGGTCACTTGTTCTATCTAGGCTGGAATATTGCTGCACACTAACAGCACCTTTCAAGGCAGGTGAAATTGCTGACCTAGAAAATGTACAGAGAACCTTCACGGCGCGCATAACGGAGATAAAACACCTCAATTACTGGGAGCGCTTGAGGTTCCTAAACCTGCGTTCCCTGGAACGCAGGCGGGAGAGATACATGATTATATACACCTGGAAAATCCTAGAGGGACTAGTACCGAACTTGCACACGAAAATCACTCACTACGAAAGAAAAAGACTTGGCAGACGATGCAACATCCCCCCAATGAAAAGCAGGGGTGTCACTAGCACGTTAAGAGACCATACAATAAGTGTCAGGGGCCCGAGACTGTTCAACTGCCTCCCAGCATACATAAGGGGGATTACCAACAGACCCCTGGCAGTCTTCATACTGGCACTGGACAAGCACCTAAAGTCGGTTACTGACCAGCCGGGCTGTGGCTCGTACGT
>NC_091295.1:66222997-66240497 GCF_038502225.1 Cherax quadricarinatus | reverse complement strand
ACGATAGTTAAGGTTAAGCTCCAGGGACGATAGTTGAGGTAAAGCTCATGGGACGATAGTTGAGGTTAAGCTCCTGGGACGATAGTTGAGGTTAAGCTCCTGGGACGATAGTTAAGGTTAAGCACCTGGGACGATAGTTGAGGTTAAGCTCCTGGGACGATAGTTGAGGTTAAGCTCCTGGGACGATAGTTAAGGTTAAGCACCTGGGATGATAGTTGAGGTTAAGCTCCTGGGACGATAGTTGAGGTTAAGCTCCTGGGACGATAGTTAAGGTTAAGCTCCTGGGACGATAGTTGAGGTTAAGCTCCTGGGACGATAGTTGAGGTTAAGCTCCTGGGACGATAGTTGAGGTTAAGCTCCTGGGACGATAGTTGAGGTTAAGCTCCTGGGACGATAGTTGAGGTTAAGCTCCTTGGACGATAGTTGAGGTCAAGCTCCTGGGACGATAATTGAGGTTAAGCTCCTGGGACGGTAGTTGAGGTTAAGCTCATGGGACGATAGTTGAGGTTAAGCTCCTGGGACGATAGTTAAGGTTAAGCTCCTGGGACGATAGTTAAGGTTAAGCTCCTGTGACGATAGTTGAGGTTAAGCTCCTGGGACGATAGTTAAGGTTTAGCTCCTGGGACGATAGTTGAGGTTAAGCTCCTGGGAAGATAGTTAAGGTTAAGCACCTGGGATGATAGTTGAGGTTAAGCTCCTGGGACGATAGTTGAGGTTAAGCTCCTGGGACGATAGTTAAGGTTAAGCTCCTGGGACGATAGTTGAGGTTAAGCACCTGAGATGATAGTTGAGGTTAAGCTCCTGGGACGATAATTGAGGTTAAGCTCCTGGGACGATAGTTGAGGTTAAGCTCCTGGGACGATAGTTGAGGTTAAGCTCCTGGGACGATAGTTAAGGTTAAACTCCTGGGACGATAGTTGAGGTTAAGCTCCTGGGACGATAGTTAAGGTTAAGCACCTTGGCTGATAGTTGAGGTTAAGCTCCTGGGACGATAGTTAAGGTTAAGCTCCTGGGATGATAATTGATGTTAAGCTCCTGGGACGATAGTTGAGGTTAAGCTCCTGGGACGATAGTTGAGATTAAGCTCCTGGGACGATAGCTGAGGTTAAGCTTCTGAGTCGATAGTTGAGGTTAAGCTCCTGGGACGATAGTTGAGGTTAAGCTCCTGGGTCGATAGTTGAGGTTAAGCTCCTGGGACGATAGTTGAGGTTAAGCTCCTGTGACAAAAATTGAGGTTAAGCTCCTGGGACGATAGTTGAGGTTAAGCTCCTGGGACGATAGTTGAGGTTAAGCTCCTGGGACGATAGCTGAGGTTAAGCTTCTGAGTCGATAGTTGAGGTTAAGCTCCTGGGACGATAGTTGAGGTTAAGCTCCTGGGACGATAGTTGAGGTTAAGCTCCTGGGACGATAGTTGAGATTAAGCTCCTGGGACGATAGTTGAGGTTAAGCTCCTGGGACGATAGTTAAGGCAAAGCTCCTGGGACGAGAATTGAGGTTAAGCTCCTGGGACGATAGTTGAAGTTAAGCTCCTGGGACGATAGTTGAGGCTAAGCTCCTGGGACGATAGCTGAGGTTAAGCTCCTCTGACGATAGCTGAGGTTAAGCTCCTGGGACGATAGTTGAGGTTAAGCTCCTGGGACGGTAGTTGAGGTTAAGCTCATGGGACGATAGTTGAGGTTAAGCTCCTGGGACGATAGTTGAGGTTAAGCTCCTGGGACGATAGTTGAGGTTAAGCTCCTGGGGCGATAGTTGAGGTTAAGCTCCTGGGACGATAGTTGAGGTTAAGCTTTTGGGACGATAGTTAAGGTTAAGCTCCTGGGACGATAGTTGAGGTTAAGCTCCTGGGACGATAGTTGAGGTTAAGCTCCTGGGACGATAGTTGATGTTAAGCTCCTGGGACGATAGTTGAGGTTAAGCTCCTGGGACGATAGTCAAGGTTAAGCTCCTGGGAAAAGAATTGAGGTTAAGCTCCTGGGATGATAGTTGAGGTTAAGCTCCTGGGACGATAGTTGAGGTTAAGCTCCTGGGACGATAGTTGAGGTTAAGCTCCTGGGACGATAGTTGAGGTTAAGCTCCTGGGACGATAGTTGAGGTTAAGCTCCTGGGACGATAGTTAAGGTTAAGCTCCTGGGACGAGCTGAGGTTAAGCTCCTGGGTCGATAGTTGTGGTTAAGCTCCTGGGACGATAGTTGAGGTTAAGCTCCTGGGACAAGAATTGAGGTTAAGCTCCTGGGACGATAGCTGAGGTTAAGCTCCTGGGACGATAGTTGAGGTTAAGCTCCTGGGACGATAGCTGAGGTTAAGCTTCTGAGTCGATAGTTGAGGTTAAGGTCCTGGGACGATAGTTGAGGTTAAGCTCCTGGGACGATAGTTGAGGTTAAGCTCCTGGGACGATAGTTGAGGTTAAGCTCCTGGGGCGATAGTTGAGGTTAAGCTCCTGGGACGATAGTTGAGGTTAAGCTTTTGGGACAATAGTTAAGGTTAAGCTCCTGGGACGATAGTTGAGGTTAAGCTCCTGGGACGATAGTTGAGGTTAAGCTCCTGGGACGATAGTTGATGTTAAGCTCCTGGGACGATAGTTGAGGTTAAGCTCCTGGGACGATAGTCAAGGTTAAGCTCCTGGGAAAAGAATTGAGGTTAAGCTCCTGGGATGATAGTTGAGGTTAAGCTCCTGGGACGATAGTTGAGGTTAAGCTCCTGGGACGATAGTTGAGGTTAAGCTCCTGGGACGAAAGTTGAGGTTAAGCTCCTGGGACGATAGTTGAGGTTAAGCTCCTGGGACGATAGTTAAGGTTAAGCTCCTGGGACGAGCTGAGGTTAAGCTCCTGGGTCGATAGTTGAGGTTAAGCTCCTGGGACGATAGTTGAGGTTAAGCTCCTGGGACAAGAATTGAGGTTAAGCTCCTGGGACGATAGCTGAGGTTAAGCTCCTGGGACGATAGTTGAGGTTAAGCTCCTGGGACGATAGCTGAGGTTAAGCTTCAGTGTCGATAGTTGAGGTTAAGCTCCTGGGACAATAGTTGAGGTTGAGCTCCTGGGACGATAGTTGAGGTTAAGCTCCTGGGACGATAGTTGAGGTTAAGCTCCTGGGACGATAGTTGAGATTAAGCTCCTGGGACGATAGTTGAGGTTAAGCTCCTGGGACGATAGTTAAGGTTAAGCTCCTGGGACGAGAATTGATGTTAAGCTCCTGGGACGATAGTTGAAGTTAAGCTCCTGGGACGATAGTTGAGGTTAAGCTCCTGGGACGATAGCTGAGGTTAAGCTCCTGGGACGATAGCTGAGGTTAAGCTCCTGGGACGATAGTTGAGGTTAAGCTCCTGGGACGGTAGTTGAGGTTAAGCTCCTGGGACGATAGTTGAGGTTAAGCTCCTGGGATGATAGTTGAGGTTAAGCTCCTGGGACGTTAGTTGAGGTTAAGCTTCTGGGGCGATAGTTAAGGTTAAGCTCCTGGGACGATAGTTGAGGTTAAGCTCCTGGGACGATAGTTAAGGTTAAGCTCCTGGGACGATAGTTGAGGTTAAGCTCCTGGGACGATAGTTGAGGTTAAGCTCCTGGGACGATAGTTGATGTTAAGCTCCTGGGACGATAGTTGAGGTTAAGCTCCTGGGACGATAGTCAAGGTTAAGCTCCTGGGAAAAGAATTGAGGTTAAGCCCCTAGGACGATAGTTGAGGTTAAGCTCCTGGGACGAAAGTTGAGGTTAAGCTCCTGGGACGATAGTTGAATTTAAGCTCCTGGGACGATAGCTGAGGTTAAGCTCCTGGGACGATAGTTGAGGTTAAGCTCCTGGGACGATAGTTGAGGTTAAGCTCCTGGGACGATAGTTGAGATTAAGCTCCTGGGACGATAGTTGAGGTTAAGCTTCTGGGACGATAGTTAAGGTTAAGCTCCTTGGACAAGAATTGAGGTTAAGCTCCTGGGACGATAGTTGAAGTTAACCTCCTGGGACGATAGTTGAGGTTAAGCTCCTGGAACGATAGTTGAGGTTAAGCTCCTGGGACGATAGTTGAAGTTAAGCTCCTGGGTCGATAGTTGATGTTAAGCTTCTGGGACGATAGTTGAGGTTAAGCTCCTGGGACGATAGTTGAGGTTAAGCTCCTGGGACGATAGTTGAGGTTAAGCTCCTGGGACGATAGATGAGGTTAAGCTCCTGGGATGATAGTTGAGGTTAAGCTCCTGGGACGAGAGTTGAGGTTAAGCTCCTGGGACGATAGTTGAGGTTAAGCTCCTGGAACGATAGTTGAGGTTAAGCTCCTGGGACGATAGATGAGGTTAAGCTCCAGGGATGATAGTTGACGTTTAGCTCCTGGGACGAGAGTTGAGGTTAAGCTTCTGGGTCGATAATTGAGGTTAAGCTCCTGGGACGATAGTTGAGGTTAAGCTCCTGGGACGATAGTTGAGGTTAAGCTCCAGGGACGATAGTTGAGGTTAAGCTCCTGGGACGATAGTTGAGGTTAAGCTCCAGGGACGATAGTTGAGGTTAAGCTCCTGGAACGAGAATTGAGGTTAAGCTCCTGGGACGATAGTTGAGGTTAAGCTCCTGGAACGAGAATTGAGGTTAAGCTCCTGGGACGATAGTTGAGGTTAAGCTCCTGGGACGATAGTTGAGGTTAAGCTCCAGGGACGATAGTTGAGGTTAAGCTCCTGGAACGAGAATTGAGGTTAAGCTCCTGGGACGAGAGTTGAGGTTAAGCTCCTGGGACGATACTTGAGGTTAAGCTTCTGGGAAGATAGTTGAGGTTAAGCTCATGAGCCGATAGTTGAGATTAAGTTGTTGGGATGATAGTTGAGGTTAAGCTCCAGGGACGATAGTTGAGGTTAAGCTCCTGGGACGATAGTTGAGGTTAAGCTTCAGGGAAGATAGTTGAGGTTAAGCTCCTGGGACGATAGTTGAGGTTAGGCTTCTGGGACGAGAGTTGAAGTTAAGCTCCTGGGACGATAGTTGATGCTAAACATCTGGGACGATAGTTGAGGTTAAGCTCCTGGGACGATAGTTGAGGTTAAACTCCTGGGACGATAGTTGAAGTTAAGTTGCTGAGACGATAGTCGAGGTTCAGTTGTTGGGACGATAGTTAAGGTTAAGCCCCTGGGACGATAGTTAAGGTTAAACTCCTGGTACGATAGTTGAGGATGAGTTGCTGAGACGACAGTTGAGGTTAAGCTCCTGGGACGATACTTGAGGTTAAGTTCCTGTGACAATAGTTGAGGTTAAGCTCATGGAACGATAGTTGAGGTTAAGCTCCTGGGATGATAGTTGAGGTTAAGCTCCTGGGACGATAGTTGAGGTTAAACTCCTGGTACGATAGTTGAGGTTAAGCTTCTGGGACGATAGTTGAGGTTAAGCTCCTGGGACGATAGTTGAGATTAAATTGTTGGGATGACAGTTGAGATTAAGCTCCTGGGACGATAGTTGAGGTTAAACTCCTGTGACGATAGTTGAGGTTAAGTTGCTGAGACGATAGTTGAGGTTCAGTTGTTGGGACGATAGTTGAGGTTAAGCTCCTGGGACGATAGTTGAGATTAAGCTCCTGGGACGACAGCTGAGGATGAGATGCTGAGACGACAGTTGAGGTTAAGTTCCTGGGAAGATAGTTGAGGTTAAGTTCCTGTGACAATAGTTGAGGTTAAGCTCCTGGGACGATAGTTGAGGTTAAGCTTCTGGGACGATAGTTGGGGCTAAGCTCCTAGGACGATAGTTGAGGCTAAACTTCTGGGACGATAGTTGAGGTTAAGCTCCTGGGACGATAGTTGAGGTTAAGCTTCTAGGACGATAGTTGAGGTTAAGCTCCTGGGGCGATAGTTGAGGTTAAACTCTTGGGACGAGAGTTGAGGTTAAGTTGCTGAGACGATAGTTGAGGTTCAGTTGTTGGGACGATAGTTGAGGTTAAGCTCCTGGGACGATAGTTGAGGTTAAGCTCCTGGGACGATAGTTGAGGTTAAGTTCCTGTGACAATAGTTGAGGTTAAGTTCCTGGGACGATAGTTGAGGTTAAGCTTCTGGGACGATAGTTGAGGTTAAGCTTCTGGGACGACTGTTGAGGTTAAGCTACTTTGACGACAGCTGAGGTTAATCTCCTGGGACGATAGTTGAGGTTAAGCTCCTTGGACGATAGTTGAGGTTAAGCTTCTGGGACGATAGTTGAGGTTAAGCTCCTGGGACGATAGTTGAAATTAAGTTGTTGGCATGATAGTTGAGGTTAAGCTCCTGGGACGATAGTTGAGGTTAAGCTCCTGGGACGATAATTGAGGTTAAGCTCCTTTGACGATAGTTGATGTTAAGCTTCTGGGACGATAGTTGAGGTTAAGCTCCTGGGACGATAGTTGAGGTTAAGCTCCTGGGACGATAGTTCAGGTTAAGCTCCTGGGACGATAGTTGAGGTTAAGCTCCTGGGACGATAGATGAGGTTAAGCTCCTGGGATGATAGTTGAGGTTAAGCTCCTGGGACGAGAGTTGAGGTTAAGCTCCTGGGACGATAGTTGAGGTTAAGCTCCTGGAACGATAGTTGAGGTTAAGCTCCTGGGACGATAGATGAGGTTAAGCTCCAGGGATGATAGTTGACGTTTAGCTCCTGGGAAGAGAGTTGAGGTTAAGCTTCTGGGTCGATAGTTGAGGTTAAGCTCCTGGGACGATAGTTGAGGTTAAGCTCCTGGGACGATAGTTGAGGTTAAGCTCCAGGGACGATAGTTGAGGTTAAGCTCCTGGGACGATAGTTGAGGTTAAGCTCCAGGGACGATAGTTGAGGTTAAGCTCCTGAAACGAGAATTGAGGTTAAGCTCCTGGGACGATAGTTGAGGTTAAGCTCCTGGAACGAGAATTGAGGTTAAGCTCCTGGGACGATAGTTGAGGTTAAGCTCCTGGGACGATAGTTGAGGTTAAGCTCCAGGGACGATAGTTGAGGTTAAGCTCCTGGAACGAGAATTGAGGTTAAGCTCCTGGGACGAGAGTTGAGGTTAAGCTCTTGGGACGATACTTGAGGTTAAGCTTCTGGGAAGATAGTTGAGGTTAAGCTCATGAGCCGATAGTTGAGATTAAGTTGTTGGGATGATAGTTGAGGTTAAGCTCCTGGGACGATAGTTGAGGTTAAGCTCCAGGGACGATAGTTGAGGTTAAGCTCCTGGGACGATAGTTGAGGTTAAGCTTCTGGGAAGATAGTTGAGGTTAAGCTCCTGGGACGATAGTTGAGGTTAGGCTTCTGGGACGAGAGTTGAAGTTAAGCTCCTGGGACGATAGTTGATGCTAAACATCTGGGACGATAGTTGAGGTTAAGCTCCTGGGACGATAGTTGAGGTTAAACTCCAGGGACGATAGTTGAAGTTAAGTTGCTGAGACGATAGTCGAGGTTCAGTTGTTGGGACGATAGTTAAGGTTAAGCCCCTGGGACGATAGTTAAGGTTAAACTCCTGGTACGATAGTTGAGGATGAGTTGCTGAGACGACAGTTGAGGTTAAGCTCCTGGGACGATACTTGAGGTTAAGTTCCTGTGACAATAGTTGAGGTTAAGCTCCTGGAACGATAGTTGAGGTTAAGCTCCTGGGATGATAGTTGAGGTTAAGCTCCTGGGACGATAGTTGAGGTTAAACTCCTGGTACGATAGTTGAGGTTAAGCTTCTGGGACGATAGTTGAGGTTAAGCTCCTGGGACGATAGTTGAGATTAAATTGTTGGGATGACAGTTGAGATTAAGCTCCTGGGACGATAGTTGAGGTTAAACTCCTGTGACGATAGTTGAGGTTAAGTTGCTGAGACGATAGTTGAGGTTCAGTTGTTGGGACGATAGTTGAGGTTAAGCTCCTGGGACGATAGTTGAGATTAAGCTCCTGGGACGACAGCTGAGGATGAGATGCTGAGACGACAGTTGAGGTTAAGTTCCTGGGAAGATAGTTGAGGTTAAGTTCCTGTGACAATAGTTGAGGTTAAGCTCCTGGGACGATAGTTGAGGTTAAGCTTCTGGGACGATAGTTGGGGCTAAGCTCCTAGGACGATAGTTGAGGCTAAACTTCTGGGACGATAGTTGAGGTTAAGCTCCTGGGACGATAGTTGAGGTTAAGCTTCTAGGACGATAGTTGAGGTTAAGCTCCTGGGGCGATAGTTGAGGTTAAACTCTTGGGACGATAGTTGAGGTTAAGTTGCTGAGACGATAGTTGAGGTTCAGTTGTTGGGACGATAGTTGAGGTTAAGCTCCTGGGGCGATAGTTGAGGTTAAACTCTTGGGACGAGAGTTGAGGTTAAGTTGCTGTGACAATAGTTGAGGTTAAGTTCCTGGGACGATAGTTGAGGTTAAGCTTCTGGGACGATAGTTGAGGTTAAGCTTCTGGGACGACTGTTGAGGTTAAGCTACTTTGACGACAGCTGAGGTTAATCTCCTGGGACGATAGTTGAGGTTAAGCTCCTTGGACGATAGTTGAGGTTAAGCTTCTGGGACGATAGTTGAGGTTAAGCTCCTGGGACGATAGTTGAAATTAAGTTGTTGGCATGATAGTTGAGGTTAAGCTCCTGGGACGATAGTTGAGGTTAAGCTCCTGGGACGATAATTGAGGTTAAGCTCCTTTGACGATAGTTGATGTTAAGCTTCTGGGACGATAGTTGAGGTTAAGCTCCTGGGACGATAGTTGAGGTTAAGCTCCTGGGACGATAGTTGAGGTTAAGCTCCTGGGACGATTGCTGAGGTTATATTTTTTGCTATATTATCCTTCTCAATATTTGCAATTTTTGTTCCAAGCCTACAAGCCTACAAGCCTACAAGTCTACAAGCCTACAAACCTACAAGCCTACAAACCTACAAGCCTACAAGCCTACAAGCCTTCAAACCTACAAGCCTACAAACCTACAAGTCTACAAGCCTACAAGCCTACAAGCCTACAAGCCTACAAGCCTGCAAGTCTACAAGTCTACAAGCCTACAAGCCTACAAGCCTACAAGCCTACAAGCCTACAAGCCTACAAATCTACAAGCCTACAAGCCTACAAGCCTACAAGCCTGCAAGTCTACAAGCCTACAAGCCTACAAGCCTACAAGGCTACAAGCCTACAAGCCTACAAGCCTGCAAGTCTACAAGCCTACAAGCCTACAAGACTACAAGCCTACAAGCCTTATCCTCAATATTATTTATATCTATTAGTTCAGTAGTGTTGACCTTATTGGTGCAGGTCAGTAGGTCAGGAATTTTGCAGATTAGTAGGTCAGGGATGGTGCAGGTCAGTAGGTCAGGGATGGTGCAGGTCAGTAGGTCAGAGATAGTGCAGGTCAGTAGGTCAGGGATGGTGTGGGTCAGTAGGTCAGGGATGGTGCAGGTCAGTAGGTCAGGGATGGTGCAGGTTAGTAGGTCAGGGATGGTGCAGGTTAGTAGATCATGGATGGTGCAGGTCAGTAGCTCAGGGATGGTGCAGGTTAGTACGTCAGGGATGATGCAGGTTAGTAGATCATGGATGGTGCAGGTCAGTAGCTCAGGGATGGTGCAGGTTAGTAGGTCAGGGATGGTGCAGGTCAGTAGCTCAGAGATGGTGCAGGTCAGTAGGTCAGGGTTGGTGCAGGTCAGTAGGTCAGGGATGGTGCAGGTTAGTAGATCATGGATGGTGCAGGTCAGTAGGTCAGGGTTGGTGCAGGTCAGTAGGTCAGGGATGGTGCAGGTTAGTAGATCATGGATGGTGCAGGTCAGTAGGTCAGGGTTGGTGCAGGTCAGTAGGTCAGGGATGGTGCAGGTCAGTAGATCATGGATGGTGCAGGTCAGTAGCTCAGTGATGGTGCAGGTCAGTAGGTCAAGGATGGTGCAGGTTAGTAGATCATGGATGGTGCAGGTCAGTAGCTCAGGGATGGTGCAAGTCAGTAGGTCAAGGATAGTCAACCCTGATTATTTTATATAGATTATTGTTGTGATTAATGTTCCCTACCACCATTGTTACCTGACGTGAGTGAATCACCATTGTTACCTGACATGAGTGAATCACCATTGTTACCTGACATGTCTGGATCACCAGTGGTACTTGACATGTCTGGATCACCAGTGGTACTTGACATGCCTGGATCACCTCACAGTCTGTGGTCAGTTCACTTCCCTTCCAGAAAATTAATGTTACTCTCACTTTTAAACTGACCGGGTCAAATAATCTGGTTTCTTTTTTACATCTACGTTAGCAAAGTCTGGTTCCAGTTGCTACGTTAGCAAGGTCTGGTTCCAGTTGCTACGTTAGCAAGGTCTGGTTCCAGTTGCTACGTTAGCAAGGTCTGGTTCCAGTTGCTACGTTAGCAAAGTCTGGTTCCAGTTGCTACGTTAGCAAGGTCTGGTTCCAGTTGCTACGTTAGCAAAGTCTGGTTCCAGTTGCTACGTTAGCAAAGTGTGGTTCCAGTTGCTACGTTAGCAAGGTCTGGTTCCAGTTGCTACGTTAGCAAGGTCTGGTTCCAGTTGCTACGTTAGCAAAGTCTGGTTCCAGTTGCTACGTTAGCAAGGTCTGGTTCCAGTTGCTACGTTAGCAAGGTCTGGTTCCAGTTGCTACGTTAGCAAGGTCTGGTTCCAGTTGCTACGTTAGCAAGGTCTGGTTCCAGTTGCTACGTTAGCAAGGTCTGGTTCCAGTTGCTACGTTAGCAAGGTCTGGTTCCAGTTGCTACGTTAGCAAGGTCTGGTTCCAGTTGCTACGTTAGCAAGGTCTGGTTCCAGTTGCTACGTTAGCAAGGTTTGGTTCCAGCCGCTACGTTAGCAAGGCCTGGTTCCAGTTGCTACGTTAGCAAGGTCTGGTTCCAGTTGCTACGTTAGTAAGGTCTGTTACAGTTGCTACGTTAGCAAGGTCTGGTTCCAGTCGCTACGTTAGCAAGGTCTGGTTCCATTTGCTACGTTAGCAAGGTCTGGTTCCATTTGCTACGTTAGCAAGGTCTGGTTCCATTTGCTACGTTAGCAAGGTCTGGTTCCAGCCGCTACGTTAGCAAGGTCTGGTTCCATTTGCTACGTTAGCAAGGTCTAGTTCCGGTTGCTACGTTAGTTCTGTCAGCTTTACCAAGGTTGGGTCAGTTGTTTCAGACATCTTAGCATGAGTGATCATTTCGTAGCCGAGATGATGGAACGACATGCGCTGGAAAATTATCACGAATCATGTCGACTAGTCAAGTGATCTCTTCGTCCCCCGGATAGATTAAGTTAGGTTAGGTTAGGTTAGGTAAGGTTAGGTTAGGTTAGGTTAGGTTAGGTTAGGTTAGGTTAGGTTAGGTTAGGTTACGTTACGTTACGTTAAGTTAGGTTGGGTTAGGTTAGGTTAGGTCAGGTTAGGTTAGGTTAGGTTACGTTACGTTACGTTACGTTACGTTACGTTAGATTAGGTAAGGTAACGTTAGGTTAGGTTAGGTTAGGTTAGGTTAGGTTAGGTAAGGTTAGGTTAGGTTAGGTAAGGTGAGGTTAAGTTAGGTTAGGTTAGGTTAGGTTAAGTTAGGTTAGGTTAGGTTAGGTTAGGTTAGGTTAGGTTAGTTTAGGTTAGGTTAGATTAGGTTAGGTTAGGTTAGGTTAGGTTACGTTAGGTTAGGTTACGTTAGGTTACGTTACGTTAGGTTAGATTAGATTAGGTTAGGTTAGATTAGGTAAGATTAGTTTAGGTTAGAATAAGTTACGTTAGGTTAGGTTCGTCAGGGAACAGGACAAGTGTTTTCTGACGCGGATCTTAGACGATGACCCGCCGTTGGAGCTTTCGGTCATTTGACCGAAGCCTTCTGTTGGCTTCCAATATATGTTTGTACAACACTGAGGTTACCAACTAATATCACCGTTTTGTTACCACTAATTGCTTCAATTTCGTCACACAAAAGGGCGTTGTTCTCACAGCTTTTGTTAGAAGGGACGGTATATGCTACAGCGAACACCGTTGTTTGGTCCCCGTTTCCGTTGTCTTGTCAGCTTCCATATAAACCGAGATGTTGACCCCAACACGATGCCTCCGACGTGAGGGGTCACTGTTAACAACAGTGATCACTGTTAACAGCAATGATTACTGTTGACAGCAGTGATCACTGTTAACAACAGTGATCACTGTTAACAACAGTGATCACTGTTAATAACAGTGTTCACTGTTAACAACAGTGGTCACTGTTAACAACAGTGATCACTGTTAACAACAGTGATCACTGTTAACAACAGTGATCACTGCTAATAACAGTGTTCACTGTTAACAACAGTGGTCACTGTTAACAACAGTGATCACTGTTAACAACAGTGATCACTGTTAACATTTGTGGTCACTGCTAACAACAGTGATCACTGTTAACAACAGTGATCACTGTTAACAACAGTGATCACTGTTAACAACAGTGATCACTGTTAACATTTGTGGTCACTGCTAACAACAGTGATCACTGTTAACAACAGTGATCACTGTTAACAACAGTGGTCACTGCTAACAACAGTGGTCACTGTTGACGTGTACCTGGATAATTTTGTCGTAAAAGTGTTCTCGTAAAAATTTTAACTTAGCTAGCTGGTCCCAGCTGGCCCCAGCTGGCCCCAGCTGGTCCCAAACGGTCCCAGCTGATTACCTAAGTAAATGTGACAAGTTGTGACGAGAGAGAGAGAGGGGGGAAGGGGTTGGGAAGGGGGAGGGGGAGCCAACAAAATAGTGTATAAAGGTGAGACACAGAAGCACTGGGATACCCCCTCACCCCCTCAACCCTTACCCTTTACCCCCTTTTTCCCCTTTCCCTCTTTCTCTCCCCCCTCACCACCCGCCCCACATTAACACCCCCCTTCTTCCAACACCTCACTATCTTTCCCCTCCACTACCACCTCAACCTCCCCCATTTCCCCCTCCAACATTACTACCTCACCTACACCTATACCCCTTCCCTCTTACCCTTCACCCCCTCCCCTCCCTCACCCCTCACCAGGTTAGCGTCAGCTCCCCTTCAAGGAACCTAAAGCGGCGAGACTCCCATCTCCCCTCCTATCCCCTCCCTCCTCCCCATTCATTCTCCCCCTTTCACCTCCTCTCCTGTCTCCTCCCTTCTTTCTCCCTTTCCTTATCTACTTCTACCCTCCCATTCTCTACTTTCCCCTCCCACTTTTTTCTCTTCCCATTCCTCTTTCTTCTCCCTCTCCTTTTTCTCCCCCTCCTTTTTCTTCTCCCCCACCTCTTTCTTCTTCTCCCACTTCTCCTTTATCTTGACAAATGACGCAGCCTTCTGCACTTCTCATCTACCCCTCCATCTCTCTCTCCTTCCCTCCCTCCCTCTCTCCTTTCCTCCCTCCCCCTCTCTCTCTCTCTCTCTCTCTTGCCTCTCCTTGCTCCCTCCCTCTCTCCCCTCCCAAACTTTCCCCTTCCTTCTCCCTCCCTCTCACCCTCCTCAACTTCCCCCGCCCTTTCACCCTCCCAAACTTCACCTTCCCTCCCCCTACCCCTTCCTCCCCCACCCTCCCCCTCCCTTCCCCTTCCTCCCCCTCCCTCCCCTTCCCTCCCCTTCCCTCCCTTTCCTTCCACTCCACACAGAACGACTACAGAGTAGAAGTTAATAAACTTCACGAGGATAAGTGCACGACAGCTGGAGGAGAGAGAGAGATAGCGAGAGTGAGAGTGAGAGAGAGAGAGAGAGATAGCGAGAGAGAGAGAGAGAGAGAGAGAGAGAGAGAGAGAGAGAGAGAGAGAGAGAGAGAGAGAGAGAGAGAGAGAGAGAGAGAGAGAGAGAGAGAGAGAGAGTACATGGGTGGAACACAGAGCAGAGGACTTGGGAGAGTCCACACCGAGTCTATCTATGCAGAATTATGTACTATCTTGATTTTTGAGACAAGAATAGTAGATCAGAAGGCTTTCTCCCCACCCTCCACGCTCCCTCAGGCCACTGCTGCCAGGAAAACAAAGAGAAAAAATATACCATACGATACCAGGTCCTGGAAAAATGTGACTGAGTTGACAGGAGAGATGGAAGTTGATGGTAAGTGAGAGCTGCGACTACGTCTACATAACTTTTATTCAGTATTGAAAATACACAGCAGCAATAAGCTGATGAATAAGACACATGTACAGCACTTGTGAATCATTAGTGATGAATAAGACACAGTTACAACACTTGTGAATCATTAGTGATGAATAAGACACATGTACAACACTTGTGAATCATTAGTGATGAATGAAGTACACAGTGAATCACACATGTACACACTTGTGAATCATTAGTGATGAATGAGACACATGTACAACACTTGTGAATCATTAGTGATGAATAAGACACATGTACAACACTTGTGAATCATTAGTGATGAATGAGACACATGTACAACACTTGTGAATCATTAGTGATGAATAAGACACATGTACAACACTTGTGAATCATTAGTGATGAATGAGACACATGTACAACACTTGTGAATCATTAGTGATGAATAAGACACATGTACAACACTTGTGAATCATTAGTGATGAATAAGACACATGTACAACACTTGTGTATCATTAGTGATGAATAAGACACATGTACAACACTTGTGAATCATTAGTGATGAATGAGACACATGTACAACACTTGTGTATCATTAGTGATGAATAAGACACATGTACAACACTTGTGAATCATTAGTGATGAATAAGACACATGTACAACAAGACTGAGGGACGGATTACCTGATACCAGGTTCCCTGGTACCCTTCTGGGTCCCTTCTGGGACCCTCATAGGACCCTCCTGGGATCCTTCTGGGACCCTCCTGGGACCCTCCTGGGACTCTCCTGGGACCCTCCTGGGACCTGGTAAGGGAGGGGATGTGCCCATTAGCAAGGACAAATGACTAGACCTCTGTTAATGACTTCCGGAAGAGACCTTCACATCTTCTACACCATCCTCCAGCAACACCACCTCCTCCATCCTCCAGCAACACCACCTTCTCCATACTCCAGCAACACCACCTTCTCCATCCTCCAGCAACACCACCTCCTCCATCCTCCAGCAACACCACCTCCTCCATCCTCCAGCAACACCACCTCCTCCATCCTCCAGCAACACCACCTCCTCCATCCTCCAGCAACACCACCTCCTCCATCCTCCAGCAACACCACCTCCTCCATCCTCCAGCAACACCACCTCCTCCATCCTCCAGCAACACCACCTCCTCCATCCTCCAGCAACACCACCTCCTCCATCCTCCAGCAACACCACCTCCTCCATCCTCCAGCAACACCACCTCCTCCATCCTCCAGCAACACCACCTCCTCCATCCTCCAGTAACATCACATCCTCCATCCTCCAGCAACACCAACTCCTCCATCCTCCAGCAACACCACCTCCTCAATCTTCCAGCAACACCACCTCCTCCATCTTCCAGCAACACCACCTCCTCCATCCTCCAGCAACACCACCTCCTCCATCCTCCAGCAACACCACCTCCTCCATCCTCCAGCAACACCACCTTCTCCGTCCTCCAGCAACACCACCTCCTCCATCCTCCAGCAACACCACCTCCTCCATCCTCCAGCAACACCACCTCCTCCATCCCCCCAGCAACACCACCTCCTCCATCCTCCAGCAACATCACCTCCTCCATCCTCCAGCAACACCACCTCCTCCATCCTCCAGCAACACCACCTCCTCCATCCTCCAGCAACACCACCTCCTCCATCCTATAGCAACACCACCTCCTCCATCTTCCAGCAACACCACCTCCTCCATCCTCCAGCAACACCACCTCCTCCATCCTCCAGCAACACCACCTCCTCCATCCTCCAGCAACACCACCTCCTCCATCCTCCAGCAACACCACCTCCTCCATCCTCCAGCAACACCACCTCCTCCATCCTCCAGCAACACCACCTCCTCCATCCTCCAGCAACACCACCTTCTCCGTCCTCCAGCAACATCACCTCCTTCATCCTCCAGCAACACCACCTCCTCCATCCTCCAGCAACACCACCTCCTCCATCCTCCAGCAACACCACCTTCTCCGTCCTCCAGCAACATCACCTCCTTCATCCTCCAGCAACACCACCTTCTCCATCCTCCAGTAACACCACCTCCTCCATCCTCCAGCAACACCACCTCCTCCATCCTCCAGTAACACCACCTCCTCCATCCTCCAGCAACACCACCTCCTCCATCTTCCAGCAACACCACCTCCTCCATCCTCCAGCAACAACACCTCCTCCATCCTCCAGCAACACCACCTCCTCCATCCTCCAGCAACACCACCTCCTCCATCCTCCAGCAACAACACCTCCTCCATCCTCCAGCAACACCACCTCCTCCATCCTCCAGCAACACCACCTCTTCCATCCTATAGCAACAGCACCTCCTCCATCTTCTAGCAGCACCACCTCCTCCATCCTCCAGCGACACCGCCTCCTCCATCCTCCAGCAACACTACCTCCTCCATCCTCCAGCAACACTACCTCCTCCATACTCCATCAACACCACCTCCTCCATCCTCCAGCAACACCACCTCCTCCATCCTCCAGCAACACCACCTCCTCCATCCTCCAGCAACACCACCTCCTCCATCCTACAACAACACCACCTCCTCCATCCCCCAGCAACACCACCTCCTCCATCCTCCAGCAACACCACCTCCTCCATCTTCCAGCAACACCACCTCCTCCATCTTCCAGCAACACCACCTCCTCCATCCTCCAGCAACACCACCTCCTCCATCCTCCAGCAACACCACCTCCTCCATCCTCCAGCAACACCACCTCCTCAATCCTCCAGCAACACCACCTCCTCCATCCCCCAGCAACACCACCTCCTCCATCCTCCAGCAATACCACCTCCTCCATCCTCCAGCAACACTACCTCCTCCATCCTCCAGCAACACCGCCTCCTCCATCCTCCAGCAACACCACCTCCTCCATCCTCCAGCAACACCACCTCCTCCATCCTCCAGCAACACCACCTCCTCCATCCTACAGCAACACCACCTCCTCCATCCCCCAGCAACACCACCTCCTCCATCCTCCAGCAACACCACCTCCTCCATCCTCCAGCAACACTACCTCCTCCATCCTCCAGCAACACCGCCTCCTCCATCCTTCAGCAACACCACCTCCTCCATCCTCCAGCAACACCACCTCCTCCATCCTCCAGCAACACCACCTCCTCCATCCTACAGCAACACCACCTCCTCCATCCCCCAGCAACACCACCTCCTCCATCCTCCAGCAACACCACCTCCTCCATCCTCCAGCAACACGACCTCCTCCATCTTCCAGCAACACCATCTCCTCCATCTTCCAGCAACACCACCTCCTCCATCCTATAGCAACACCACCTCCTCCATCCTTCAGCAACACCACCTCCTCCATCCTCCAGCAACACCACCTCCTCCATCCTCCAGCAACACCACCTCCTCCATCCTCCAGCAACACCACCTCCTCCATCCTCCAACAACATCACCTCCTCCATTCTCCAGCAACACCACCTCCCCCATCCTCCAGCAACACCACCTCCTCCATCCTCCAGCAACACCACCTCCTCCATCCTCCAGCAACACCACCTCCTTCATCCTCCAGCAACACCACCTCCTCCATCCTCCAGCAACACCACCTCCTCCATCCT
>NC_091295.1:66202997-66217997 GCF_038502225.1 Cherax quadricarinatus | reverse complement strand
GTAGCTGCCTCAGTAGTGCCACAGTAGCTAGGTCAGTGGTGCTGCGGCAGCTGGCTCAATGGTGCTACAGTAGCTGGCTCAGTGGTGCTACAGTAACTGGCACAGTGGTGCTACAGTTGCTGGCACAGTGGTGCAGTAGCTGACTCAGTTGTGCTGCAGTAGCTGGCTCAGTGATGCTACAGTAGCTGACTCAGTGGTGCTACAGTAGCTGGCTCAGTGGTGCCACAGTAGCCAGCTCAGTGGTGCTTCAGTAGCTGGCTCAATGTTGCTACAGTAGCTGGCACAGTGGTACTAGAGTAGCTGGGTCAGTGGTGCTGCAGTAGGTGACTCAGTGGTGCTGCAGTAGCTGGCTCAGTGGTGCCACAGTAGCCAGCTCAGTGGTGCTTCAGTAGCTGGCTCAATGTTGCTACAGTAGCTGGCTCAGTGGTGCTATAGTAGCTGACTCAGTGGTGCTACAGTAGCTGGCTCAATGGTGCTACAGTAGCTAGCTCAGTGGTACCACAGTAGCTAGCTCAGTGGTGCTGCAGCAGCTGGCTCAATGGTGCTACAGTAGCTGGGTCAGTAGTGCTACAGAAGCTGGCACAGAGGTGCTACAGTAGCTGGCACAGTGGTGCTACAGTAGCTGGCATAGTGGTGCTACAGTAGCTGGCACAGTGGTGCTACAGTAGCTTGCACAGTTGTGCTACAGTAGCGGGGACGGAGGTGCTACAGTAGCTGGCACAGTGGTGCTACAGTAGCTGGCATAGTGGCGCTACAGTAACTGGCACAGTGGTGCTAGAGTAGCTGGAAGTGTGGTGCTACAGTTGCTGGATCAGTTGCGCTACAGTAGCTGGCTCAGTGGTGCTACAGTAGCTGGCTCAATGGTGCTGCAGTAGCTGGCACAGTAGTGCGGTAGCTGACTCAGTGGTGCTACAGTAGCTGCCTCAGTAGTGCTACAGTAGCTGGATAAGTGGTGCTGCAGTAGCTTACTCAGTGGTGCTACAGTAGCTGTTTCTGTTGTGATACAGTAGTTATCTCAGTGTGGCTACAGTTGCTGACTCAGTGGTGCTGCAGTAGCTGGCACAGTGGTGCTACAGTAGCTGGCTCATTGGTGCTACAGTAGCTGGCTCAGTGATGCTACAGTAGCTATCGCAGTGATGTGACAGCAGCTGGCACAGTGGTGCTACAGAACCGGGCACAGTGGTGCTACAGTAGCTGGCAATGTGGTGCTACAGTAGCTGGCTCAGTGGTGTTACAGTAGCTGACTCAGTGGTGCTACGGTAGCTGGCTCAGTGTTGCTACAGTAGCTTGCTCAGTGGTGCTACAGTAGCTGTCTCATTATTGCTATAGTTGCTACCTCACTGGTGCTACAGTAGCTGGCACAATGGTGCTACAGTAGCTGGCACAGTGGTGCTACAGTAGCTGGCTCAGTGGTGTTACAGTAGCTGGCTCAGTTCTGTTACAGTAGCTGACCCAGTGGTGCTACAGTAGTTGGCTCAGTGTTGCTACAGTAGCTGGCTCAGTGGTGCTACAGTAGCTGGCTCAGTGGTGCTACAGTAGCTGGCTCATTGGTGCTATAGTTGCTACCTCACTGGTGCTACAGTAGCTGGCACAGTGGTGCTACAGTAGCTGGCACAGTGGTGCTACAGTAGCTGGCTCAGTGGTGCTACAGTAGCTGGCTCAGTGATGCTACAGTAGCTATCGCAGTGATGCCACAGCAGCTGGCACAGTGGTGCTACAGAAGCTGGCACTGTGGTGCAACAGTAGCTGGCTCAGTGGTGTTACAGTAGCTGACTCAGTGGTGCTACAGAAGCTGGCTCAGTGTTGCTACAGTAGCTGGCTCAGTGGTGCTACAGTAGCTGGCTCAGTGGTGCTACAGTAGCTGGCTCAGTGGTGCTACAGTAGCTGGCTCAGTGGTGCTATAGTAGCTGGCTCAGTGGTGCTACAGTAGCTGGCTCATTTGTGCTATAGTTGCTACCTCACTGGTGCGACAGTAGCTGACTCAGTGGTGCTACAGTAGCTGGCTCAGTGTTGCTACAGTAGCTGGCTCAGTGGTGCTACAGTAGCTGGCACAGTGGTGCTACAGTAGCTGGCACAGTGGTGCTACAGTAGCTGGCACAGTGGTGCTACAGTAGCTGGCTCAGTGGTGCTACAGTAGCTGGCTCAGTGGTGCTACAGTAGCTGGCTCAGTGGTGCTACAGTAGCTGGCACAGAGGTGCTACAGTAGCTGGCACTGTGGTGCTACAGTAGCTGGCTCAGTGGTGTTAGAGTAGCTGACTCAGTGGTGCTACAGTAGCTGGCTCATTGTTGCTACAGTAGCTGGCTCAGTGGTGCTACAGTAGCTGGCTCAGTGGTGCTACAGCAGCTCGCTCAGTGGTGCTACAGTAGCTGGCACAGAGGTGCTACAGTAGCTGGCACTGTGGTGCTACAGTAGCTGGCTCAGTGGTGTTAGAGTAGCTGACTCAGTGGTGCTACAGTAGCTGGCTCATTGTTGCTACAGTAGCTGGCTCAGTGGTGCTATAGTAGCTGGCTCAGTGGTGCTACAGTAGCTGGCACAGTGGTGCTACAGTAGCTGGCACAGTGGTGCTACAGTAGCTGGCTCAGTGGTGCTACAGTAGCTGGCTCAGTGGTGCTACAGTAGCTGGCTCAGTGGTGCTACAGTAGCTGACACAGAGGTGCTACAGTAGCTGGCACAGTTGTGCTACAGTAGCTGGCACAGTGGTGCTACAGTAGCTGGCACTGTGGTGCTACAGTAGCTGGCACAGATGTGGTGCAGTAGCTTGCACAGTGGTGCTTCAGTAGCTGCCTCAGTAGTGCTACAGTAGCTGGATCAGTGGTGCTGCAGTAGCTAGCTCAGTTGTGCTGTAGTGGCTGGCTGAATGGTGCTAGAGTAGCTGGCTCAGTGGGTCTACAGTAGCTGGCTCAGTGGTGCTGCAGTAGCTTACTCAGTGGTGCTGCAGTAGCTGTTTCTGTTGTGATACAGTAGTTATCTCAGTGTGGCTACAGTAGCTGACTCTGTGGTGCTGCAGTAGCTGGCACAGTGGTGCTACAGTAGCTGGCTCAGTGGTGCTACAGTAGCTGGCTCAGTGATGCTACAGTAGCTATCGCAGTGATGTGACAGCAGCTGCCACAGTGGTGCTACAGAAGCTGGTAGAGTGGTGCTACAGTAGCTGACAATGTGGTGCTACAGTAGCTGGCTCAGTGGTGTTACAGTAGCTGACTCAGTGGTGCTACAGTAGCTGGCTCAGTGTTGCTAGAGTAGCTGGCTTAGTGGTGCTACAGTAGCTGGCTCAGTGGTGCTACAGTAGCTGTCTCTTTGGTGCTATAGTTGCTACCTCACTGGTGCTACAGTAGCTGGCACAGTGGTGCTACAGTAGCTGACTCAGTGGTGCTACAGTAGCTGGCTCAATGGTGCTACAGTAGCTGGCTCAGTGGTACCACAGTAGCTAGCTCAGTGGTGCTGCAGCAGCTGGCTCAATGGTGCTACAGTAGCTGGGTCAGTGGTGCTACAGAAGCTGGCACAGAGGTGCTACAGTAGCTGGCACAGTGGTGCTACAGTAGCTGGCATAGTGGTGCTACAGTAGCTGGCACAGTGGTGCTACAGTAGCTTGCACAGTTGTGCTACAGTAGCGGGGACGGAGGTGCTACAGTAGCTGGCACAGTGGTGCTACAGTAGCTGGCATAGTGGTGCTACAGTAGCTGGCACAGTTGTGCTGCAGTAGCTTGCACAATGGCGCTACAGTAACTGGCACAGTGGTGCTACAGTAGCTGGCAGTGTGGTGCTACAGTTGCTGGATCAGTTGCGCTACAGTAGCTGGCTCAGTGGTGCTACAGTAGCTGGCTCAATGGTGCTGCAGTAGCTGGCACAGTAGTGCAGTAGCTGACTCAGTGGTGCTACAGTAGCTGCCTCAGTAGTGCTACAGTAGCTGGATAAGTGGTGCTGCAGTAGCTGACTCAGTAGTGCTACAGTAGCTGGTTCAGTGGTGCCACAGTAGCTAGCTCAGTGGTGCTGTAGTGGCTGGCTGAATGGTGCTAGAGTAGCTGGCTCAGTGGGTCTACAGTAGCTGGCTCAGTGGTGCTGCAGTAGCTTACTCAGTGGTGCTGCAGTAGCTGTTTCTGTTGTGATACAGTAGTTATCTCAGTGTGGCTACAGTAGCTGACTCAGTGGTGCTGCAGTAGCTGGCACAGTGGTGCTACAGTAGCTGGCTCATTGGTGCTACAGTAGATGGCTCAGTGATGCTACAGTAGCTATCGCAGTGATGTGACAGCAGCTGGCACAGTGGTGCTACAGAAGCTGGCACAGTGGTGTTACAGTAGCTGACACAGTGGTGTTACAGTAGCTGACTCAGTGGTGCTACGGTAGCTGGCTCAGTGTTGCTACAGTAGCTGGCTCAGTGGTGCTACAGTAGCTGGCTAAGTGGTGCTACAGTAGCTGTCTCATTATTGCTATAGTTGCTACCTCACTGGTGCTACAGTAGCTGGCACAGTGGTGCTACAGTAGCTGGCTCAGTGGTGTTACAGTAGCTGGCTCAGTTGTGTTACAGTAGCTGACCCAGTGGTGCTACAGTAGCTGGCTCAGTGTTGCTACAGTAGCTGGCTCAGTGGTGCTACAGTAGCTGGCTCAGTGGTGCTACAGTAGCTGGCTCATTGGTGCTATAGTTGCTACCTCACTGGTGCTACAGTAGCTGGCACAGTGGTGCTACAGTAGCTGGCTCAGTAGTGCTACAGTAGCTGGCTCAGTGATGCTACAGTAGCTATCGCAGTGATGTCACAGCACCTGGCACAGTGGTGCTACAGAAGCTGGCACTGTGGTGCTACAGTAGCTGGCTCAGTGGTGTTACAGTAGCTGACTCAGTGGTGCTACAGAAGCTGGCTCAGTGTTGCTACAGTAGCTGACTCAGTGGTGCTACAGTAGCTGGCTCAGTGGTGCTACAGTAGCTGGCTCAGTGGTGCTACAGTAGCTGGCTCAGTGGTGCTACAGTAGCTGGCTCAGTGGTGCTACAGTAGCTGGCTCATTTGTGCTATAGTTGCTACCTCACTGGTGCTACAATAGCTGACTCAGTGGTGCTACAGTAGCTGGCTCAGTGTTGCTACAGTAGCTGGCTCAGTGGTGCTACAGTAGCTGGATCAGTTGTGCTACAGTAGCTGGCACAGTGGTGCTACAGTAGCTGGCACAGTGGTGCTACAGTAGCTGGCTCAGTGGTGCTACAGTAGCTGGCTCAGTGGTGCTACAGTAGCTCGCTCAGTGGTGCTACAGTAGCTGGCACAGTGGTGCTACAGTAGCTGGCACTGTGGTGCTACAGTAGCTGGCTCAGTGGTGTTACAGTAGCTGACTCAGTGGTGCTACAGTAGCTGGCTCAGTGTTGCTACAGTAGCTGGCTCAGTGGTGCTACAGTAGCTGGCTCAGTGGTACTACAGTAGCTGGCACAGTGGTGCTACAGTAGCTGGCACAGTGGTGCTACAGTAGCTGGCTCAGTGGTGCTACAGTAGCTGGCTCAGTGGTGCTACAGTAGCTCGCTCAGTGGTGCTACAGTAGCTGACACAGAGGTGCTACAGTAGCTGGCACAGTTGTGCTACAGTAGCTGGCACAGTGGTGCTACAGTAGCTGGCACTGTGGTGCTACAGTAGCTGGCACAGATGTGGTGCAGTAGCTTGCACAGTGGTGCTTCAGTAGCTGCCTCAGTAGTGCTACAGTAGCTGGATCAGTGGTGCTGCAGTAGCTAGCTCAGTTGTGCTGTAGTGGCTGGCTGAATGGTGCTAGAGTAGCTGGCTCAGTGGGTCTACAGTAGCTGGCTCAGTGGTGCTGCAGTAGCTTACTCAGTGGTGCTGCAGTAGCTGTTTCTGTTGTGATACAGTAATTATCTCAGTGTGGCTACAGTAGCTGACTCAGTGGTGCTGTAGTAGCTGGCACAGTGGTGCTACAGTAGCTGGCTCAGTGGTGCTACAGTAGCTGGCTCAGTGATGCTACAGTAGCTATCGCAGTGATGTGACAGCAGCTGCCACAGTGGTGCTACAGTAGCTGGCTCAGTGGTGTTACAGTAGCTGACTCAGTGGTGCTACAGTAGCTGGCTCAGTGGTGCTACAGTAGCTGTCTCATTGGTGCTATAGTTGCTACCTCACTGGTGCTACAGTAGCTGGCTCAGTGGTGTTACAGTAGCTGACTCAGTGGTGCTACAGTAGCTGGCTCAGTGTTGCTACAGTAGCTGGCTCAGTGGTGCTACAGTAGCTGGCTCAGTGGTGCTACAGTAGCTGTCTCATTGGTGCTATAGTTGCTACCTCACTGGTGCTACAGTAGCTGGCACAGTGGTGCTACAGTAGCTGGCTCAGTGGTGCTACAGTAGCTGGCTCAGTGTTGCTACAGTAGCTGGCTCAGTGGTGTTACAGTAGCTGACTCAGTGGTGCTACAGTAGCTGGCTCAGTCTTGCTACAGTAGCTGGCTCAGTGGTGCTACAGTAGCTGGCTCAGTGGTGCTACAGTATCTGGCTCAGTGGTGCTACAGTAGCTGGCTCAGTGATGCTACAGTAGCTATCGCAGTGATGCCACAGCAGCTGGCACAGTGGTGCTACAGAAGCTGGCACTGTGGTGCTACAGTAGCTGGCTCAGTGGTGTTACAGTAGCTGACTCAGTGGTGCTACAGAAGCTGGCTCAGTGTTGCTACAGTAGCTGGCTCAGTGGTGCTACAGTAGCTGGCTCAGTGGTGCTACAGTAGCTGGCTCATTGGTGCTATAGTTGCTACCTCACTGGTGCTACAGTAGCTGGCACAGTGGTGCTGCAGTAGCTTGCACAGTGGTGCTAAAGTAGCTGGCTCACTGGTGCTACAGAAGCTCGCTCAGTGGTGCTACAGTAGCTGGCACAGAGGTGCTACAGTAGCTGGCACAGTGGTGCTACAGTAGCTGGCACAGTGGTGCTACAGTAGCTGGCACTGTGGTGCTACAGTAGCTGGCACAGATGTGGTGCAGTAGCTTGCACAGTGGTGCTTCAGTAGCTGGCACAGAGGTGCTACAGTAGCTGGCAGTGTGGTGCTACAGTAGCCGGCTGAATGGTGCTGCAGTAGCTGACTCAGTGCTGCCACAGTAGCTGGCTCAGTGGTGCTACAGTAGCTGGCACAGTGGCGCAGCAGCTGACTATGTTGTGCTACAGTAGCTGTGCTATAGTTGCTACCTCACTGGTGCTACAGTAGCTGGCACAGTGGTGCTACAGTAGCTGGCACAGTGGTGCTACAGTAGCTGGCTCAGTGGTGCTACAGTAGCTCGCTCAGTGGTGCTAGAGTAGCTGGCACAGTGGTACTACATTAGCTGGCTCAGTGGTTCTGCAGTTGGTGACCCAGTGGTGCTACAGTAGCTGGCTCAGTGGTGCCACAGTAGCCATCTCAGTGGAGCTGCAGTAGCTGGCTCAATGGTGCTACAGTAGCTGGCTCAGTGGTGCTGCAGTAGCTGGCACAGTGGTGCTACAGTAGCTTGCTCAGTGGAGCTACTGTAGCTGGCTCAGTAGTGCTACAATTGCTTTCTCAGTGGTGTTGCAGTAGCTGGCACAGTGGTGCAGTAGCAGGCTCAGTGGTACTACAGCAGCTGGCTCAGTGGTGCTGCAGTAGCTCGCTCAGTGGTGCTACAGTAGCTGACACAGAGGTGCTACAGTAGCTGGCACAGTTGTGCTACAGTAGCTGGCACAGTGGTGCTACTGTAGCTGGCACTGTGGTGCTACAGTAGCTGGCACAGATGTGGTGCAGTAGCTTGCACAGTGGTGCTTCAGTAGCTGGCACAGTGGTGCTACAGTAGCTGGCAGTGTGGTGCTACAGTAGCCGGCTCAATGGTGCTGCAGTAGCTGACTCAGTGCTGCCACAGTAGCTGGCTCAGTGGTGCTACAGTAGCTGGCACAGTGGTGCAGCAGCTGACTATGTTCTTCTACAGTAGCTGACTCAGTGGTGCTACAGTAGCTGGCACAGTGGTACTACAGTAGCTGGCTCAGTGGTGCTACAGTAGCTGACTCAGTGGTGCTACAGTAGCTGGCACAGTGGTGCTACAGTAGCTGGCTCAGTGGTGCTGCAGTAGCTGACTCAGTTGCGCTACAGTAGCTTACTCAGTTGCGCTACAGTAGCTGGCTCGGAGGTGCCACAGTAGCTAGCTCAGTGGTGCTGCAGTTGCTGGCTCAATTGTGCTAAAGTAGCTGGGACAGTAGTGCAGTAGCTGGCTCAGTGGTGCTACAGTAGGTGGCTCAGTGGTGCTACAGTAGCTGACACCGTGGTGCTACAGTAGCTGCCACAGTGGTGCTACAGTAGCTTGCTCAGTGGTGCTGCAGTACTGACTCAGTAGTGCCACAGTAGCTTGCTCAGTGGTGCTGCAGTAGCTGGCTCAATGGTGCTACAGTAGCTGGTTCAGTGGTGCTACAGTAGCTATCACAGTGATGCCACAGTAGCTGGCACAGTGGTGCTACAGTAGCTGGAACAGTGGTGCTACAGTAGCCGGCACTGTGGTGCTACAGTAGCCGGCAATGTTGTGCTGCAGTAGCTGGCTCAGTAGTGTTGCAGTAGCTTGCTCAGTGGTGCTACAGTAGCTGGCTCACTGGTGCTACAGTAGCTGGCTAAGTGGTGCTACAGTAGCTGGAAGACGTGCTACAGTAGCTGGCACAGTGGTACTACAGTAGCTGGCACAGTGGTGCTACAGTAGCTGGCTCAGTGGTGCTACAGTACCTGGCTCAGTTGTGCTACAGTAGTTGGCTCAGTGGTGCCGCAGTAGCTGGCTCAGTTGTGCTACAGTAGCTGGCACAGTGGTGCAGTAGCTGACTCAGTGGTGCTACAGTAGCTGACTAAGTGTTGCTACAGTAGCTGGAAGACGTGCTACAGTAGCTGGCACAGTGGTACTACAGTAGCTGGCACAGTGGTGCTACAGTAGCTGGCTCAGTGGTGCTACAGTACCTGGCTCAGTTGTGCTACAGTAGTTGGCTCAGTGGTGCCGCAGTAGCTGGCTCAGTTGTGCTACAGTAGCTGGCACAGTGGTGCAGTAGCTGACTCAGTGGTGCTACAGTAGCTGACTCAGTGATGCTACAGTAGCTTACTCAGTGGTGCTACAGTAGCTTACTCAGTGGTGCTGCAGTAGGTGACTCAGTGGTGCTACAGTAGCTGGCTCATTGGTGTCACAGTAGCCAGCTCAGTGGTGCTGCAGTAGCTGGCTCAATGGTGCTACAGTAGCTGGCTCAGTGGTGCTTCAGTAGCTGGCACAGAGGTGCTACAGTAGCTGGCACAGTAGTGCTACAGTAGCAGGCACAGTTGTGCTACAGTAGCTTGCTCAGTGGAGCTACAGTAGCTGGCTCAGTGGAGCTACAGTAGCTGGCTCAGTGGTGCTACAGTAGTTGTCTCAGTGATGCTACAGTAGCTTGCTCAGTGGTGCTACAGTAGCTGGCACAGTGGTGCAGTAGCTGACTCAGTTGTGCTACAGTAGCTGGATCAGTGGAGCTACAGTAGCTGACTCACTGGTGCTACAGTAGCTGGCACAGTGGTGCTACAGTAGCTGGCTCAGTGGTGCTACAGTAGCTGTCTCAGTGGTGCTACAGTAGCTTGCTCAGTGGTGCTACAGTAGCTGGCACAGTGGTGCAGTTGCTGGCTCAATGGTGCTAAAGTAGCTGGCTCGGTGGTGCTCCGATAGGTTGCTCAGTGGTGCTACAGTAGTTATCTCAGTGGTACTACAGTAGCCTGCTCAGTGGTGCTAAAGTAGTTGGCTGTCTTACATGCCTCTTTATAGCTCACTCAGTAAAGCAATCAAATGTAAAGAATAATGTACATACAAAAGATAGTTTTACTGTAACATATCTTCCCAACTCTGGAACGTAGGGTATATACAATAATTTACTGTGTATACTGTGAGAATCAGTAAAACTCAGTGGAGAAAGCATAAGAACACTTAATGTTATTGTACACACAAACACGTAAGAGCCATCTCGAGACTGGTGAGGATCTGAGGGGTCCAGCTCGCACCTTACCTGGGCTCCTCTCCCATCCTCATTCACTCTCAAACAAGCAGTTAGCCTCAACGCTTACTGTGAGAACTCTACATGTGAGACTAATAATGGAATGATATATATCAGAACTTAATAATGATAATAATAATAATAATAATAATAATAATAGGTTGTGGTCAATCTACATCACTGAAGGTACGCTTCCATTTCCATAATATTCACCTCATAATATACACTCAGGGAGATGAACAGCAGTTTCACTGGTATTCATCTCCCAGAGAATCATCTGTTATAGTGAACCCAGACTATTCTCAAATCAAGCTAGTCAGCCATACTGAGGGACCGACCAACTTACGTCAGAGCTGAGGCGCTGACCACCTTCTGTCATAACTGAAGGACTGTCTACCTCAAAACTACCTCTCTGGAGTGCACCTCTTACGTAATAGGCGCGTCACAGTGACTGTAATAATGCACACACA
This sequence comes from Cherax quadricarinatus, assembly GCF_038502225.1. Taxonomy (NCBI): domain Eukaryota; kingdom Metazoa; phylum Arthropoda; class Malacostraca; order Decapoda; family Parastacidae; genus Cherax; species Cherax quadricarinatus. Next base: position 66,207,588 of record NC_091295.1, on the reverse strand, counting down.
CACACACACACACACATGACATGATCGAAGGGATAGACTCAGTGGTGTCCCTGTTCGCAAATGCTGTGAAGTTAATGAGGAGAATTAAATCAGATGAGGATCAGGCAGGACTTCAGAGAGACCTGGACAGGCTGGACAAGTGGTCCAGCGACTGGCTTCTTGAATTCAACCCCGCCAAATGCTAAGTCATGAAGATCGGAGAAGGGCACAGAAGACCACAGACAGAGTATAGGCTAGGTGGCCAAAGACTGCAAACCTCACTCAAGGAGAAAGATCTTGGGGTGAGTATAACACAGAGCATGTCTCCGGAAGCACACATCAACCAAATAACTGCTGCAGCATATGGGCGCCTGACAAACCTGAGAATAGCGTTCCGATCCCTTAGTAAGGAATCTTTCAAGACACTGTACACCGTGTACGTCAGGCGCATGCTGGAGTATGCAGCACCAGTTTGGAACCCCCACCGGGTCAAGCACGTTAAGAAATTAGAGAAAGTGCAAAGGTTTGCGACAAGGTTAGTTCCAGAGCTAAGGGGAATGTCCTATGAAGAAAGGTTGAGGGAAATCGGTCTGACGACACTGGAGGACAGTAGAGATAGAGGTGACATGATAACGACATACAAAATACTGCGTGGAATAGACAAGGTGGACAGAGAGAAGATGTTTCACAGATGGGACACAGAAACAAGGGGTCACTCTTGGAAGTTGAAGACTCAGATGAGATATTAGGAAATATTTTTTCAGTCATAGAGTGGTCAGGCAATGGAACAGTCTGGCGAGCGATGTAGTGGAGGCAGGAACCATACATCGCTTTAAGCAGAGGTATGATAAAGCTCACGGTTCAGGGAGAGTGACCTAGTAGCGACCAGTGAAGAGGCGGGGCCAGGAGCTTGGACTCGACCCCTGCAACCCCAACTAGGTGAGTCTAACTAGGTGAGTACACACACACACACACACACACACACACACACACACACACGCAGCGTGAAAGGTCTGAATAGTTCCCTTAGCAAAAAAACAACAAACACATAACAGCCAAACACAAACAACAAAGCCACAAAACTAAAAACAACAACAACAACAACACAAATACAGTAACAAAAACACTGACGTCTTAGGTGAAAATTCAACCCGCAAATAAATGTCACATTTGTTACCCAACAAGAACAACATGGGTGTGTTTCCCTCCCTCTCTCTCTCTCTCTCTCTCTCTCTCTCTCTCTCTCTCTCTCTCTCTCACTGATAGAGTCAGGTCAATGATTGACCTGACTGCCGTGTTGCAGGAGTCAGGTCGTCCGCGTCACTCAACCATCTTGTCAATAAGTCACCTTCTTTCACATCATTGGTCTGTCCTCTGCTCTACTTCTATATAATTTAATACAGAAAAAACATCGGGAAATTTTAAGAACATAATGTTTAAGAGCTAAAGAGTCACTTGTATGTTAGAAAGCGTCAACATATACATGGTTCAAATCCCACCAGTTCCGTGGAGTATATACAGGGTAGAGGGTGAGGTTGGAGCCAAGGACATATATACACAGAGATGTGTATGTTTCTCAGTGTATATACACTGAGAGTTTACATTAATTACTGTTTTAGGTATTAAAGTATTCTTGACTGGTCTTAATAACCCTGATGTAGTGACTAGTGGTGTTCATGTGACAAGCAGTCTTAATGACCATGGTGTAGTGACTAGTGGTGTTCATGTGACAAGCAGTCTTAATGACCCTGGTGTAGTGACTAGTGGTGAACATGTGACATGCAGTCTTAATGACCCTGGTGTAGTGACTGGTGGTGTTCATGTGACAAGCAGTCTTAATGACCCTGGTGTAGTGACTAGTGGTGAACATGTGACATGCAGTCTTAATGACCCTGGTGTAGTGACTGGTGGTGTTCATGTGACAAGCAGTCTTAATGACCATGGTGTAGTGACTAGTGGTGTTCATGTGACAAGCAGTCTTAATGACCCTGGTGTAGTGACTAGTGGTGTTCATGTGACAAGCAGTCTTAATGACCCTGGTGTAGTGACTAGTGGTGTTCATGTGACAAGCAGTCTTAATGACCCTGGTGTAGTGACTAGTGGTGAACATGTGACATGCAGTCTTAATGACCCTGGTGTAGTGACTGGTGGTGTACATGTGACAAGCAGTCTTAATAACCCTGATGTAGTGACTAGTGGTGTTCATGTGACAAGCAGTCTTAATGACCCTGGTGTAGTGACTAGTGGTGTACATGTGACATGCAGTCTTAATGACCCTGGTGTAGTGACTGGTGGTGTACAGGTGACATGCAGTCTTAATGACCCTGGTGTAGTGACTGGTGGTGTACAGGTGACATGCAGTCTTAATGACCTTGGTGTAGTGACTGGTGGTGTACAGGTGACATGCAGTCTTAATGACCTTGGTGTAGTGAGTGTTAGTGTACATGTGACATGCAGTCTTAATGACCCTGGTGTAGTGACTGGTGGTGTACAGGTGACATGCAGTCTTAATGACCCTGGTGTAGTGACTGGTGGTGTACAGGTGACATGCAGTCTTAATGACCCTGGTGTAGTGACTGGTGGTGTACAGGTGACATGCAGTCTTAATGACCCTGGTGTAGTGACTGTTGGTGTACAGGTGACATGCAGTCTTAATGACCCTGGTGTAGTGACTGTTGGTGTACATGTGACAAGCAGTCTTAATGACCCTGGTGTAGTGACTGGTGGTGTACAGGTGACATGCAGTCTTAATGACCCTGGTGTAGTGACTAGTGGTGTACAGGTGACATGCAGTCTTAATGACCCTGGTGTAGTGACTGGTGGTGTACAGGTGACATGCAGTCTTAATGACCCTGGTGTAGTGACTGGTGGTGTACAGGTGACATGCAGTCTTAATGACCCTGGTGTAGTGACTGGTGGTGTACAGGTGACATGCAGTCTTAATGACCCTGGTGTAGTGACTGGTGGTGTACAGGTGACATGCAGTCTTAATGACCCTGGTGTAGTGACTGGTGGTGTACAGGTGACATGCAGTCTTAATGACCCTGGTGTAGTGACTGGTGGTGTACAGGTGACATGCAGTCTTAATGACCCTGGTGTAGTGACTGGTGGTGTACAGGTGACATGCAGTCTTAATGACCCTGGTGTAGTGACTGGTGGTGTACAGGTGACATGCAGTCTTAATGACCCTGGTGTAGTGACTGGTGGTGTACATGTGACATGCAGTCTTAATGACCCTGGTGTAGTGACTGGTGGTGTACAGGTGACATGCAGTCTTAATGACCCTGGTGTAGTGACTGGTGGTGTACATGTGACATGCAGTCTTAATGACCCTGGTGTAGTGAGTGTTAGTGTACATGTGACATGCAGTCTTAATGACCCTGGTGTAGTGACTGGTTGTGTACAGGTGACATGCAGTCTTAATGACCCTGGTGTAGTGACTGGTGGTGTACATGTGACATGCAGTCTTAATGACCCTGGTGTAGTGACTGGTGGTGTACATGTGACAAGCAGTCTTAATGACCCTGGTGTAGTGACTGGTGGTGTACATGTGACATGCAGTCTTAATGACCCTGGTGTAGTGACTGGTGGTGTACATGTGACATGCAGTCTTAATGACCCTGGTGTAGTGACTGGTGGTGTACAGGTGACATGCAGTCTTAATGACCCTGGTGTAGTGACTAGTGGTGTACAGGTGACATGCAGTCTTAATGACCCTGGTGTAGTGACTGGTGGTGTACAGGTGACATGCAGTCTTAATGACCCTGGTGTAGTGACTAGTGGTGTACAGGTGACATGCAGTCTTAATGACCCTGGTGTAGTGACTGGTGGTGTACAGGTGACATGCACTCTTAATGACCCTGGTGTGGTGACTGGTGGTGTACAGGTGACATGCAGTATTAATGACCCTGGTGTAGTGACTGGTGGTGTACAGGTGATATGCAGTCTTAATGACCCTGGTGTAGTGACTGGTGGTGTACAGGTGACATGCAGTCTTAATGACCCTGGTGTAGTGACTGGTGGTGTACAGGTGACATGCAGTCTTAATGACCCTGGTGTAGTGACTGGTGGTGTACAGGTGACATGCAGTCTTAATGACCCTGGTGTAGTGACTGGTGTTGTACAGGTGACATGCAGTCTTAATGACCCTGGTGTAGTGACTGGTGTTGTACAGGTGACATGCAGTCTTAATGACCCTGGTGTAGTGACTGGTGGTGTACATGTGACATGCAGTCTTAATGACCCTGGTGTAGTGACTGGTGGTGTACAGGTGATACGCAGTCTTAATGACCCTGGTGTAGTGACTGGTGGTGTACAGGTGATACGCAGTCTTAATGACCCTGGTGTAGTGACTGGTGGTGTACAGGTGATACGCAGTCTTAATGACCCTGGTGTAGTGACTGGTGGTGTACAGGTGACATGCAATCTTAATGTGTAGTGACTGGTGGTGTACAGGTGACATGAAGTCTTAATGACCCTGGTGTAGTGACTGGTGGTGTACAGGTGACATGCAGTGACATGCAGTTAATGACCCTGGTGTAGTGACTGGTGGTGTACATGTACAGGTGACATGCAGTGACTAGTGGTTAATGACCCTGGTGTAGTGACTGGT
>NC_091295.1:66167997-66197997 GCF_038502225.1 Cherax quadricarinatus | reverse complement strand
TCACTAACATCCAGGGTCACTAACACCCAGGGTCACTATCATCCAGGATCACTAACGTCCAGGATGACTAACATCAAGAGTCACTAACATCCAGGGGCACTAACATCCAGGGTCACTAACATCCAGGATCACTAACATCCAGGGTCACTAACATCCAGGATCACTAACATCCAGGGTCACTAACATCCAGGATCCCTAACATCCACGGTCACTAACATCCAGGGTCACTAACATCCGGGATCACTAACATCCAGGGTCAACATTCAGGATCACTAACATCCAGGGTCACTAACATCCAGGATCCCTAACATCCACGGTCACTAACATCGACGGTCACTAACATCCGGGATCACTAACATCCAGGGTCAACATCCAGGATCACTAACATCCAGGGTCACTAACATCCAGGGTCAGTAACATCCAGGGTCACTAACATCCATGGTCACTAACAATCAGGATCACTAACATCCAGGGTCACTAACATCCAAGGTCACTAACATCCAGGGTCACTAACATCCAGGGTCACTAACTTTCAGGATCACTAACATCCAGGGTCACTAACATCCAGGGTCACTAACACCCAGGGTCATTAACATCCAGGGTCACTAACATCCAGGGTTACTAACATCCAGTGTCACTAACATCCAGGGTCACTAACACCCAGGGTCACTATCATCCAGGATCACTAACGTCCAGGATCACTAACATCCAGGGTCACTAACATCCAGGGGCACTAACATCCAGGGTCACTAGCATCCAGGATCCCTAACATCCACGGTCACTAACATCCAGGGTCACTAACATCCGGGATCACTAACATCCAGGGTCAACATACAGGATCACTAACATCCTGGGTCACTAACATCCAGGATCCCTAACATCCACGGTCACTAACATCCAGGGTCACTAACATCCGGGATCACTAACATCCAGGGTCAACATCCAGGATCACTAACATCCAGGGTCACTAACATCCAGAGTCAGTAACATCCAGGGTCACTAACATCCATGGTCACTAACAATCAGGATCACTAACATCCAGGGTCACTAACATCCAAGGTCACTAACATCCGGGGTCACTAACATCCAAGGTCATTAACATCCAGGAACACTAACATTCATGGTCACTAACATCCAGGGTCACTAACATCCAGGGTCCCTAACATCCAGGGTCACTAACATTCAGGATCACTAACATCCAGGGTCACTAACATCCAGGGTCACTAACATCCAGGATCACTAACATCCAGGGTCACTAACATTCAGGGTCACTGACATCCAGGGTGACTAACATCCAGTGTCACTAACATCCAGGGTCACTAACATCCAGGGTCACTAACATGCAGAGGTCACTAACATCCAGGATCACTAACATCCAGGGTCTCTAACATTCAGGGTCACTAACATCCAGGGTCACTAGCATCCAGTGTCACTAACATCCAGGGTCACTAACATCCAGGATCACTAACATCCAGGGTCACTAACATCCAGGATCCCTAACATCCACGGTCACTAACATCCAGGGTCACTAACATCCGGGATCACTAACATCCAGGGTCAACATACAGGATCACTAACATCCAGGGTCACTAACATCCAGGATCCCTAACATCCACGGTCACTAACATCCAGGGTCACTAACATCCGGGATCACTAACATCCAGGGTCAACATCCAGGATCACTAACATCCAGGGTCACTAACATCCAGGGTCAGTAACATCCAGGGTCACTAACATCCATGGTCACTAACAATCAGGATTACTAACATCCAGGGTCACTAACATCCAAGGTCACTAACATCCGGGGTCACTAACATCTAAGGTCATTAACATCCAGGAACACTAACATTCATGGTCACTAACATCCAGGGTCACTAACATCCAGGGTCACTAACATCCAGGGTCACTAACATTCAGGATCACTAACATCCAGGGTCACTAACATCCAGGGTCACTAACACCCAGGGTCAGTAACACCCAGGGTCATTAGCATCCAGGGTCACTAACATCCAGGGTGACTAATATCCATGGTCACTAACATCCAGGGTCACTAACACCCAGGGTCACTATCATCCAGGATCACTAACGTCCAGGATCACTAACATCCAGGGTCACTAACATCCAGGGGCACTAACATCCAGGGTCACTAACATCCAGGATCACTAACATCCAGGGTCACTAACATCCAGGATCACTAACATCCAGGGTCACTAACATCCAGGATCCCTAACATCCACGGTCACTAACATCCAGGGTCACTAACATCCGGGATCACTAACATCCAGGGTCAACATACAGGATCACTAACATCCAGGGTCACTAACATCCATGATCCCTAATATCCACGGTCACTAACATCCAGGGTCACTAACATCCGGGATCACTAACATCCAGGGTCAACATCCAGGATCACTAACATCCAGGGTCACTAACATCCATTGTCAGTAACATCCAGGGTCACTAACATCCATGGTCACTAACAATCAGGATCACTAACATCCAGGGTCACTAACATCCAAGGTCACTAACATCCGGGGTCACTAACATCCAAGATCATTAACATCCAGGAACACTAACATTCATGGTCACTAACATCCAGGGTCACTAACATCCAGGGTCACTAACATCCAGGGTCACTTACATTCAGGATCACTAACATCCAGGGTCACTAACATCCAGGGTCACTAACATTCAGGGTCACTAACATCCAGGATCACTAACATCCAGGGTCACTAACATCCACGGTCACTAACATCCAGGATCACTAACATCCAGGGTCACTAACATTCAGAGTCACTGACATCCAGGGTGACTAACATCCAGTGTCACTAACATCCAGGGTCACTAACATCCAGGGTCACTAACATGCAGAGGTCACTAACATCCAGGATCACTAACATCCAGGGTCTCTAACATTCAGGGTCACTAACATCCAGGGTCACTAGCATCCAGTGTCACTAACATCCAGGGTCACTAACATCCAGGATCACTAACATCTAGGGTCACTAACATCCAGGATCCCTAACATCCACGGTCACTAACATCCAGGGTCACTAACATCCGGGATCACTAACATCCAGGGTCAACATACAGGATCACTAACATCCAGGGTCACTAACATCCAGGATCCCTAACATCCACGGTCACTAACATCCAGGGTCACTAACATCCGGGATCACTAACATCCAGGGTCAACATCCAGGATCACTAACATCCAGGGTCACTAACATCCAGGGTCAGTAACATCCAGGGTCACTAACATCCATGGTCACTAACAATCAGGATCACTAACATCCAGGGTCACTAACATCCAAGGTCACTAACATCCGGGGTCACTAACATCCAAGGTCATTAACATCCAGGAACACTAACATTCATGGTCACTAACATCCAGGGTCACTAACATCCTGGGTCACTAACATCCAGGGTCACTAACATTCAGGGTCACTAACATCTAGGGTCACTAACACCCAGTGTCACTAACATCCAGGGTCACTAACATCCAGTGTCACTAACACCCAGGGTCACTAACACCCAAGGTCACTAACATCCAGTGTCACTAACATCCAGGGTCACTAACATCCAGTGTTATTAACACCCATGGTCACTAACATCCAGGGTCACTAACATCCAGGGTCACTAACATCCAGGGTCACTAACATCCAGGGTCGCTAACATCCAGGGTCACTAACATCCAGGGTCACTAACATCCAGGGTCACTAACATCCAGGGTCGCGAACATCCAGGGTCACTGACATCCAGGGTCGCTAACATCCAGGGTCACTAACATCCAGGGTCACTAACATCCAGGGTCACTAACATCCAGGGTCGCGAACATCCAGGGTCACTAACATCCAGTGTCACTAACACCCAGGGTCACTAACACCCAAGGTCACTAACATCCAGTGTCACTAACATCCAGGGTCACTAACATCCAGTGTTATTAACACCCATGGTCACTAACATCCAGGGTCACTAACATCCAGGGTCACTAACATCCAGGGTCACTAACATCCAGGGTCGCTAACATCCAGGGTCACTAACATCCAGGGTCACTAACATCCAGGGTCACTAACATCCAGGGTCGCGAACATCCAGGGTCACTGACATCCAGGGTCGCTAACATCCAGGGTCACTAACATCCAGGGTCACTAACATCCAGGGTCACTAACATCCAGGGTCGCGAACATCCAGGGTCACTAACATCCAGAGTCGCTAACATCCAGGGTCACTAACATCCAGGGTCACTAACATCCAGGGTCACTAACATCCAGGGTCACTAACATCCAGGGTCGCTAACATCCAGGGTCACTGACATCCAGGGAGCCAATAATGTCTTCTAAAATTACTGAAACTACTCCCAACACCGAGGGGTAGCACCTGTAGCACCTGCTGGTAGTCTGACGACCTGTAGCACCTGCTGTTAAAGTGACGACTTGTAGCACCTGCTAGTAGTCTGACGACCTGCAGCACCTGCTGGTAGTCTGACGACCTGTAGCACCTGCTGGTAGTCTGACGACCTGCAACACCTGCTGGTAGTCTGACGACCTGTAGCACCTGCTGGTAGTCTGACGATCTGTAGCACCTGCTGGTAGTCTGACGACCTGTAGCACCTGCTGGTAGTCTGATGACCTGTAGCACTTGCTGGTAGTCTGGCGACGTTGTGTTTCTGACATCCTCTGGTAATATGTTGAATAGTGTGAGTCCACTGATGTTGATACAATGTTCTCGTATTGTGCCCAAGGAGCAATAACAGCATACTTGAGTGAGAAATACTGGAGGAAATATAAATAAACCCTGTGAAAAGCAGAGACGCCTTAGGTGCAACAAGAGAACGCTGTATCAACATCAGTAGGCTCAGACTATTTAATATCTATTGCTTCAGAATGTTGTTCTAGCAGTGTGCGGATTTGAGACCAGACTCTCAGGCACCTTCCAAGTATATATCTCTCGTTCCAGTATATTGTTGTGGCAGAGCCTTCACTCTGATAAACACACGACCTCAGAAGCCTCCAGAAGTTCAGTGAAAGAGCTCTCAGCAGGGGTGATGAAGCCTCCAGAGGTTCAGTGAAAGAGCTCTCAGCAGGGGTGATGAAGCCTCCAGAGGTTCAGTGGAAGAGCTCTCAGCAGGGGTGATGAAGCCTCCAGAGGTTCATTGAAAGAGCTCTCAGAAGGGGTGATGAAGCCTCCAGAGGTTCAGTGGAAGAGCTCTCAAAATGGGTGATGAAGCCTCCAGAGGTTCAGTGGAAGAGCTCTCAGCAGGGGTGATGAAGCCTCCAGAGGTTCAGTGGAAGAGCTCTCAGCAGGGGTGATGAAGCCTCCAGAGGTTCAGTGGAAGAGCTCTCAGCAGGGGTGATGAAGCCTCCAGAGGTTTAGTGAAAGAGCTCTCAGCAGGGGTGATGAAGCCTCCAGAGGTTCAGTGAAAGAGCTCTCAGCAGGGGTGATGAAGCCTCCAGAGGTTCAGTGGAAGAGCTCTCAGCAGGGGTGATGAAGCCTCCAGAGGTTCAGTGAAAGAGCTCTCAGCAGGGGTGATGAAGCCTCCAGAGGTTCAGTGGAAGAGCTCTCAGCAGGGGTGATGAAGCCTCCAGAGGTTCAGTGGAAGAGCTCTCAGCAGGGGTGATGAAGCCTCCAGAGGTTTAGTGAAAGAGCTCTCAGCAGGGGTGATGAAGCCTCCAGAGGTTCAGTGGAAGAGCTCTCAGCAGGGGTGATGAAGCCTCCAGAGGTTTAGTGAAAGAGCTCTCAGCAGGGGTGATGAAGCCTCCAGAGGTTCAGTGGAAGAGCTCTCAGCAGGGGTGATGAAGCCTCCAGAGGTTCAGTGGAAGAGCTCTCAGCAGGGGTGATGAAGCCTCCAGAGGTTCAGTGGAAGAGCTCTCAGCAGGGGTGATGAAGCCTCCAGAGGTTCAGTGGAAGAGCTCTCAGCAGGGGTGATGAAGCCTCCAGAGGTTTAGTGAAAGAGCTCTCAGCAGGGGTGATGAAGCCTCCAGAGGTTCAGTGAAAGAGCTCTCAGCAGGGGTGATGAAGCCTCCAGAGGTTCAGTGGAAGAGCTCTCAGCAGGGGTGATGAAGCCTCCAGAGGTTCAGTGAAAGAGCTCTCAGCAGGGGTGATGAAGCCTCCAGAGGTTCAGTGGAAGAGCTCTCAGCAGGGGTGATGAAGCCTCCAGAGGTTCAGTGGAAGAGCTCTCAGCAGGGGTGATGAAGCCTCCAGAGGTTTAGTGAAAGAGCTCTCAGCAGGGGTGATGAAGCCTCCAGAGGTTCAGTGGAAGAGCTCTCAGCAGGGGTGATGAAGCCTCCAGAGGTTTAGTGAAAGAGCTCTCAGCAGGGGTGATGAAGCCTCCAGAGGTTCAGTGGAAGAGCTCTCAGCAGGGGTGATGAAGCCTCCAGAGGTTCAGTGGAAGAGCTCTCAGCAGGGGTGATGAAGCCTCCAGAGGTTCAGTGGAAGAGCTCTCAGCAGGGGTGATGAAGCCTCCAGAGGTTCAGTGTAAGAGCTCTCAGCAGGGGTGATGAAGCCTCCAGAGGTTCAGTGAAAGAGCTCTCAGCAGGGGTGATGAAGCCTCCAGAGGTTTAGTGAAAGAGCTCTCAGCAGGGGTGATGAAGCCTCCAGAGGTTCAGTGAAAGAGCTCTCAGCAGGGGTGATGAAGCCTCCAGAGGTTCAGTGGAAGAGCTCTCAGCAGGGGTGATGAAGCCTCCAGAGGTTCAGTGAAAGAGCTCTCAGCAGGGGTGATGAAGCCTCCAGAGGTTCAGTGAAAGAGCTCTCAGCAGGGGTGATGAAGCCTCCAGAGGTTCAGTGGAAGAGCTCTCAGCAGGGGTGATGAAGCCTCCAGAGGTTCAGTGGAAGAGCTCTCAGCAGGGGTGATGAAGCCTCCAGAGGTTCAGTGGAAGAGCTCTCAGCAGGGGTGATGAAGCCTCCAGAGGTTCAGTGGAAGAGCTCTCAGCAGGGGTGATGAAGCCTCCAGAGGTTCATTGAAAGGAAGCCTCCAGAGGTTAAAGAGGTACGTGTTTCCACACAATATTTTACTCGCTGATTTATAAAGAAATTAATAACAATTTTTTATTGAGATTTGTAATTTTTAAAAAGTGATTTATGACAGTCATGTGTAGAAGATAAGATATTGTGATTGTTGGGAGACTTTTACAATGATATTGTGATTGTTGGGAGACTTTTACAATGATATTGTGATTGTTGGGAGACTTTTACAATGATATTGTGATTGTTGGGAGACTTTTACAATGATATTGTGATTGTTGGGAGACTTTTACAATGATATTGTGATTGTTGGGAGACTTTTACAATGATATTGTGATTGTTGGGAGACTTTTACAATGATATTGTGATTGTTGAGAGACTTTTACAATGATATTGTGATTGTTGGGAGACTTTTACAATGATATTGTGATTGTTGGGAGACTTTTACAATATTATTGGGACATATTTACAATATTATTGGGACATATTTACAACATTATTGGGACATATTTACAATATTATTGGAACATACACAAATAACCCGCACATAAAAGAGAGAAGCTTACGACGACGTTTCGGTCCGACTTGGACCATTTACAAAGTCACACTAACCAGAAGTGGAGCAGGACGGCTATATATAGGCAGGAAGAGGTGGTGGTGGTGGTAGTAGTAGTAGTAGTAGTAGTAGTAGTAGTAGTAGTAGAGGTAGTAGTGGTAGTGGTAGAAGTGGGGAATAAGGAGGAGGAGCCAGTCAAATACAAAGAAAGGGGAGCACTGCAAGGGAGCTGTGGGCACCTAGCTCCCTTGTGGGCACCTAGCTCCCTTGTGGGCACCTAGCTCCCTTGTGGGCACCTAGCTCCCTTGTGGGCACCTAGCTCCCTTGTGGGCACCTAGCTCCCTTGCAGTGCTCCCCTTTCTTTGCATCTGACTGGCTCCTCCTCCTTATTCCCCACTACTACCACTACCACTACTACCTCTACTACTAATACTACTACTACTACTACTACTACTACTACCACCACCACCACCTCTTCCTGCCTATATATAGCCGTCCTGCTCCAATTCTGGTTAGTGTGACTTTGTAAATGGTCCAAGTCGGACCGAAACGTCGTCGTAAGCTTCTCTCTTTTATGTGCTGGTTATTTGTGTATCGTTCCAGTCACGATATTATTGGGACACATTTACAATATTATTGGGATTATTGGGACGCATTTTCAATATTATTGGGATTATTGGGACACATTTACAATATTATCGGGATTATTGGGACACATTTACAATATCATTGGGATTATTGGGACACATTTACAATATTATTGGGATTATTGGGACATATTTACAATATTATTGGGATTATTGGGACATATTTACAATATTATTGGGATTATTGGGACACTTTTACAATATTATCGGGATTATTGGGACACATTTACAATATCATTGGGATAATTGGGACATATTTACAATATTATTGGGATTATTGGGACATATTTACAATATTATTGGGATTATTGGGACATATTTACAATATTATTGGGATTATTGGGGCACATTTACAATATTATTGGGATTATTGGGACATATTTACAATATTATTGGGATTATTGGGACATATTTACAATATTATTGGAATTATTGGGACACATTTACAATATTATTGGGATTATTGGGACATATTTACAATATTATTGGTATTATTGGGACACATTTACAATATTATTGGGATTATTGGGACATATTTACAATATTATTGGGATTATTGGGACATATTTACAATATTATTGGGATTATTGGGACACATTTACAATATTATTGGGATTATTGGGACATATTTACAATATTATTGGGATTATTGGGACATATTTACAATATTATTGGGATTATTGGGACACATTTACAATATTATTGGGATTATTGGGACATATTTACAATATTATTGGGATTATTGGGACACATTTACAATATTATTGGGATTATTGGGACACATTTACAATATTATTGGGATTATTGGGACATATTTACAATATTATTGGGATTATTGGGACATATTTACAATATTATAGGGATTATTGGGACATATTTACAATATTATTGGGATTATTGGGACATATTTACAATATTATTGGGATTATTGGGACATATTAACAATATTATTGGGATTATTGGGACATATTTACAATATTATTGGGACATATTTACAATATTATTGGGATTATTGGGACATTTACAATATTATTGGGATTATTGGGACATATTTACAATATTATTGGGATTATTGGGACACATTTACAATATTATTGGGATTATTGGGACACATTTACAATATTATTGGGACATATTTACAATATTATTGGGATTATTGGGACATATTTACAATATTATTGGGATTATTGGGACATATTTACAATATTATTGGGATTATTGGGACATATTTACAATATTATAGGGATTATTGGGACATATTTACAATATTATTGGGATTATTAGGACATATTTACAATATTATTGGGATTATTGGGACATATTAACAATATTATTGGGATTATTGGGACATATTTACAATATTATTGGGACATATTTACAATATTATTGGGATTATTGGGACATATTTACAATATTATTGGGATTATTGGGACATATTAACAATATTATTGGGATTATTGGGACATATTTACAATATTGTTGGGACATATTTACAATATTATTGGGATTATTGGGACATTTACAATATTATTGGGATTATTGGGACATATTTACAATATTATTGGGATTATTGGGACACATTTACAATATTATTGGGATTATTGGGACACATTTACAATATTATTGGGATTATTGGGACATATTTACAATATTATTGGGACATATTTACAATATTATTGGGATTATTGGGACATATTTACAATATTATTGGGACATATTTACAATATTATTGGGATTATTGGGACATATTTACAATATTATTGGGATTATTGGGACATATTTACAATATTATTGGGATTATTGGGACATATTTACAATATTATTGGGATTATTGGGACATATTTACAATATTATTGGGATTATTGGGACATATTTACAATATTATTGGGACATATTTACAATATTATTGGGATTATTGGGACATATTTACAATACTATTGGGATTATTGGGACATATTTACAATATTATTGGGATTATTGGGACACATTTACAATATTATTGGGATTATTGGGACATATTTACAATATTATTGGGACATATTTACAATATTATTGGGATTATTGGGACATATTTACAATATTATTGGGATTATTGGGACATATTTACAATATTATTGGGATTATTGGGACATATTTACAATATTATTGGGATTATTGGGACATTTTTACAATATTATTGGGATTATTGGGACATATTTACAATATTATTGGGATTATTGGGACATATTTACAATATTATTGGGACATATTTACAATATTATTGGGATTATTGGGACATATTTACAATATTGGGATTATTGGGACATATTTACAATATTATTGGGATTATTGGGACATATTTACAATATTATTGGGACATATTTACAATATTATTGGGATTATTGGGACATATTTACAATATTATTGGGATTATTGGGACATATTTACAATATTATTGGGATTATTGGGACATATTTACAATATTATTGGGACATATTTACAATATTATTGGGATTATTGGGACATATTTACAATATTACTGGGATTATTGGGACATATTTACAATATTATTGGGACATATTTACAATATTATTGGGATTATTGGGACATATTTACAATATTACTGGGATTATTGGGACATATTTACAATATTATTGGGATTATTGGGACATATTTACAATATTATTGGGATTATTGGGACATATTTACAATATTATTGGGACATATTTACAATATTACTGGGATTATTGGGACATATTTACAATATTATTGGGATTATTGGATCATATTTACATCAAGTTTTTTTTTAAAAAGTTTTAGTGTGGATTGAAATGTTTTTTAGGTAACAAATTCTAATTCTAATGTAACTTTTATACGTGTGAACAGTGTGTAATATACACTGAGATGTGTATGTCTCTCAGTGTGTAATATACACCGAGATGTGTATGTCTCTCAGTGTGTAATATACACTGAGATGTGTATGTCTCTCAGTGTGTAATATACACTGAGATGTGTATGTCTCTCAGTGTGTAATATACACTGAGATGTGTATGTCTCTCAGTGTGTAATATACACTATACACTGAGATGTGTATGTCTCTCAGTGTGTAATATACACTGAGATGTGTATGTCTCTCAGTGTGTAATATACACTGAGATGTGTATGTCTCTCAGTGTGTAATATACACTGAGATGTGTATGTCTCTCAGTGTGTAATATACACTGAGATGTGTATGTCTCTCAGTGTGTAATATACACTGAGATGTGTATGTCTCTCAGTGTGTAATATACACTGAGATGTGTATGTCTCTCAGTGTGTGTGTATGTCTCTCAATGTATATACACTGAGATGTGTATGTCTCTCAGTGTGTAATATACACTGAGATGTGTATGTCTCTCAATGTATATACACTGAGATGTGTATGTCTCTCAGTGTATATACACTGAGATGTGTATGTCTCTCGGTGTGTAATATACACTGAGATGTGTATGTCTCTCAGTGTGTATACACCGAGAAGTGTATCTCTCAGTGTGTATACACCGAGAAGTGTATGTCTCTCAGTGTGTATACACCGAGAAGTGTATGTCTCTCAGTGCATATACACCGAGAAGTGTATGTCTCTCAGTGTGTATGTCTCTCAGTGCATATACACCGAGAAGTGTATGTCTCTCAGTGTGAGAAGTGTACGTATATCACACCGAGAAGTGTATGTCTCTCAGAGAAGTGTATGTCTCTCAGTGTGTATACACCGAGAAGTGTATGTCTCTCAGTGCATATACACCGAGAAGTGTATGTCTCTCAGTGCATATACACCGAGAAGTGTGTCTGTCAGTGTATATACACCTAGAAGTGTATGTCTCTCAGTGTAATTTACACCGAGAAGTGTGTCTGTCAGCGTATATACACCGAGAAGTGTATGTCTCTCAGTGTATATACACCTAGAAGTGTATGTCTCTCAGTGTAATTTACACCGAGAAGTGTGTCTGTCAGTGTATATACACCGAGAAGTGTATGTCTCTCAGTGTATATACACCGAGAAGTGTATGTCTCTCAATGTATATATACCGTGAAGTGTATGTCTCTCAGTTTATATAGATATATATATATATATATATATATATATATATATATATATATATATATATATATATATATATATATATATAAAGTGAGAGTTTAATTTAATGGTTATGTTAGTAAAGTATTATTGTCTGGTAGTGAACAGGTTAAGTGCAGCTTTAATTACTCTAGTGTTATCAAATAGGCTTTAAACACCCCATTAACCAACCATTAACTTAGCAATATTGAAGTGTTGATTACACGGTGAGTACATCACACATGACTGTATGTGACTGATACACCAGAGGTGGTTGTTTGAAGGTCCACTCGAGGGACTGATGACTGCAACATTCACACTGTATGTGTCATCATATGACAGAAGACAGTGTCAGAGGGTAGTCATCACATGACACAGGACAGTGTCAGAGTGTTGTCATCACATGACAGAGGACAGTGTCAGAGGGTTGTCATCACATGACACAGGACAGTGTCAGAGGGTTGTCATCACATGACACAGGACAGTGTCAGAGGGTTGTCATCACATGACACAGGACAGTGTCAGAGGGTTGTCATCACATGACACAGGACAGTGTCAGAGGGTTGTCATCACATGACAGAGGACTGTGTCAGAGGGTTGTCATCACATGACACAGGACAGTGTCAGAAGGTTATCATCACATGACACAGGACAGTGTCAGAGGGTTGTCATCACATGACACAGGACAGTGTCAGAAGGTTATCATCACATGACACAGGACAGTGTCAGAGGGTTGTCATCACATGACACAGGACAGTGTCAGAGGGCTGTCATCACATGACACAGGACAGTGTCAGAAGGTTGTCCTTCACTACTGGAATATCTTTTCATGTCCCAACTAAACAGATGTTGTTGCCTGAAGCAGCCAAAGCCACTCTCATGTGTTCAAAGCCACTCTCATGTGTTCAAAGACACTCTCATGTGTTCAAAGCCACTCTCATGTGTTCAAAGCCACTCTCATGTGTTCAAAGCCACTCTCATGTGTTCAAAGCCACTCTCATGTGTTCAAAGCCACTCTCATGTGTTCAAAGTCACTCTAATGTGTTCAAAGCCACTCTAATGTGTTCAAAGCCACTCTAATGTGTTCAAAGCCACTCTCATGTGTTCAAAGCCACTCTAATGTGTTCAAAGCCACTCTCATGTGTTCAAATCCACTCTTATGTGTTCAAAGCCACTCTCATGTGTTCAAAGCCACTCTCATGTGTTCAAAGCCACTCTCATGTGTTCTAAGCCACTCTCATGTGTTCAAAGCCACTCTCATGTGTTCAAAGCCACTCTAATGTGTTCAAAGCCACTCTAATGTGTTCAAAGCCACTATCATGTGTTCAAAGCCACTCTCATGTGTTCAAAGCCACTCTCATGTGTTCAAAGCCCCTCTCATGTGTTCAAAGCCACTTTAATGTGTTCAAAGCCACTCTAATGTGTTCAAAACCACCCTCATGTGTTCAAAGCCACTCTCATGTGTTCAAAGCCACTCTCATGTGTTCAAAGCCACTATCATGTGTTCAAAGCCACTCTAATGTGTTCAAAGCCACTCTAATGTGTTCAAAGCCACTCTCAAGTGTTCAAAGCCACTCTAATGTGTTCAAAGCCACTCTCATGTGTTCAAAGCCACTCTAATGTGTTCAAAGCCACTCTCATGTGTTCAAAGCCACTCTAATGTGTTCAAAGCCACTCTAATGTGTTCAAAGCCACTCTAATGTGTTCAAAGCCACTCTCATGTGTTCAAAGCCACTCTCATGTGTTCAAAGCCACTCTAATATGTTCAAAGCCACTCTAATGTGTTCAAAGCCACTCTCATGTGTTCAAAGCCACTCTCATGTGTTCAAAGCCACTCTCATGTGTTCTCTCACCACGTCAGTAAAGCTTTTGAGGCTGTTGACCACGATAAAGAATTTGATATTGTTTACTTAGATTTTAGTAAGGCTTTTGATAGAGTTCCGCACCATAGACTGTTAAAGAAAGTGGCAGCTCATGGCATTGGGGGAAAAGTGCTCTCGTGGATCGAGTCATGGCTCACAGACAGGAAGCAGTGTCCATAAATGGGGTTAAATCCGAGTGGGGATCTGTAACAAGTGGCGTTCCACAGGGATCAGTCTTGGGCCCATTGTTGTTTATAATATATATCAATGATCTTGATGAGGGAATTACTAGTGATATGAGCAAATTCGCCGATGACACAAAGATAGGTAGGATAATTGATTCAAACGTAGATGTTATGGAACTTCAGGAGGATTTAGACAAACTCTACTCTTGGTCAGAAAAGTGGCAGATGCAGTTCAATGTAGATAAATGCAAGGTTCTGAAGCTCGGGAGTGTCCATAACCCTAGCACTTATAAGTTAAATAATGTAGAACTTAGCCATACAGATTGCGAAAAGGACTTGGGGGTAATGGTAAGCAGCAACCTTAAACCAAGACAGCAATGCCTAAGCGAACGTAATAAGGCAAATAGATTACTGGGATTTATATCAAGAAGTGTAAGCAACAGAAGTCCAGAGGTCATACTGCAGCTTTATACATCATTAGTAAGGCCTCACCTAGATTATGCAGCTGAATTCTGGTCTCCATATTACAGAATGGACATAAATTCGTTAGAAAACATTCAGCGTAGGATGACTAAATTAATACATAGCATTAGAAATCTTCCTTATGAAGAAAGATTGAAGACTCTTAAGTTACATTCACTTGTTAGACGAAGAATGAGGGGAGACCTGATCGAAGTGTATAAGTGGAAGATAGGTATTAATAAAGGGGATATTAACAAGGTCTTGAGGATATCTCTCCAAGAGAGAACCCGCAGTAATGGATTTAAATTAGATAAGTTTAGATTTAGAAAGGACATAGGAAAGTATTGGTTTGGAAATAGGGTAGTTGATGAGTGGAACAGTCTACCTAGTTGGGTTATTGAGGCTAGGACTTTGGGTAGTTTCAAATTTAGGTTGGATAAGTACATGAGTGGGAGGGGTTGGATTTGAGTGGGACTTGCACATCGGAGCTTGTTTCTTGGGTGGCATTGAAAATTGGGTTGAGCAAATGTTTTGTTAGTGGGTTGAATTGTAAAGGACCTGCCTAGTATGGGCCAACAGGCCTGCTGCAGTGTTCCTCCTTTCTTATGTTCTTATGTTCTTATGGTGTCGTGTACAGCAGTGACCACTGGTGTCGTGTACAGCAGTGACCACTGGTGTCGTGTACAGCAGTGATCACTGGTGTCGTGTACAGCAGTGATCACTGGTGTCGTGTACAGCAGTGATCACTGGTGTCGTGTACAGCAGTGATCACTGGTGTCGTGTACAGCAGTGACCACTGGTGTCGTGTACAGCAGTGACCACTGGTGTCGTGTACAGCAGTGATCACTGGTGTCGTGTACAGCAGTGACCACTGGTGTCGTGTACAACAGTGACCACTGGTGTCGTGTACAGTAGTGATCACTGGTGTCGTGTACAGCAGTGATCACTGGTGTCGTGTACAGCAGTGATCACTGGTGTCGTGTACAGCAGTGACCACTGGTGTCGTGTACAGCAGTGATGACTGGTGTCGTGTACAGCAGTGATCACTGGTGTCGTGTACAGCAGTGATCACTGGTGTCGTGTACAGCAGTGATCACTTGTGTCGTGTACAGCAGTGATCACTGGTGTCGTGTACAGCAGTGATCACTGGTGTCGTGTACAGCAGTGATCACTGGTGTCGTGTACAGCAGTGATCACTGGTGTCGTGTACAGCAGTGACCACTGGTGTCGTGTACAGCAGTGACCACTGGTGTCGTGTACAGCAGTGATCACTGGTGTCGTGGGCCGCAGTGATCACTGGTGTCGTGGGTAGCAGTGACCACTGGTGTCGTGTACAGCAGTGATCACTGGTGTCGTGGGCAGCAGTGATCACTGGTGTCGTGGGTAGCAGTGACCACTGGTGTCGTGGGTAGCAGTGATCACTGGTGTCGTGGGTAGCAGTGACCACTGGTGTCGTGGGTAGCAGTGACCACTGGTGTCGTGTACAGCAGTGATCACTGGTGTCGTGGGCAGCAGTGACCACTGGTGTCGTGGGTAGCAGTGACCACTGGTGTCGTGGGTAGCAGTGATCACTGGTGTCGTGGGTAGCAGTGACCACTGGTGTCGTGGGAAGCAGTGACCACTGGTGTCGTGGGTAGCAGTGACCACTGGTGTCGTGGGTAGCAGTGACCACTGGTGTCGTGGGTAGCAGTGACCACTGGTGTCGTGGGTAGCAGTGACCACTGGTGTCGTGGGTAGCAGTGACCACTGGTGTCGTGGGTAGCAGTGACCACTGGTGTCGTGGGTAGCAGTGATCACTGGTGTCGTGGGTAGCAGTGACCACTGGTGTCGTGGGTAGCAGTGACCACTGGTGTCGTGGGTAGCAGTGACCACTGGTGTCGTGGGTAGCAGTGACCACTGGTGTCGTGGGTAGCAGTGACCACTGGTGTCGTGGGTAGCAGTGACCACTGGTGTCGTGGGTAGCAGTGACCACTGGTGTCGTAGGTAGCAGTGACCACTGGTGTCGTGGGTAGCAGTGACCACTGGTGTCGTGGGTAGCAGTGATCACTGGTGTCGTGGGTAGCAGTGACCACTGGTGTCGTGAGTAGCAGTGACCACTGGTGTCGTGGGTAGCAGTGACCACTAGTGTCGTGGGTAGCAGTGACCACTGGTGTCGTGGGTAGCAGTGACCACTGGTGTCGTGGGTAGCAGTGACCACTGGTGTCGTGGGTAGCAGTGACCACTGGTGTCGTGGGTAGCAGTGATCACTGGTGTCGTGGGTAGCAGTGACCACTGGTGTCGTGAGTAGCAGTGACCACTGGTGTCGTGGGTAGCAGTGACCACTAGTGTCGTGGGTAGCAGTGACCACTGGTGTCGTGGGTAGCAGTGACCACTGGTGTCGTGGGTAGCAGTGACCACTGGTGTCGTGGGTAGCAGTGACCACTGGTGTCGTGGGTAGCAGTGACCACTGATGTCGTGGGTAGCAGTGACCACTGGTGTCGTGGGTAGCAGTGACCACTGGTGTCATGGGTAGCAGTGACCACTGGTGTCGTGGGTAGCAGTGACCACTGGTGTCGTGGGTAGCAGTGACCACTGGTGTCATGGGTAGCAGTGACCACTTGCTCACCGGCCTTCATCTCCGTTATATAAAACTGAAACAAAAGTGTATAGAATACAGCCATACCAATATACGGCTATATAACTTCACGAGGGGTCAGGTATAGCGTCAGGTTTCCGCTGGCCTTGTGAGATGTTAAGCTGAATAAATCCCATCTAACTCAAGAATCGTTCATCCAGACATTCCATTTACTTTTTCCCAAAAATAAAATCTGAACTCTCCTCATAGTTTATTCAGAGTTCATGACCTGCAAGATGGCTGCTGAGCCACCCTCTTTGCATGTCTGACACGCCTCTCGTCTTTTCAAGTCCTCCTCATCAGTCTGTTAAAATAATGTGCTTCTCTTGTGGATTTGTTGCAATAACTGTGAAGATGCAGGTGACTCGGGTGCATCAGAGAGTCACCTTGAGTGAGTGAGACTATCTCATTAAGGTGAGAGACACTTCATTTACGACTTATAACATGTTGAGACATGTCACATTACACATTGAATTATAGCTCTTCTAGAAGTTTCTCTTTAATGACCTCTCTCTCTCCCTCACCCTCCCTCACTCTCCCTCACCCTCCCTCACTCTCCCTCACCCTCTCTTACCCTCCCTTACCCTCCCTCAACCTCCCTACCTTCGTTCCCTTTGAAGTTGGCGAGTCTTCATATTAATGAGGATGTAAATAGACCAATACTACTCACTCACCCTCGCAACTTTCACTCGCTCACCCTCGCAACTTTCACTCGCTCACCCTCGCAATTTTCACTCGCTCACCCTCGCAACTTTCACTCGCTCACCCTCGCAACTTTCACTCGCTCTATACAGTCAGTATTCAGTAGGTTCTGGTGATTATAGTTGTCGTTATCCTAGGGGCAGGAAGAGCAGCGGAAAGAGCCTTGTAGAGCAGCACTTCTCATTGACGATCTACAGTACTGACACATTGATGAGCAACACACAGGTTGCAACACCTGAGTTTCTTTGTTGATAACAACGTTTCGCCAACCACTGACGCTTTTCTCCGCTTTAGTGCGGAAATTGTGTAACTTTTTGTGTCGGACTTTAACAAATCCACTGATTGGCGATACGTTGTTATCAGTGAAGATACCTAGGTGTTACACCTGTGTGTTACACGACCAATCATGTTCCTTCACTTTCACACTCCCTCACCACCTTCACTCCCTCATAATCTTACATATACGTCAGTGACACTGACGTATATGTTGATACTACCTGTCTGTCCCCTCTTCGTAAAGTCTGGGGTTACATCTGCTGTCTCCTACACCTCTGGATGCCGCTCTGTTTTGACTGACTTGTTGAAGATTGTTGCTAGTGGCTCACACAGTGCCTCTGCTCCTTCTCTCAGGATCCACCAAGAGATATTATCTGGTTCCATTGTCTTTGAGGTGTATATATCGCCTCTTCCTCTGCCATGTATTCTTAATCATTTAATCCCTGGTAACACCTTTATTTCTTTCATGGATAGTTCTTTTGTTCAGCTCCTGCTCATTCCTGGGGGAGCTCTGTTCAGCTCCCAGCCGCTCCTGGGGAGCTCTGTTCGGCTCCTGATCGTTCCTAGTGAGCTCTGTTTAGCCCCCGGTCATTCTTGGGGGAGTTCTGTTCAGGTCCTGGTCGTTCCTAGTGAGCTCTGTTCAGGTCTTGATCGTTTCTGGTGAGCTCTGTTCAGCTCCTGGTCGTTGCTGGTGAGCTCTGTTCAGCTCCTGGTCGTTCCTGGTGAGCTCTCTTCATTCTTTCTCCAGCTTGGTAACCCAGTCCTCTGTTCTTGTCTTCTTCCCGCTTTGACTGTATAACAGTTTTGCTCAGATTTGGTTTTCGATGTTGTGTGAGTTTATTCAGGTATACACAAATACAGTTACATAGATTATCATACATAGCAACATATGTGTAGAGAACCTAGGATAACCCAAAAAAGTCAGACAGAGTGACTTATTTCCATTGAGTTCACTTTCAAAATGCCATCCAGTCTCTCTTCTTGTCTTTGCTGCTTCTCCTCTTGGGTATGAATTTCTCCTCGGCCTCCTCCCACTGTCCTTCTAGTTCCCCTTTTCAATGGACCTTTTTCCACAATTGTCTTAATTGTCATATATTTTTCTCTCTTGTCATGGAATATGCTCTGCGAGTCTTTATGCGTGTTATATAAAGAGGCATTGTTATTCTTTGTGCGTGTTATATAAATATGATTTGCAAGTCTTTGTACGTGTTATACAAATATGCTCTGCGTGTTATTCAAATATTTGGTCTTCTGAAACGTATGGGTAAGTTGCGACACCAGCTGAATCTTGTTTATTTAGCAGTAAATAGGTACCTGGGTGTTAGTTTCCTTACGCCTGGTGTCCCTGTTCACCTAGTAGTGAGCAGATGCCTGCTTATTAGTCAATTGTTATGGGTAGCATCCCAGTGGGTGGTATCCTAGTGGGTGGCGGTGTAGTGGGTAGCATCCTAGTGGATGGTATCCTAGTGGGTGGCATCCTAGTGGGTGGCGTTCTAGTGGATGGCATCCTAGTGCATGAAGGTCTAGTGGGTGGCATCCAAGTGGGTGGCATCCAAGTGGGAGGCATCCAAGTGGGTGGCATCCCAGTGGGTGGCATCCAAATGGGTGGCATCCTAGTGAGTGGCATCCTAGTGGGTGGCATCCTAGTGGGTGGCATCCTAGTAGATGACACCCTAGTAATAAGCCCCTAGTTGACCATGCGGGGTTATCCCTGGTCAAATCCACTTAGAAGACATCTTTCTCTCTTACTGTGAATATTTTCTGCGCACAGGAGCGTGCATCTATGGATCCCGAGTCTTTAAAAATCTGTAAAACATATATATAATGCAGGTGAAAGACTGGAAGGTCCAACCACCCAGAGAAAGAGGTAAATAACACTGGTGAGGTTGAGCCAGTGACTGCCCCGCCATCTTCTGGCACAAGTCGCGTCACTTCCCTCCAGCTGATCTCTGAAGGGAACAAAAAACGCTTAATAATATTACCGTTTAAATAGTTTCATTATTTACTACAGTTTGCTGAATGTATGTCGTCATCTCGCTCCTACGACTCTTTCTTCCTGACTATTGATAGACTTAACGTTATATAAATCGGAGGGTTTTGACGAGTGGCTGTAGACTATGGCAGGGGATGGAGGGCAGCCGCCGCTAGGTAGCAGCCGCCGCTAGGTGGCAGCCGCCGCTAGATGGCAGCCGCTGCTAGGTGGCAGACGCCGCTAGGTGGCAGCCGTGTCAGGTCCGGCTGCCACACTCTCTTACTGCCGCTTCTAAAAAATCTCTGGCAAGCAGTTCTCAAGAGCCGCTTTCAATTTCTTATCAAAAACAACCAATCGAAGACAGAAATCAAAGTAATAAAACTTAGCAGCGTGAACCTTGAGGGTAACATTGAACCTCTGGCACCTGTGGAGGACACTGAGGCCAGTGATAGGCTGCTGCAGCAGCAGCCACGCCCAGGAAGGCGTGGCTGGCACCCACGCCTGTGTACTGAAGCAGCCAGGAACGCTGTAATATGGCAGCCAAGTGGATTACGGAAGCCCTCTCCCAGATTTTTACTTCTGAAATGTTGCCATGAGTAGAGGACGAAGAAGGTAGAGCAAAGTCTCCAGCACTAGCAGCAGCACTAGCAGCAGCAGCACTAGCACGACAGCAGCACTAGCAACAGCAGCACTAGCAGCAGCAGCACTAGCACCACGGCAGCACTAGCAACAGCAGCACTAGCAGCAGCAGCACTACAAGCAGTTGCACTAGTAACAGCAGCAGCAGTAGCACTAGCAACACAGCAGCAGTTGCAGCAGCAGCAGCACTAGCAACAGCAGCACTACCAGCAGCAGAACTAGCACCACAGCAGCACTAGCAGCAGCAGTACTAGCACCACAGCAGCACTAGCAACAGCAACACTAGCACCAGCAGCACTAGTAGCAGCAGCAACACTAGCACCAAAGCAGCACTAGCAGCAGCATCAGCACTATCACCACAGAAGCACTAACAGCAGCAGTAGCACCACAGCAGTATTAGCAACAGCAGCACTAGCAGCAGTAGCACTAGCAACAGCATCAGCACTAGCATCACAGCAGCAGTAGGAGCAGCAGCAGTAGCAGCAGCAGCAGTAGCAGCAGCACTAGCACCACAGCAGCACTAGCAACAGCAACACTAGCAGCAGCAGCACTAGTAGCAGCAGCAGCACTAGCACTACAGCAGCACTAGCAGCAGCATCAGCACTATCACCACAGAAGCACTAGCAGCAGCAGTAGCACCACAGCAGCACTAGCAACAGCAGCATTAGCAGCAGTAGCACTAGCAACAGTAGCAGCACTAGCAGCAGCAGCGCTAGCAACACAGCAGCACTAGCAGCAGCAGCACTAGCAACACAGCAGCACTAGCACCAGACCAGCACTAGCAACAGCAGCACTAGCAGAAGCAACACTAGCACCACAGCAGCACTAGCAGCAGCAGCATTAGCATCACAGCAGCACTAGCACCACAGCAGCAATAGCAACAGCAACACTAGCACCACAGCAGCACTCGCAGCAGCAGCACTAGCACCACAGCAGCACTAGCAACAGCAACACTAGCAGCAGCAGCACTAGTAGCAGCAGCAGCACTATCACCCCAGCAGCACTAGCAGCAGCAGTAGCACCACAGCAGCACTAGCAACAGCAGCACTAGCAGAAGTAGCACTAGCAACAGCAGCAGCACTAGCAGCAGCAGCACTAGCAACACAGCAGCACTAGCAGCAGCAGCATTAGCATCACAGCAACACTAGCACCAGAGCAGCAATAGCAGCAGCACTAGCAGCAGCAACACTAGCACCACAGCAGCACTAGCAGCAGCAGCATTAGCATCACAGCAACACTAGCACCAGAGCAGCAATAGCAGCAGCAGCACTAGCACCACAGCAGCACTAGGAAGAGCAGCACTAGCAGCAGCAGCACTACAAGCAATTGCACTAGTAACAGCAGCAGCACTAGCAGCAGTAGCACTAGCAACACAGCAGCAGTAGCAGCAGCACTAGCAACAGCAGCACTACCAGCAGCATAACTAGCATCACAGCAGCACTAGCAACAGCAGCACTAGCAGAAGTAGCACTAGCAACAGCAGCAGCACTAGCAGCAGCAGCACTAGCAACAGCAGCATTACCAGCAGCAACACTAGCACCACAGCAGCACTAGCAGCAGCAGCATTAGCATCACAGCAACACTAGCACCAGAGCAGCAATAGCAGCAGCAGCACTAGCAGCAGCAACACTAGCACCACAGCAGCACTAGCAGCAGCAGCATTAGCATCACAGCAACACTAGCACCAGAGCAGCAATAGCAGCAGCAGCACTAGCACCACAGCAGCACTAGCAAGAGCAGCACTAGCAGCAGCAGCACTACAAGCAATTGCACTAGTAACAGCAGCAGCACTAGCAGCAGTAGCACTAGCAACACAGCAGCAGTAGCAGCAGCACTAGCAACAGCAGCACTACCAGCAGCAGAACTAGCACCACAGCAGCACTAGCAGCAGCAGCACTAGCACCACAGCAGCACTAGCAACAGCAACACTAGCAGCAGCAGCACTAGCACCACAGCAGCACTAGCAGCAGCATCAGCACTATCACCACAGAAGCACTAGCAGCAGCAGTAGCACCACAGCAGCACTAGCAACAGCAGCACTAGCAGCAGTAGCACTAGCAACAGCAGCAGCACTAGCAGCAGCAGCACCATTGAAGCACCGCCGTTGCTAACACCAGCACCACAGCAAAGCAAATAGCACAAAGAGCAACACCAGCACCACGCAGCATTCCGCAACAGCAGCACTTAGCACCACAGCAGCAATTCAGTAACAGCAACACTAGCAGAAGTAGCACTAGCAACAGCAGCAGGCACTAGCAGCAGCACTAGCAACACAGCACTAGCACCAGCAGCACTAGTATGCAGCAACCATGTTGCTGCACCCGGCAGCACTCACCAAAACCAATCAATGTTGTTAATTGAATGTTATAAACAGACCAGCGAATCATTGTTGTTAAATAGTTGTTGTTGTTAATTCAGCACCATTGTTAAGCACCAGCAATAGCAGCACAGCAGCACTTAGCAATCATTGTTATAATAGCTTGCCAGTTAAGAACGCAGCGCATCAGCAGCGATAGCGTTAGTTGAAAGCAGCACCAGCACCACAGCGGTACTAGTAAATAAGGCACTGACAATCACATCAAAGCACTAGCAACTGGTTGCACCACAGCAGCACTAGCAGCAGCACTAGCAGCATCACTAACACCACAGCAGCACTAACAGCAGAAGCACTAGCACCACAGCAGCACAAGCAACACAGCACCACTAGCAGCAGCAGCACTGACAACACAGTAGCCCTAGCAGCAGCACCAATAGCAGCACTGAAGCACTAGCAGCACTGAAGCACTAGCAGCACTGAAGCACTAGCAGCACTGAAGCACTAGCATCAGCAACATCTATCGCTTACAATTCAGCGGCAATAACAACACCAGCGTTGGCAGCACTAGCAACACAATAACACTAGCAGCAGCAGCACTAGCAGCAGCAGCACTGGCAACACAGTAGCACTAGCAGCACTAGTAGCAATGAAGCACTAGCAGCAGCAGCACTAGCAACACAGCAGCACTAGCATCAGCAACACTAGCAACACAGCACCACTAGCAGAAGCAACACTATCAGCAGCAGCAGCAGCACCAAGGTTAACAGCAGCACCTGCAGCACCACCAGCAGCAAGAGAAGCCACCTGAAAGCAATTGGCAACAGCACCAGCAACACAATCAGCACCAGCAGCAGCACTCAGCAACACAACAGCACCAGCAGCTAAGCACCCGCAAGCGTCAGTAGCCAATTCAGCAACAGCAGTACTAGCAACACAGTAGCACTAGCAGCAGCAGCAGCACTAGCAGCATCAGCAGCATTAGCAGCAGAAGCACTGGCAACACAGTAGCACTAGCAGCAGCAACACTAGCAACACAATGGCACTAGCAGAAGCAGCACTGGCAACACAGCTACGCGACCAGCAGCAAGCGCAGCACTAGCAGTTAACAGAGCCAACTGAAATATGGTTACAGCAATGGTAGCAATACACACCAGCGCTGTTAATTCAGCAACACAATGGCACTCAGCAGCAGCACAGCACCACAGTACAACTAAGCAGCAAGCAATTAGCAACACAGAAGCAACTGCGCGCTAAGCACCAGCAATGACGGTAGCGCTAGCAGCAGCAACACTAGCAACACAGCGTCACTAGCAGCAGCAACACTAGCAGCAGCATCACTAGCAACACAGTAGAACTAGCTGCAGCAGCACTAGCAGCACAGAAGCACTAGCAACAGCACTTGCAACACAGTAGCACTAGCAGCAGCAGCAGCACATGCAACACAGCAGCACTATCAGCAGCAGCACTAGCAACACAGCAGCACGAGCACCACAGCAGCATTAACAGCAGCACTAGCAACACAGCAGCACTAGCAGCAGCAGCAGTAGCAACACAGCAGCACTAGCAGCAGCAGTACTAGCAATACAGCAGCACTAGCAGCAACAGCACTAGCACCACAGCAGAACTAGCAGCAGCACTAGTAGCATAGCAGCACTAGCAACACAGCACCACTAGCAGCAGCAACACTAGCAGCAGCAGCACTAGCAGCACAGCAGGACAAGCAGCAGCAGCACTAGCAACACAGTAGGACTTGCAGCAGCAGCACCAGCAGCACAGAAGCACTAGCACCAGCAGCACTAGCAACACAGAAGCAATAGAAGCAGCAGCACTAGCAGCACAGAAGCACTAGCAGCAGCAGCACCAGAAACACAGCAGCACTAGCAGCAGCAGCAGCACTAGCAACACAGCAGCACTAGCAGCAGCAGCACTAGCAGAACAGCAGCACTTGCAGCAGCACTAGCAACACAGCAGCACTAGCAACACAGCAGAACTAGCAGCAACAACACTAGCAACACAGCAGCATTAGCAGCAGCAGTACTAGCAACACAGCAGCACTAGCAGCACCAGCACTAGCAGCAGCAGCACTAGCAACACGGCAGCAGTAGCAGCAGCAGCACCAGCACCACAGCAAAACTAGCAGCAACATCACTAGCAACACAACAGCACTAGCAGCAGCACTAGCACAATAGCAGCAACAGTGCCATAGCAGCACTAGCAACAACACCACTAGCAGCAGCAAACTAACAGCAGCAGCACTAGCAGCACAGAAGCACTAGCAGCAGACGCAGCACTAGCAACACAGCAGCACTCTCAGCAGCATCACTAGCAACACAGCACCACTAGTAGCAGCAACACTAGCAACACAACAGCAATATCAGCAGCACTAGCAACACAGCAGCACTAGCAGCAGCAGCACTAGCATCACAGAAGCACTAGCAGCAGCAGCGCTAGCAACACAGCAGCATTAGCAGTAATAGCACTAGCAACACAGCACCATTAGCAGCAGCAGCACTAGCACCAGAAGCACTAGCAGCAGCAGCGCTAGCAACACAGCAGCATTAGCAGTAATAGCACTAGCAACACAGCACCACTAGCACCAGCAACACTAGCAGCAGCAGCACTAGCAATACAGCAGCAGCACTAGCAACACAGCAGCACTAGCAGCAGCAGCACTAGCACCAGAAGCACTAGCAACACAGTAGCACTACCAGCTGCAGCACTAGCAGCACAGAAGCATTAGCTGCACCTGCAGCAGCGCTAGCAGGAGCAGCACTAGCACAATAGCAACACTAGCAGCAGCAGCAGCACTAGCAACACAGCAGCACTAGCAGCAGCAGCACTAGGACCACAGCAACACTAGCAGCAGCAACACTAGCACCACAGCAGCACTAGCAGCAGCAGCAGCATTAGCAACACAGTGGCACTAGCAGCTGCAGCACTAACACCACGGAAGCACTAGCAGCAGAACCAAGAGCAACACAGCAGCATTAGCATTAGCAGCACTAGCAACACAGCAGCAGTAGCAGCAGCAGTAGCACCACAACAGCACCAGCAGCAGAAGAAATAGCACCTCAGTAGCACTAGGAGCAGTAGCAGCACTAGCAGCACAGCATCACTAGCAGCAGCATGACTAGCAACACATCAGCACTAGCAGCAGGAGCACTAGCAACACAGCAGCATTAGCAGTAGCAGCACTAGCAGCACAGCAGCACTAGCAGCAGCACTAGCACTACAACAGCACCAGCAGAAGAAGCACTAGCACCTCAGCAGCACTAGCAGCAGCAGCACTAGCAGCAACAGCAATAGCACCACAGCAACACTAGCAGCAGCATGACTAGCAACACATCAGCACTACCAGCAGCAGCACTAGCAACACAGCAGCATTAGCAGCAGCAGCACTAGCAACACAGATGCACTAGCAACACAGGAGCATTAGCAGTAGCAGCACTAGCAACACAGCAGCGCTAGCAGCAGCAGCACAAGCATCACAGCAGCACCAGCAGCAGAAGCACTAGCATCTCAGCAGCACTAACAGCAGCAGCAGCACTAGCAGCAGCACTAACATCACAGCAACACTAGCAGCAGCAGCACTAACACCACAGCAACACTAGGAGCAGCAGCACTAGCACCACAGAAGCACTAGCTGCAGCAGCACTAGCGACACAGCAGCACTAGCAGCAGCAACACTAACAACACAGCACCACTAGCAGCAGCAACACTAGCAACACAGTAGCACTAGCAGCAACAGCACTAGCACCAGAAGCACTAGAAGCAGCAGCGCTAGCAACACAGCAGCATTAGCAGTAATAGCACTAGTAACACAGCACAACTAGCAGCAACAACACAGTAGCACTACCAGCTGCAGTACTAGCAGAACAGAAGCATTAGCAGCACTAGCAGGAGCAGCACTAGCACAACAGCAACACTAGCAGAAGCAGCAGCACTAGCAAAACAGCAGCACTAGCAGCAGCAGCACTAGCACCGCAGGAACACTTGCAGCAGCAACACTAGCACCACAACAGCACTAGCAGCAGCAGCAGCACTAGCAACAGAGTGGTACTAGCAGCTGCAGCACTAGCAGCACAGAAGCACTAGCAGCAGAAGCAAGAGCAACACAGCAGCATTAGCAGTAGCAGCACTAGCAACACAGCAGAAGTAGCAGCAGCAGCACTAGCACCACAACAGCACCAGCAGCAGGAGCAATAGCACCTCAGCAGCACTAGCAGCAGCAGCACTAGCAGCACAGCAACACTAGCAGCAGCATGAATAGCAGCACATCAGCACTAGTAGCAGGAGCACTAGCAACACAGCAGCATTAGCAGTAGCAGCACTAGCACCACAACAGCACCAGCAGCAGAAGCACTAACTCCTCAGCAGCACTAGCAGCAGCAGCAGCAGCACTAGCAGCAGCAGCAGCACTAGCAGCAGCAGCACTAGCACCACAGAAACACTAACAGCAGCATGACTAGCAACACATCAGCACTAGCAGCAGCAGCACTAGCAACACAGCAGCATTAGCAGCAGCAGCACTAGCAACACAGCAGCACTAGCAGCTGCAGCACTAGCAGCACAAATGAGCTAGCAGCAGATGCACTAGCAACACAGGAGCATTAGCAGCAGCAGTACTAGCAATACAGCAACGCTAGCAGCAGCAGCACTAGCACCACAGCAACACTAGCAGCAGCAGCAGCACTAGCAACACAACAGCACTAGCAGCAGCAGCACTAGCAACACAGCAGCACTAGCAGCAACAGCACTAGCAATACAGCAGCACTTGCAGCAGCAGCACTAGCACCACAGCAGCACTAGTAGCAGCACTAGCACCATAGCAACACTAGTACCATAGCAGTACTATCAACACAGCACCACTAGCAGCAGAAACACTAGCAGCAGCAGCACTAGCAACACAGTAGGACTTGCAGCAGCAGCACCAGCAGCACAGAAGCACTAGCAGTAGCAACACTAACACCACAGCAGCACTAGCAGCAGCACTAGCAACACAGTGGTACTAGCAGCTGCAACACTAGCAGCGCAGAAGCATTAGCAGCAGAAGCTAGAGCAACACATCAACATTAGCAGTAGCAGCACTAGCACCACAACAGCACCAGCAGCAGAAGCACTAGCACCTCAGCAGCACTAGCAGCAGCAGCAGCACTAGCAACACAGTGGTACTAGCAGCTCCAACACTAGCAGCGCAGAAGCATTAGCAGCAGAAGCTAGAGCAACACATCAACATTAGCAGTAGCAGCACTAGCACCACAACAGCAGCAGCAGCAGCAGCACTAGCACCACAGCAACAATCGCAACAGCATGACTAGCAACACATCAGCACTAGTAGCAGCAGCACTAGCAACACATCAGCACTAACAGCAGCAGCACTAGCAACACAGCAGCATTAGCAGCTGCAGCACTAGCAGCACAGATGCGCTAGCAGCAGATGCACTAGCACCACAGCAGCACCAGCAGCAGAAGCACTAGCATCTCAGCAGCACTAGCAGCAGTAGCAGCACTAGCAGAAGCAGCACTAGCACTACAGCAACACTAGCAGCAGCAGCACTAGCAACACAGCAGCACTAGCAGCAGCAGCACTAGCAACACAGCAGCACTAGCAGCAGCAGTACTAGCAATACAGCAGCACTAGCAGCAGCAGCACTAGAACCACAGAGCACTAGTAGCAGCACTAGCACCATAGTAGCACTAGTACCATAGCAGCACTAGCAACAAAGCACCACTAGCAGCAGCAACACTAGCAGCAGCAGCACTAGCAGCACAGCAGGACTTTCAGCAGCAGCACCAGCAGCACAGAAGCACTAGCAGCAGCAGCACTAGCAACACAGAAGCAATAGCAGCAGCAGCACTAGCAGCACAAAAGCACTAGCAGCAGCACTAGCAACACAGCAGCACTAACAACACAGCAGAACTAGCAGTAGCAGCACTAGGAACACAGCAGCATTAGCAGCAGCATTACTAGCAACACAGCAGCACTAGCAGCAGCACTGGCAGCAGCAGCACTAGCAACACAGCAGCAGTAGCAGCAGCAGCACCGGCACCACAGCAAAACTAGCAGCAGCAGCACTAGCAACACAACAGCATTAGCAGCAGCAGTACTAACACCTCAGCAGCACTAGCAGTAGCAGCACTAGCAGCAGCAGCACTAGCACCACAGCAGCACTAGTAGCAGCAGCACTAGCCCCATAGGAGCAACAGTACCATAGCAGCTCTAGCAACACAGCAGCACTAGCAGCAGCAGCACTAGCAGCACAGAAGCAATAGCAGCAGAGGCAGCACTAGCACCACAGCAGCAATAGCAACACAGCAGCACTAGAAGCAGCAGCACTAGAACCACAGCAGCACGTGCACCACAGCAGCACTAGCAGCAACACTAGCAACACAGTAGCACTAGCAGCAGCAGTACTAGCAACACAGCAGCAATAGCAGCAGCAGCACTAGATCCACACCAGCGCGAGCACCACAGCAGCACTAGCAGCAGCATTAGCAACACAGCAGCACTAGCAGCAGCAGCACTAGCAACACAACAGCCCTAGCAGCAGCAGCACTAGAAGCACAGAAGCACTAGCAGCAAGAGCACTAGCAACACAATGGCATTAGCAGCATCAGCACTAGCAGCACAGAAGCACTAGCAGCAGCAGTACTATCAATACAGTAGCACTAGCAACAGCAGCACTAGCAGTACAGAAGCGCTAGCAGCGGCAGCACTAGAAACACAATA
>NC_091295.1:66127997-66165497 GCF_038502225.1 Cherax quadricarinatus | reverse complement strand
AACACAGCTAGCTACAAGCCACTAGCATAATACAGTAGGGTGCTGAGTAAGCGTAGCTTAACAGCATGATACAGGGCCACCCTAGATCAACACAGAAGGGTAAAAATCTTCCCTCGGGTCCCATAGCTCAATAGTGCTGGGCTCAGTGCCTCGCTCAGGTATACTGTCTCAACGTGGAAGGGAACAGAGCAGATCAGAGATACCCTAACAAAGCATAATAAGGTACAGGGCTGCTATGAAGACCCAAGCTCAACATAGCACATGACGACTCTCTGAGGTTCCTAGTTTATCACAGTAATGGAAAAAAAGGCAGCTGCAACGTTCCTTGATTTAATGTTACTGTGTACAAATTAGCTCTGAGATCCCCTAGCTCGACAAAAGCAGGGTACAACGCTGATCAAAGATGCCCTAACTCACCTTAGACCATTATAGAGCAATTCTGAAAACCCCCTAACTCATCTTCAACAGTTCGAGGGCAATTCTGAGAACCTCTAACTCATCTTCAATGGTTAGAGGGTGAGGCATGCAAAGAGCACGTAACCTGTCGTTCGATCAGTACCCAGGTTCCAGCCAATGAGAAGATGGTTTTGGCAATTGCAGAGGTGATGTGGGTACCACTCACCGGTCTGCCCTTGTCATTCCCATTCTAGAGCTGGCTGAAGCACGGTCTGCTCTCTAGTGGCTTCTATTCTGCCTTGTTTACCGTGAAGTGCACTAATACCCATTGTTGTACATAGTGTATATAGTGTACATACTTCTGTTCTAAATTTGGTGAAGTATAATACCGGTCAAAAGTTTCTCTGCTGTGTTAATTTTGCTCCCTTTACACCCAGGATAACAGGCCTTTGGGACTCCTGGGTTGTAATAGAGGGCAACTCTGAGAACCCGTGACTCAAAACATCAGGATGAAGATCCAAAGATGCCATATATAAACAGTGGAGGGCACAGGCCTGGTCAGCTCCTACTCCCTGGTTCAGAATAACAGAGTTAGACGCTGACCAACTTTGCTGGGTGCAGGGCCCTTATCAGACCTCCTAGCTCAACATAGCAAGATATAGGAGCACTCAGAAGGCATCCCTAGAATAACACAACATTGTACATGACCACCGTGAGGTCTCCTAACTCAACATAGCAAAGTACTGGACCGTTGAGAGAGCTAGATTAATGCTGCTATATACCGAAGCGAGATGACGTCCTTTTAGCACAATACAACGTAGTACAGGGTAGCTGTGAGGTCAGTAGATCAACACAGCAGGGTGCAGACCAGCTTTTAGGTTCTATAGCTAAACATAGCAGAGAACAGTGTTAATATGAGATCACCTTGCTCAGCATAGCAGGATGCAGTGCCACCCTGATATCCTCTGTCTCAACACGGTAGTATAACGGGATATTCTGACCCCACTAGTACGGTGAGGGAAGGATGGGGGATGGGGATCTTGATCCGAGGAATTGAATCTGTGTCATTCAACGATCTAGCTCAGCCTAGCAGGGTACAGGAGCGCCCTCAGGTCCTGTAGCACAACACAGCAGGGTACAGGACCGCCCGCAGGTCCCCTAGTGCAACACAGCAGGGTACAGGACTGCCCTTAGGTCCCCTAGGGCAACACAGCAGGGTACAGGACCGACCTCAGGTCCCTTAGTGCAGCACAGCAGGGTACAGGACCACCCTCAGGTCCAATAGTGCAACACAGCAGGGTACAGGACTGCCCTCAGGTCCCCTAGCACAGCAGAGCAGGATACAGGACTGACCTAAGGTCCCCTAGCACAACACATCAGGGTACAGGACCGCCCTCAGGTCCCCTAGCGCAACACAGCAGAGTACAGGACCGCCCTAAAGTCCACTAGTGCAACACAGCAGGGAACAGGACCGCCGTAAGGTCCCCTAGCGCAGCACAGAAGGGTACAGGATCGCCCCCAGGTCCCAAAGCACAACAAAGCAGGGTACAGGTCCGCCCTCAGGTCCCCTTTCAAAACACAGAAAGATACAGGACAGCCATCAGGTTCCCTAGCATAACACAGCAGGGTACAGGACCGATACCAGGTCATCTAGTGCAATACAGTAGAGTACAGAACCGCCCTAAGGTCCACTAGCATAACACAGCAGGGTACAGGACCGCCCTCAGGCCCCCTGGCACAACACAGCAGGGTACAGGACCGCTCTAAGGTTCACTAGCACAACACATCAGGGTACAGGATTGCCCTCAGGTCTCCTAGCGCAACACAGCAAGGTACAGAACCGCCCTCAGATCCCCTAGCACAGCACACCAT
The DNA here is from genome assembly GCF_038502225.1 of Cherax quadricarinatus. Taxonomy (NCBI): domain Eukaryota; kingdom Metazoa; phylum Arthropoda; class Malacostraca; order Decapoda; family Parastacidae; genus Cherax; species Cherax quadricarinatus. Next base: position 66,163,229 of record NC_091295.1, on the reverse strand, counting down.
GGTACAGGACCACTGTGACATCCATTAGATCATCATAGGAGGGTACAACACCACTGTGAGATCCAGTAGATCAACATAGCAGGGCACAAGACCACAGAGAGATCCAGTAGATCATCATAGCAGGATACAAGACCACTGTGAGATCCAATAGATCATCATAGCAGGGTAAAAGACCACTGTGAGATCCAGTAGATCAACATAGCAGGGTAAAAGACCACTGTGAGATCCATAAGATCAACATAGCAGGGTACAAGACCACAGAGAGATCCAGTAGATCATCATAGCAGGATACAAGACCACTGTGAGATCCAATAGATCATCATAGCAGGGTAAAAGACCACTGTGAGATCCAGTAGATCAACATAGCAGGGTAAAAGACCACTGTGAGATCCATAAGATCAACATAGCAGGGTACAAGACCACTGTGAGGTTCAGTAGGTCATCATAGCAGGCTACAAGGCCACTGTGAGATCCAGCAGATCAACATAGCAGTGTACAAGATCACTCTGAGGTCCAATAGATCATCATAGCAGGGCACTAGACCACTGTGAGGTCCAGTAGATCTACATAGCAGAGTACAAGATCACTGTGAGATCTAGTAGATCAACATAGCAGGGTACAAGACGAGTGTGAGATCCAGTAGAACATCATAGCAGGGTACAAGATCACTGTGAGATACAGGAAATCAACATAGCAGTGTGCAAGACAACTGTGAGGTCTAGTAGATCATCATAGCAGGGTACAAGATCACTGTGAGGTCCAGTAGGTCATCATAGCAGGGTACAAGACCAATATGATGTCCAGTAGATCCATATAGCAGGGTGCAAGACCACCGTGAGATCCAGTAGATCAACATAACAGGGTACAAGGCCACTGTGAGATCGATTAGACCATCATAGCAGGGTACAAGACCACTGTGGCATCAAGAAGATCAACATAGCAGGGTAAAAGTCCTCTGTGAGATGAAGTAGATCATTATAGCAGGGTAAAACACAACTGTGACTTACAGTAGATCAACATAACAGGGAACAAGACCAGTGTGAGATCCAGTAGATCAACATAGCAGTGTACAAGACGAGTGTGAGTTCATGTAGATCATCATAGCAGGGTACAAAACCAGAGTGAGATCCAGTAGATCAACAGAGCAGGGTACAAGACCACTCTGACGTCCAGTAGATCACAATAGCAAGGTACAAGACCACTGTAAGATTTATTAGATCAACATAGCAGGGTACAAGAAAAGTGAGAGGTTCAGTAGAACCTCACAGCAGGGTAAAAGACCACTGGGTGGTCCAGTAGATCTACATAGCAGGGTACAAGGCCAGTGTGAGATCCTGTAGATCAACATAGCAGGGTACAAGACCACTGTGAGGTCCAGTACATTACCATAGCAGGGTGTAAGACCAATGAGATTCAGTAGATCATCATAGCATGGTACAAGATAAGTGTGAGAACAAGTAGATCAACATAACAGGGTACAAGACCACTGTGAGGTCCAGTACATCAACATAGCAGGTTACAAGGCAACTGTGATAACCAGTTGATCAACATAGCAGTGAACAACACCACTGTGAGATCCAGAAGATCAACATAGCAGGGTACAAGACCACTGTTAGGTTCAGAAAATCATCATAGCTGGGTACAAGACCACTGTGAGGTCCAGAAGATCATCATAGCAGGGTAAAAGAACACTGTGAGTTCCAGTAGATCATCATACCAGTGTACAAGACCACTGAGAGATCCAGTAGATCAACGTAGCAGGGTACAAGACCACTGTGAGGATAACTAGATCATCATAGCAGGGTACAAGACTGCTCTGAGGTCCAGTAGATCATCATAGCAGGGCACAAGACCACTCTGAGGCCCAGTATATCTACATAGCAAGGTACAAGATCACTATAAGATCCAGTAGATCAACATAGCAGGTTACAAGACCTGTGTGATATCCAGTAGATCATCATAGCAGGGTACAAGACCAGTGTGAGATCCAGTAGATCAATATAGCAAGGGATAAGACCATTGTGAGATCAAGGTATATCAACATAGCAGGGAACAAGACCATTGTGATGTCCACTTGATCATAAGAGCAGGGTACAAGACCACTGTCAGATCCAGCAGCTCAACATAGCAGGGTACAACACCACTGTCAGGTCCATTAGATCAACATAGCAGGGTACAAGACCACTGTGAGGTCCAGTAGATCATCACAGCATGGTACAAGACCACTGTGAAGTCCAGAAAATCAACATAGCAGATTAGGAGACCAATGTGAGGTCCAGTAGATCAACATAGCAGGATACAAGATCACTGTGAGGTCCAGTTGATCAACATAGAAGGGTACAAGACCATTTTGAGACCAAGTAGATCACCATAGCAGGGTATAAGACCACTGTGAGGTCCAGTAGATCAACATAGCAAGGTACAAGACCTGTGTGAGACCCAGAAGATCAACATAGCAGGGTACAAGACCAGTGTGAGATCCAGAAGATCAACATAGCAGGGTACAAGACCACTCTGAGGTCCAGTAGATCATCATGGCAGTGCACAAGGCCACTGTGGGATCCAGAGTCATCATAGCAAGGTACAAGACTACTCTGAGATCCAGTAGTCAACATAGCAGGATAAAAGACCACTGTGAGAACAATATGATCAACTTGGCAGTGTACAAGACCACTTTGAGGTTCAGAAGGTCATCATAACAGGGTACAAGACCACTGTGAGATCCAGTAGATCAACATATTAGTGTACAAGACAACTGTGAGGAACAGTAGAACATCACTGCAGGGCACTAGACCACTGTGAGTTCCAGTAGATCTACATAACAGGGTACAATATCACTGTGAGATCCAGTAGATCAACATAGCAGTGTACAAGACCAGAGTGAGATCCAGTATATCAACATAGCAGTGTGAGGTCCAGAAGTTCATCATAGCAGGGTCAAGACCAAAATGAGTAGTACAAGACAACATAACAGGGTACAAGACCACTGTGAGGTCACTGTAAGTCCTCAAGTTCAGTAGTAAAAGACAAGACTTACAGTAGATCAACATTGTAGATCCAGTAGATCATAGCAGTGTGAGTAACTGGACCACTGTGAGATTCAGTAGATCAACATAGTAGTTGATCATCATAGCAGGGTCAAGATCACTGTGAGGTCCAGACGGTTTCTTAATTTTGTTTGCTGGTTAGTTCATCATAGCAGGGTACAAGAGTAGAACATCACAGTAGGGTACAACACAATTGTGAGATCCATTAGATCAGCATAGCATTGTACAAGACTATTGAGAGGTCTAGTAGATCATCATAGCATGGAACCAAAGTGAGATCCAGTAGATCCACATAGCAGAGTACAAGACCACCGTGAGATCCAGTAGATCAAGACAGCATGGCACAATACCACTGTGAGATCCAGTAGATCAACATAGCACGGTGAAAGACCACTGTGTGACCCAGTAGATCAACAAAGCAGGGTGCAAGACCACTGTGAGATCCAGTAGATGAACATAGCAGGATATAAGACCACTGTGAGATCAAGTAGATCAACATAGCAGGGTAAAAAACCTTTGTGAGATCCAGTAGATCATCATAGCAGTGTACAAGACCACTGTGAATTACAGTAGACCCTCATAGCAGGGTACAAGACCAGTTTGAGATCTAGTAGATCATCATAGCAGGGTAAAAGACCAGTGTGAGATCCAGTAGAACATAATATCATGGTACAAGACAAGTGTGACATCCAGTAGATCATGAAAGAAGGGTACAAGACAAGTGTGAAGTCTTTAGATCAACATAGCAGGGTACTAGGACCATTCTAAGGTCCAGTAGATCATCATAGCAGGGTACAAGACGAAATTGAGGTCCAGTAGATCATCATCGCAGGGCACTAGACACTGTGAGTTCCAGTAGATCTACATAACAGGTTACAAGATCACTCTGAGATAATGTAGATCAACATAGCAGGATACAAGACCACTATGAGGTCTAGTAGATCATCATAGCTGGGTACAAGACCACCGTGAGATACAGTAGATCAACATAACAGGGTACAAGACCACAGTGAGGCTGACTAGATCATCATAGCAGGGCACAAGACCACTGTGAGATCAAGTAGATCAACAAGGGAGGGTAAAAGAAGTCTGTGAGATCCAGTAGATCATTATAGTGTGACTTACAGTAGATCAACATAGCAGGGTACAAGACCAGTGTGAGACCCAGTAGATCAATATAGCAGACTACAAGACCACTGTGAGATCCAAAAGATCATAATAGCAGTGTACAGCATCACTGTGAGATCCAGAAGAACAACATAGCAGGGTTCAAGACGAGTGAGAGGTTCATTAGATCATCATAGCAGGGTACAAGACCACTCTGAGGTCCAGTAGATCATCATAGCAGGGTATAAGACCACTGTGAGATCCAGTAGTTCAACATAGCAGGGTACAAGACCAATGTGAGGTCCAGCTGATCATCATAGCAGGGTACAAGACCACTTTGAGATCCAGTAGATCAACATTGCAGGATACAGGACCACTGTGAGATCTAGTAGAACAGCAGAGCAGGGAACAAGACCAGTGAGAGATCCAGTAGATCAACATAGCAGCGCACAAGTCCAATGGGTGATCCAGTAGATCAACACAGAAGGGTAGAAGACAAGTGTGAGATCCAGTAGATCAAGACAGCAGGGTACAACACCACTGTGAGATCAAGTAGACCAACATAGCAGGGTACAAGACCACTGTGTGATAAAGTAGATCAACAAAGCAGGGTGCAAGACCACTGTGAGATCCATTAGATGAACATAGCAGAGTATAAGACAAGTGTGAGATCCAGTAGAACATCATAGCAGGGTACAAGACCAGTGTGAGATCCAGTAGATCAACATAGCATTGTACAAGACCACTGAGAGGTCTAGTAGATCATCATAGCATGGTGCAAGATCACTGAGAGGTGCAGTAGATCATCATGGCAAGGTAGAAGTCCTCAATGAGATCAAATAGTTCAACATAGCAGGGTAAACGACCTCTGTGAGATCCAGTAGATCATTATAGCTCGGTACAAGACCACTGTGAGTTACAGTTGATCAACATAGCAGGCTACAAGAATGGTGTGAGATCCAGTAGATCATCATAGCAGGGTACAAGACCAGTGTGAGATCCATTAGATCATCATAGAAGGGAACAAAACCAGAGTGAGATCCGTAGAACAATATAACAGGGTACTAGGACCACTCTGAGGTCAAGTAGATCATCATATCAGGGTACAAGACCACTGTGAGATCGAGTAGATAAATATAGCATGTTAGAAGAGCAAGGAGAGGTCCAGTAGATGACATAGCAGTGTCCAAGATCTCTGTGAGGTCCAATAGATCATCATAGATAGGTACAAGACAAATGTGATATTCAGTAGATCAATATAGCAGGCTACAAGTTCAGTGTGAGGCCCAGTAGATCATCATATCAGGGAACAAGACCAGTGTCAGGTCCAGTAGATCATCATAGCAGGGTACAAAACCAGTAAGAGCCAGTAGATCAACATAGCAGGCTACAAGACCACTCTGAGGTCCAGCTGATCATCATAGCAGGGGGTACAAGACCACTTTGAGATCCAGTAGATCAACATTGCAGGGTACAGAACCACTGTGAGATCTAGTAGAACAGCAGAACAGGGAACAAGACGACTGTGCGATCCAGTAGATCGAAATAGAAGAGTACAAGACCACTGTGAGGCTCAGTAGATCAAGAAATCAGGCTACAAGACCGCTGTGAGATCCAGATCAACATAGCAGGGTATAAGACGACTGTGAAGTCCACGAAATCAACATAGCAGGAAACAAGACCATTTTGATGGCCAGTAGATCAACATAGCAAGGTAAAAAACCACTGTGAAGTCCACTAGATCATCATTGCAGGACGCAAGACCACTGTGAGATCCAGTAGATCAAAATAGCAGGGTACAAGACCACTCTGAGGTCCAGTAGATCAATATGGCATTGTAAAAGACCACTGTGAGGTCAAGTAGATCAACTTAGCAGGGTACAAGACAATTGTGAGAAACAGTAGATCAACATAGCATGTACAAGACCACTGTGAGGTTCCGTAGATCAACAAAGCAGGGTGCAAGACATCTGTGAGATGCAGTAGACAAGCATAGCAGGGTATAAGACCAGTGTGAGATCCAGTAGAACATCATATCGGGGTACAAGTCCAGTGTGAGATCTAGTAGATAAACATAGCATTGTACAAGACCACTGCGAGGTCTAGTAGATCATCATAGCATGGTACAAGATAAATGTGAGGTTCAGCAGATCATTACGGAAGGGTACAAGACCACTGTGAGATCGAGTAGATGATCTTAGCAAGGTAGAAGACGATTGAGAGATCAAGTAGATCACCTTAGAAGGGTAAAAGACCTCTGTGAAGTCCAATAGATCACTATAGGTGGGTAAAAGACCACTGTGAGTCACATTAGATCAACATTGCAGGGAACAAGACCAGTGTGAGATCCAGTAGAACAACATAGCAGGGTACAAGACGAGTGTGAGATCCAGAAGATCAAGTCAGCAGGATACAACACCACTGTGAGATCCAGTAGATCAACATAGCAGGGTACAAGACCACTGTGAGATCCAGTAGATCAACAAAGCAGGGTGCAAGACCACTGTGAGATCCAGTAGATGAACATAGCAGGGTATAAGACAACTGTGAGATCGAGTAGAACACCATAGCAGGGTACAAGATCAGTGTGAGATCCAGTAGATCAACATAGCATTGCACAAGACCGCTGCGAGGTCTAGTAGATCATCATAGCAGGGTACAAGATCACTGTGAGGTCAAGAAGATCATCATGGCACGATAGAAGACCACTGTGAGATCAAACAGATCAACATAGCAGGGTAAAAGACCTCTGTGAGATCGAGCAGATCATTATAGCAGGGTACAAGACCACTGTGAGTTACAGTTGATCAACATAGCAGGCTACAAGAATAGTGTGAGATCCAGTAGATCATCATAACAGGGTACAAGACCAGTGTCAGATGAAGTAGATTATCGTAGCATGGTTCAAGACCAATGTAAGATCCACTAGATCATCATAGAAGGGAACAAAACCATAGAGAGATCCGTAGATCAACATAGCAGGCTACTAGGACAACTCTAAGGTCCAGTAGATCATCATATCATGGTACAAGACCACTGTGAGATCGAGTAGACAAACATAGCAGGGTACAAGAGCAGGGTGAGGTCAAGTAGATGAACATAGCAGGGTACAAGACCACTGTGAGGTCCAATAGATCATCATAGAAAGGTAAAAGACATATGTGATATTCAGTAGATCAACATAACAGCATACAAGATCAGTGTGAGTCCAAGTAGATCAACATAACAGCATACAAGACGACTGTGAGATACAGTAGATCAACATAGAAGGGTACAAGACCACTGAGAGGCTCAGTAGATCAACAAATCAGGCTACAAGACCACTGAGAGATCCAGTAGATCAACATAGCAGGGTATAAGACGACTGTGAGGTATAGGAAATCAACATAGCAGGAAACAAGACCATTGTGAGGTCCAGTAGATCAACATAACAGGGTAAAAGACCACTGTGAGGTCCAGTAGATCAAAATAGCAGGGTACAAGACCACTGTGAGGTCCAGTAGATCAAAATGGAATTGTAAAAGACCACTGTGAGGTCAAGTAGATCAACATAGCAGGGCACAAGACCATTGTGAGAAACAGTAGATCAACATAGCAGGATGCAAGACAAATGTGAGACACAGTAGATGAACATAGCAGGGTATAAGACCAGTGTGAGATCAAGTAGAACATCATATCAAGGTACAAGACCAGTGTGAGATACAGTAGATAATCATAGGATTGTACAAGACCACTGTGAGGTCTAGTAGATCATTATAGCAGGGTACAAGACCAGTGTGAGATCCAGCAGATCATCATAGTAGGGTACAAGACGAGTGTGAGATCCAGCACATCATCATAGAAGGGTACAAGACCAGTGTGAGATCCATAGACCAACATAGCAGGGCACTAGGACCACTCAGAGGTCCAGTAGATCATCATAGCAGGCTACAAGACCAAAGTGAGGTCCAATAGATCATCAAAGCAGGGTACAAGACCACTGTGAGATCGAGTAGATAAACATAGCATGGAACAAAAGCAGGGTGAGATCCAGTAGATCAACATAGCAGAGTACAACACCAGTGTGAGATCCAGTAGATGAACATAGCAGGGTACAAGACCACTGCAAGGTCCAATAGATCATCACAACAAGGTACAAGACAAATGTGATATCCAGTAGATCAAGATGGCAGGCTACAAGACCATTGTGAGGTAAAGTAGATCAATATAGCAGTGTAAAAGACCACTGTGAGGTCCAGTATATCATCATAGCAGGACACAAGACCACTGTGAGGTCAAGTAGATCAACATAGCTTTATAAAAGGCCACTGTGAGGTCAAGTTGATCAACATAGCAGGGTACAAGACCATTGTGAGAAACAGTCGAACAACAAAGCAGGGTACAAGACCAGTGTGAGGTCCAGTAGATAAACATATCAGGGTACAAGACCACTGTGAGGTCCAGTTGATCAATATAGCAGGGTACAAGACCACTGTGAGATCCAATAGATCAAAATAGCAGGGTACAAGACAAGTGTAAGGTCCAGTAGATCATAATAGATGGGTAAAAGACAACTGTCAGATCCAGTAGCTCAACATAGCAGGGAACAAGACCACTGTGAGATCCAGTAGATCAACATAGAATTGTACAAGACCAGTGTGAGATCCAGTAGATCTTCATAGCAGGGTACAAGACTACTGTGAGATCGAATACATCAACAAAGCAGTGTACAAGATAAGTGTGAGATCCAGTAGAACTTCATAGCAAGGTACAAGACCACTGTGATATCCAGTAGATGAACATAGCAGTGTTAAAGACCAATGTGAGATCCAGTAGATCATCATAGCAGGGTACAAGATCACTCTGAGGACCAGTAGATCATCATAGCAGGGTACAAGACCACTGTGGGGCCCTGTAGATCCACATGTAGAGGTGTAAGATCACTGTGAGATCCAATAGATCAACATAACTGGGTACAAGACCACTGTGAGATCTAGTAGATCATCACAGTCTGGTACAAGACCACTGTGAGTTACATTAGATCAACATAGCAGGGTACAAGACCAGTGTGAGATCCAGTAGATCAACATAAAAGGGTACAAGACCAGTGTGAGATCCAGTAGAACATCATAGCAGGGTACAAGACGAGTGTGAGATCCAGCAGATCATCTCAGCAGGGTACAAGACCAGTGTGAGATCCAGTAGATCAACATAGCAGGGCACAAGACCACTGTGAGATCCAGTAGATCAACATAGCAATTAAAGACCATTCTGAGATCCATAAGGTCAAAATAGCTGGGTACAAGACCACTTTGAGGTTTAGTAGGTCATCATAGCAGGGTACAAGACCACTGTGAGATCCAGCTGATCATCATAGCAGGGAACAAGACCAGTCTGAGATCCAGTAGATCAACATAGCAGGGTACAAGTCCTATGGGTGATCCAGTAGATCAACACAGAAGGGTAGAAGACCAGTGTGAGATCCAGTAGATCAACTCAGCAGGGTACAACACCACTGTGAGATCAAGTAGATCAACATAGCAGGGTACAAGACCACTGTGTGATACAGTAGATCAACAAAGCAGGGTGCAATACCACTGTGAGATCCATTAGATGAACATAGCAGGGTATAAGACAAGTGTGAGATCCAGTAGAACATCATAGCAGGGTACAAGACCAGTGTGAGATCCAGTAGATCAACATAGCATTGTACAAGACGACTGAGAGGTCTAGTAGATCATCATAGCATGGTACAAGATCACTGTGAGGTCCAGTAGATCATCATGGCAGGGTAGAAGACCACAGTGAGATCAAATAGTTCAACATAGCAGGATAAAAGACCTCTGAGAGATCCAGCAGATCATTATAGCTCGGTACAAGACCACTGTGAGTTATAGTTGATCAACATAGCAGGCTACAAGAATGGTGTGAGATCCAGTAGATCATCATAGCAGGGTACAAGACCAGTGTGAGATCCAGTAGATTATCGTAGCATGGAACAAGACCAGTGTGAGATCCATTAGATCATCATAGAAGGGAACAAAACCAGAGTGAGATCCGAAGATCAACATAGCGGGGTACTAGGACCACTCTGAGATCAAGTTGATCAACTTAGAAGGGTACAAGACCATTGTGAGAAACAGTAGATCAACACAGCATGTACAAGACCACTGTGAGGTTCCATAGATCAACAAAGCAGGGTGCAAGACATCTGTGAGATACAGTAGATGAGCATAGCAGGTTATAAAACCAGTGTGAGATCCAGTTGAACATCATTGCAGGGTACAAGTCCAGTGTGAGATCTAGGAGATAAACAGCATTGTACAAGACCACTGTGAGGTCTAGTAGATCATCATAGCAGGGTACAAGATAAATGTGAGGTTCAGCAGATCATCATGGAAGGGTACAAGGCCACTGTGAGATCGAGTAGATCATCTTAGCAAGGTAGAAGACCACTGTGAGATCAAGTAGATCACCTTAGAAGGGTAAAAGACCTCTGTGAAGTCCAGTAGATCACTATAGGTGGGTAAAAGACCACTGTGAGTTACATTAGATCAACATAGCAGGGTACAAGACCAGTGTGAGATCCAGTTGAAGATCATAGCAGGGTACAAGACGAGTGTGAGACCCAGATCAACTCAGCAGGATACAACAACACTGTGAGATCCAGTACATCAACATAGCAGGGTATAAGACCAGTGTGAGATCGAGTAGAACACCACTGCAGGGTACAAGACCAGTGTGAGATCCAGTAGATCAACATAGCTTTGTACAAGACCACTGTGAGGTCTAGTAGATCATCATAGCATCACTGCGAGGTCCAGTAGATCATCATGGCAGGATAGAAGACCACTGTGAGATCAAACAGATCAACATAGCAGGGTAAAAGACCTCTGTGAGTTCGAGGAGATCATTTTAGCAGGGTACAAGACCACTGTGAGTTGCAGTTGATCAACATAGCAAGCTACAAGAATGGTGTGAGATCCAGTAGATCATCATTGCAGGGTACAAGACCAGTGTCAGATCAAGTAGATTATCGTAACATGGTACAAGACCAGTGTAAGATCCATTAGATCATCAAAGAAGTGAACAAAACCATAGAGAGATCTGTAGATCAACATAGCAGGCTACTAGGACCACTCTGACTTCCAGTAGATCATCATATCAGGGTACAAGACCACTGTGAGATCGAGTAGACACACATAGCAGGGTACAAGAGCAGGGTGAGGTCAAGTAGATGAACATAGCAGGGTACAAGACCACTGTGAGGTCCAATAGATCATCATAGAAAGGTACAAGACTTATGTGATATTCATTAGATCAACATAACAGCATACAAGATCAGTGTGAGTCCAAGTAGATCAATACAGCAGTATACAAGACGACTGTGAGATACAGTAGATCAACATAGAAGGGTACAAGACCACTCTGAGGTTCAGTAGATCAACGAATCAGGCTACAAGACCACTGTGAGACCCAGTAGACCAACATAGCAGGGTATAAGACGACTGTGAGGTCCAGGAAATCAACATAGCAGGAAACAAGACCATTGTGAGATCCAGTAGATCAACATAACAGGGTAAAAGACCACTGTGACGTCCAGTACATCATCATAGCAGAATGCAAGACCACTCTGAGATCCAGTAGATCAAAATAGCAGGGTACAAGACCACTGTGAGGTCCAGTAGATCAAGATGGCATTGTAAAAGACCACTCTGAGGACAAGTAGATCAAAATAGCAGGGCACAAGACCATAGTGAGAAACAGTAGATCAACATAGCAGGATGCAAGGCTACTGTGTGATCCAGTAGATCAACAAAGCAGGGTGCAAGACAACTGTGAGATACAGTAGATGAACATAGCAGGGTATAAGACCAGTGTGAGATCCAGTAGAACATCATATCAGGGTACAAGACCAGTGTGAGATACAGTAGATAATCATAGGATTGTACAAGACCACTGTGAGGTCTAGTAGATGATCATAGCAGGGTACAAGACCAGTGTAAGGTCCAGCAGATCATCATACTAGGGTACAAGACAAGTGTAAGATCCACCTGATCATCATAGAAGGGTACAAGACCAGTGTGAGATCTGTAAAACAACATAGCAGGGCACTAAGGCCACTCTGAGGTAAAGTAGATCATCATAGCAGGGTGCAAGACAAAAGAGAGGTCCAGTAGATCATCAAAGCAGGGTACAAGACCACTATGAGATCCAGTAGATAAACATAGCAGGGTACAAGAGCAGGGTGAGATCCAGTAGATCAACATACCAGAGAACAACTCAAGTGTGAGATCCAGTAGATGAACATAGCAGGGTACAAGACCACTGCGAGGTCAAATAGATCATCAGAACAAGGTACAAGACAAATGTGATATCCAGTTGATCAACATAGCAGGCTACAAGACCAGTGTAGAGTTGTGGATGAGTGGAACAAACTCCCAAGTACCGTTATAGAGGCCAGAACGTTGTGTAGCTTTAAAAATAGGTTGGATAAATACATGAGTAGATGTGGGTGGGTGTGAGTTAGACCTGATAGCTTGTGCTAACAGGTCGGTTGCCGTGTTCCTCCCTTAACTCAATGTGACCTGACCTGACTAGGTTGGGTGCATTGGCTTAAGCCGGTAGGGACTTGGACCTGCCTCGCATGGGCCAGTAGGCCTTCTGCAGTGTTCCTTCGTTCTTATGTTCTTATGTTCTTAAGTAGATCAACATAGCAGTATACAAGACGACTGTTAGATCCAGTAGATCAACATAGAATGGTACAAAACCACTGTGATGTCCAGTAGATCAACAAAACATGTTACAAGACCAATGTGAGATCCAGTAGGTCAAGATAGCAGGATACAAGACCATTGTGAGGTAAAGTAGATCAACATAGCAGTGTAAAAGACCACTGTGAGGTCTAGTAGATCATCATAGCAGGATACAAGACGACTGTGAGATCTAGTAGATCAAAATAGCAGGGTACAAGACCACTGTGAGGTCCAGTAGATCAATATAGCTTTGTAAAAGACCACTGTGAGGTCAAGTTGATCAACATAGCAGGGTACAAGACCATTGTGAGAAACAGTAGAACAACAAAGCAGGGTACAAGACCACTGTGAGGTCCAGTTGATCAATATAGCAATGTTCAAGATCACTGTGAGATCCAGTAGATCAAAATAGCAGGGTACAAGACAAGTGTGAGGTCCAGTAGATCATCATAGCTGGGTAAAAGACCACTGTAAGATCCAGTAGTTCAACATAGCAGGGTACAAGACCACTGTGAGATCCAGTAGATCAACATAGAATTGTACAAGACCAGTGTGAGATCCAGTAGATCTTCATAGCAGGGTACAAGACTACTGTGAGATCGAATACATCACCAAAGCAGTGTACAAGATAAGTGTGAGATCCAGTAGAACATCATTGCAGGGTACAAGACCACTTTGAGGTCCAGTAGATGAACATAGCAGTGTTCAAGACCAATGTGAGGTCTAGTAGATCATCATAGCAGGGTACAAGATCACTCTGAGGACCAGTAGATCATCATAGCAGGGTACAAGACTGCTGTGGGGCCCTGTAGATCCACATGTAGAGGTGCAAGACCACTGTGAGATCCAGTGGATCAACATAACAGGGCACAAGACCACTGTGAGATCTAGTTGATCAGCAGAGTTCAGAACAAGACCACTGTGAGTTATATTAGATCAACATAGCAGGGTACAAGACCGGTGTGAGATCCTGTAGATCAATATAGTAGGGTACAAGACCAGCGTGAGATCCAGTAAATCATCATAGCAGGGTACAAGACCAGTGTGAGATCCAGTAGATCAACATAGCATGGTACAAGTCCCATGAGTGATCTATTAGATCAACACAGCAGGGTAGAAGACCAGTGTGAGATCCAATAGATCAACATAGAAGTGTACAGGACCAGAGTGAGATCCAGTAGAACGTCATAGCTGGGTACAAGATGAGTGTGAGATCCAGCAGATCAACTCAGCAGGGTACAACACCACTGTGAGATCCATTAGATCAACATAGCAGGGTATAAGACCACTGAGTGATCCAGAAGATCAACAAAGCAAGGTGCAAGACAACTGTAAGATCCATTAGATGAACATAGCAGGGGATAAGATCAATGTGAGATCCAGTAGAACATCATAGCAGGGTACAAGACCAGTGTTAGATCCAGTAGATCAACATAGCATTGTACAAGACCACTGAGAGGTCTAGTAGATCATCATAGCAGTGTACAAGATCACTGTGAGGCCCAGTAGATCATCATGGCAGGGTAGAAGACCACTGTGAGATCAAATAGTTCAACATAGCAGGGTAGAAGACCACTGTGAGATGCAGCAGATCATAATAGCACTGTACACGACCACTGTGAGTTACAGTTGATCAACATAGCAGGCCACAAGAATGGTGTGAGATCCAGTAGATCATCATAGCAGGGTACAAGACCAGTGTCAGATCCAGTAGATTATCGTAGCATGGTACAAGACCAGTGTGAGATCCATTAGATCATCATAAAATGGAACAAAACCAGAGTGAGATCCGTAGATCAATATAGCAGGGTACTAGGACCACTCTGATGTCAAATAGATCATCACATCAGGGTACAAGACCACTGTGAGATCGAGCAGATAAACACAGCAGGGTAGAAGAGCAGGGTGAGGTTCAGAAGATGAACATAGCAGTGTACAAGACCACTGTGAGGTCCAATAGATCATCATAGAAAGATACAAGACAAATGTGATATTCAGTAGATCAACATAGCAGACTACAAGATCAGTGTGAGGCCCAGTAGATCAACATAGCAGCATACAAGACGATTGTGAGATCCAGTAGACCGACATAGAAGAGTAAAAGACCACTGTGAGGTTCAGCAGATCAAGAAATCAGGCTACAATCCACTGTGAGATCCAGTAGATAAACATAGCATGGTATAAGACGACTGTGAAGTCCAGGAAATCAACATAGCAAGAAACAAGACCATTTTGATGGCCAGTAGATCAATATAGCAGGGTACAAGACCATCGTGAGTTCCAGTAGCTCAACATAGCAAAGTGCAAGACCACTGTGAGATCCAGTAGATCAGCACAGCAGGGTACAAGACCATCGTGAGTTCCAGTAGCTCAACATAGCAGGGAACAAGACCACTGTGAGATCCAGTAGATCAGCATACCAGTGTACAAGACCATTCTGAGCTCCAGTAGATCAACATAGCAGGGTACAATACCAAGGTGAGGTCGATTAGATCATCATAGCAGGGTACAAGACCTCTGTGAGATCCAGTAGATCAACATTGAAAGGTACAAGACGACCGTGAGATCCAGTAGGTCAACATACCAGGGTACAAGACCACTGCTATTTCCAGTAGATCATCAAAGTAGGATACAAGACAACTGTGGGATCTAGTAGGTCAACATACCAGGGTGCAAGACCACTGTAAAGTCCAGTAGATCAACATAGCAGGGTACAAGACCACTTTGAAGTCTAGTAGATGAACATAGCAGGGAACAAGACCACTTAGAGGTCCAGCAGATCATCACAGCAGGGTTCAAGATCACTGTGAGATCCGGAAGATCATCATAGCAGGGTACAAGTCCAATGTGACGTGCAGTAGATCGGCATAGCAGTGTACAAGACCACTGTGAAGTCCAGCAGATCATCATAGCAGGGTACGAGACTACTGTGAGGTCCAGTAGATCATCATAGCAGGGTACCAGACCACTGTTAGATCCAGTAGATCAACATTGCATTGTGCAAGACTGCTGTGAGATCTAGTAGATCAGCATAGAAGGGTACAAGCCCACTGTAAGGTAAAGTAGATCAACATAGCAGGATATAAGACCACTGTGAGTTCCAGTAGATCAACATAGCAGGTTACAAGACCACTGTGAGGTCCAGTAGATCAACATAGCAGGGTACAAGACCACTGTGAGATCCAGTATATCAACATAGCAGGGTACAAGATCTCTGTGAGATCCAGTAGATCAACATAGCAGGTTACAAGACCGCTGTGAGGTCAAGTAGATCAACATAGCAGTGCACAAGAATACTGTGAGATAGAGTAGATCAACATAGCAGGGTACAAGACCATTGTGAGATCCTGTAGATCAACATTGTAGGGTACAAGACCACTCTGAGGTCCAGTAGATCAACATAGCAGGGTAAAAGATAACTGTGAGGACAAGTAGATCAACATAGCAGGGTACAAGACCACTGTGAGATCCAGTAGATCAACATATCAGGGTACAAGACCACTGTGAGGTCCAGCAGATCATCATAGCAGGGTACAAGATCACTGTGAGGTCAAGTAGATCAACATAGCAGGGTACAAGACCACTGTGAGATCAAGTTTATCAACATAGCAGGGTACAAGACCACTGCGAGGTCCAGCAGATCATCATAGTAGGGTACATGACCACTGTGAGATCAAGTAGATCAACATAGCAGAGTACAAGACCACTATGAGGTCCAGTTTGATCATCATAGCAGGGTACAAGATCACTGTGAGATCCAGTAGATCAACATAGCAGGGTACATGACCACTGTGAGGTGCAATTGATCAACACAGCAAGGTACAAGATCACTGTGAGATCCAGTAAATCAACATATCAGGGCAAAAGACAACTGAGGTCCAGTAGATCAACATAGCAGGGTATAACACCACTGTGAGGTCCTGTAGAACAACACAGCAGGGTACAAAACCATTGTCAGGTCAAGTAGATCTACATAGAAGAGTACCAGACCACTTTGTGGTCTAGTAGATCAACATAGCAGTGTACATGACAACTGTAATTTCCAGTAGACCAACATAGCAGGGTACAAGACCACTGGAAGGTCCAGTAGATCAACATAGCAGGGTACAAAACCACTGTGATATCCAGTTTGAACATCATAGAAGGGTACAAGACCATTGGGAGGTCCAGTAGATCAACATAGCATGGTACAAGACCGCTGTCAGTTCATGTTCAACTGCACTGTGAAGTGCAGTTGAACAACATAGCAGGGTATAAGACCACTGTGAGGTCAACTTTGATTGTCATAGCAGTGTACAAACCACTTTGAGATCTAGTAGATCAACTTAGCAGGGTACAAGACCACTGTGAGATCCAGTAGATCAACATAGCAGGGTACAAGACCACTGTGAAGTGCAGTTGTTCAACATAGCAGGGTACAAGACCATAGTGAGGTGCAGTAGATCAACATAGCACGGGTACAAGACCACTCTGAGGTCCAGTAGATCACCATAGCAGGGTACCAGACCACTGTGAGATCCAGTAGATCACCATTGCATTGTGCAAGACAACTCGGAGGGCCAGTAGATCAACATAGCAGGGTACAATACCACTTTGAGTTCCAGTACATCAACATAGCAGGTTTACAAGACAACTGTGAGGTCCAGTAGATCAACATAGCAGGGTACAAAACCTCTGTGAGGTCAAGTAGATCAACATAGCAGGGTACAAGACAACTGTGAAGTGCAGTTGTTCAACATAGCAGGGTACAAGACCATAGTGAGGTGCAGTAGATCAACATAGCAGGGTACAAGACCACTCTGAGGTCCAGTAGATCACCATTGCAGGGTACAAGATCACTATGAGGTCAAGTAGATCAACATAGCAGGGTACAAGACCACTGTGATATTCAGTAGATCAACATAGCAGGGTACAAAACCACTGTGAGGACAAGCAGATCATAATAGCAGGGTACAAGACCACTGTGAGATCCAGTAGATCAACAAAGCATGGTACAAGACCACTATGAGGTCCAGTTTGATCTTCATAGCAGGGTACAAGACTACTAAGAGATACAATAGATCAATATAGCAGGGTACAAGTCCACTGTGAGATCCAGTAAATCAACATAGCAGGATACAAGACCACTGTGAGGTATAGTAGATCAACATAGCAGGGTACAAGCCACTGTGAGGTCCTGCAGATCAATATAGCAGGGTACAAATCCATTGTGAGGTCTAGTAGATCTACATAGAATGGTACAAGACCACTGATAGGTTCAGTAGATCAACATAGCAGGGTACATGACCT
Source organism: Cherax quadricarinatus (assembly GCF_038502225.1). Lineage (NCBI taxonomy): Eukaryota > Metazoa > Arthropoda > Malacostraca > Decapoda > Parastacidae > Cherax > Cherax quadricarinatus. The sequence continues at coordinate 66,145,051 of NC_091295.1, read as the reverse complement.
CTGTGAGTTCCAGTAGATCAACAAAGCAGGGTACAAAACCATTGTGAGGTCTAGTAGATCTACATAGAATGGTACAAGACCACTGAGAGGTCCAGCAGATCATCATAGCTGGATACAACACCACTGTGAGATCCAGGAGATCGACATAGCAGGGTGCACGACCACTGTGAGGTCCATTTTGATCATCATAATAGGGTACAAGACCACTGTGAGGTCCAGTAGATCAACATAGCAGGGTTCATGACCACTGTGAGGTGCAATAGATCAACATAGCAGGGTACAAGACCACTGTGAGATCCAGTAGATCAACGTAGCAGGGTAAAAGACCACTGGGAGATCCAGTAGATCAACATAGCAGGGTACAAGCCCACTGTGAAGTCCAGTAGATCACTAAAGCTGGGTACATGACCACTCTGAGATCCAGTAGATCAACATAGCAGGGTTCAAGACCACTCTGAGATCCAGTAGATCAATATAGCAGGGTACAAGACAACTGTGAGGTCCAGTAGATCAACATAGCAGGGTGCAAGACTACTGTAAGATCCAGTAGATCAACATAGCAAAGTACAAGATCATTGTAAGATCCAGTAGATCAACATAGAAGGGTAGAAGACGACTTTGAGGTCCAGTAGATCAACATAGCAGGGTACAATACTACTCTGAGGCCAAGTAGATCATCATAGAAGGGTAGAAGACCACTGTGAGATCCAGAAGATCGACATAACAGGGTTCAAGACCACTGTGAGTTAGAGTTTGATTATCATAGCAGGGTACAAGACCACTGTGAGATTCAGTAGATCAACATAACAGGGTTCAAGACCACTGTGACCTCCAGTAGATCCACGTATCGCGGTACAAGTCCACAGTGTGGTCAAGTAAATCAACATACCAGGGTACAAGACCATTGTGAGGTCCAGTAGATCAACATAGCAGGGTACAAGACCATGTGAGGTCCAGTTGATCAACCTAGCAGGGTACAAGGCCACTGTGAGGTAGAGTAGATAAACATAGCAGGGTACAAGACTACTGTGAGGTACAGTAGATCATCACATCAGGGTACAAGACCACTGTGAGATCCAGTAGATCAACATTGAATTGTGCAAGACCAATGTGAGTTCCAGTAGATCAACAAAGCAGGGTACAAGACCACTGTGAGATCCAGTAGATTAACTTAGCAGGGTACAAGACCTCTGTGATATCCAGTAGATCAACATAGCAGGTTACAACACCACTGTGACCTCTAGTAGATCAACATAGCAGGGTACAAGATCACTGTGAGGTCCAGTGAATCAACATAGCAGGGTACAAGACCATTGTGAGGTCCAGTAGATCAACATAGCAGGGTACAAGACCACTGTGAGGTCCAGTAGATCAACCTAGCAGTGTACAAGGCCACTCTGAGGTCAAGTAGATCAACATAGCTGGGTAAAAGACTACTGTGAGGTCCAGTAGATCATCATAGCAGGGTACAAGACCACTATGAGATCCAGGAGATCAACATTGAATTGTGCAAGACCATTGTGAGTTCCAGTAGATCAACATAGCAGGGTACAAGACCACTGCAAAGTCCAGTATATCAACATAGCAGGGTACAAGACCACTGTGAGATCCAGTAGGTTAACTTAGCAGGGTACATGACATCTGTGATATCCAGTAGATCAACATACCAGGTTACAAGACCACTGTGACCTCCAGTGAATCAACATAGCAGAGTACAAGACCATTGTGAGGAGCAATAGATCGACATAGCAGGGTACAAGACCACTCTGAGGTCCAATAGATCAACCTAGCAGGGTACAAGGCCACTGTGAGATCCAGTAGATCAACATAGCAGGGTGCAAGACTTCTGTGAGGTCCAGCAGATCATCATAGCAGGGTACCAGACCACTGTGAGATCCAGTAGATCACCATTGCATTGTGCAAGACCACTCGGAGGGCCAGTAGTTCAAGATAGCAGGGTACAAGACTACTGTAAAGTCCAGTAGATCAACATAGCAGGGTACAGTACCACATTGAGTTCCAGTACATCAACATAGCAGGTTACAAGACAACTGTGAGGTCCAGTAGATCAACATAGCACGGTACAAGACCACTGTGAGATCCAGTAGTTCAACATAGCAGGGTACAAAACCTCTGTGAGATCCAGTAGATCAACATAGCTGGTTACAAGACCACTGCGAGGTCAAGTATATCAACACAGCAGGGTACAAGACCACTGTGACATCCAGTAGATCAACATATCAGGGTACAAGACCATTGTGAGATCCAGTAGATCAACATAGCAGGGTACAAGACCACTGTGATATTCAGTAGATCAATATAGCAGGGTACAAAACCACTGTGAGGTCCAGCAGACCATAAAAGCAGGGTACAAGACCACTGTGAGATCCAGTAGATCAACATAGCAGGGTACAAGACCACTATGAGGTCCAGTTTGATCATCATAACAGGGTACAAGACCACTGTGAGGTCCAGTAGATCAACATAGCAGGGTTCATGACCACTGCGAGGTGCAATAGATCAACATAGCAGGGTACAAGACCACTGTGAAGTCCAGTTTGATCATCATAACAGGGTACAAGACCACTGTGAGGTCCAGTAGATCAACATAGCAGGGTTCATGACCACTACGAGGTGCAATAGATCAACATAGCAGGGTACAAGACCACTGTGAGATCCAGTAGATCAACATAGCAGGGTACAAGACCACTGGGAGGTCCAGTAGATCAACATAGCAAGGTACAAGACCACTGTGAGGTCCAGAAGATCAATATAGCAGGGTACATGACAACTCTGAGATCCAGTAGATCAACATAGCAGGATTCAAGACCACTCTGAGATCCAGTAGATCAACATAGCAGGGTACAAGACCACTGTGAGGTCCAGTAGATCAAGATAGCAGGGTGCAAGATCACTCTGAGATCCAGTAGATCAACATAGCATGGTACAAGATCATTGTGAGATCCAGTAGATCAACATAGCAGGGTAGAAGACGACTTTGAGGTGCAGTAGTTCAACATAGCAGGGTACAAGACCACTGTGAAATACAGTAAATTAACATAGCAGGGCACAAGACCACTGTGAGATCCAGTAGATCAACATAGCAGGGTACAATACTACTCTGAGGCCCAGTAGGTCATCATAGAAGGGTAGAAGACCACTGTGAGATCCAGAAGATCAACATAACAGGGTACAAGACCACTGTGAGTTCGAGTTTGATTATCATAGCAGGGTACAAGACCACTGTGAGATCCAGTAGATCAACATAGCAGGGTTCAAGACCACTGTGGCCTCCAGTAAATCAACATATCACTGTACGAGGCCACTGTGAGGTCCAGAAAATGAACATAGCATGGTACAAGACCATTGTGAGGCCCAGTAGATCAACAAAGCACGGTACAAGACCATGTGAGGTCCAGTTGATCAACCTAGCAGGGTACAAGGCCACTGTGAGGTCCAGTAGATCAACATAGCAGAGTACAAGACTACTGTGAGGTCCAGCAGACCATAAAAGCAGGGTACAAGACCACTGTGAGATCCAGTAGATCAACATAGCAGGGTACAAGACCACTATGAGGTCCAGTTTGATCTTCATAGCAATGTACAAGACTACTGTGAGATCCAGTAGATCAATATAGCAGGGTACATGACCACTGTGAGGTGCAAATGATCAACATAGCAGGGTACAAGACCACTGTGAGATTCAGTAAATCAACATAGCACGGTACAAGACCACTGTGATGTCCAGGAGATCAACATAGCAGGGTATAAGACCACTGTGAGGTCCTGCAGATCAACTTAGCAGGGTACAAAACCATTGTGAGGTCTAGTAGATCTACATAGAATGGTACAAGACCACTAATAGGCCCAGTAGATCAACATTGCAGGGTACATGACCTCTGTGAGTTCCAGTAGATCAACATAGCATGGTACAAGACGACTGTGAGGTCCAGTAGATCATCATAGCTGGGTACAAGACCACTATGAGATCCAGTAGATCGAAATACCAGGGAGCAAGACCACTGTGAAGTCCAGTTTGATCATCATAACAGGGTACAAGACCACTGTGAGGTCCAGTAGATCAACATAGCAGGGTTCATGACCACTGCGAGGTGCAATAGATCAACATAGCAGGGTACAAGACCACTGTGAGATCCAGTAGATCAACATAGCAGGGTACAAGACCACTGGGAGGTCCAGTAGATCAACATAGCAAAGTACAAGACCACTGTGAGGTCTAGAAGATCAATATAGCAGGGTACATGACCACTCTGAGATCCAGTAGATCAATATAGCAGGATTCAAGACCACTCTGAGATCCAGTAGATCAACATAGCAGGGTACAAGACCACTGTGAGGTCCAGTAGATCAAGATAGCAGGGTGCAAGATCACTCTGAGATCCAGTAGATCATCATAGCAGGGTACAAGACCAGTGTGAGATCCAGTAGATCAACATAGCAGGGTAGAAGACGACTTTGAGGTGCAGTAGTTCAACATAGCAGGGTACAAGACCACTGTGAAATACAGTAAATTAACATAGCAGGGCACAAGACCACTGTGAGATCCAGTAGATCAACATAGCAGGGTACAATACTACTCTGAGGCCCAGTAGGTCATCATAGAAGGGTAGAAGACCACTGTGAGATCCAGAAGATCAACATAACAGGGTACAAGACCACTGTGAGTTCGAGTTTGATTATCATAGCAGGGTACAAGACCACTGTGAGATCCAGTAGATCAACATAGCAGGGTTCAAGACCACTGTGGCCTTCAGTAGATCAACATATCACTGTACGAGGCCACTGTGAGATCCAGAAAATGAACATAGCATGGTACAAGACCATTGTGAGGCCCAGTAGATCAACAAAGCACGGTACAAGACCATGTGAGGTCCAGTTGATCAACCTAGCAGGGTACAAGGCCACTGTGAGGTCCAGTAGATCAACATAGCAGGGTACAAGACTACTGTGAGGTCCAGTAGATCATCACAGCAGGGTACAAGACCCCTGTGAGATCCAGTAGATCAACATTGAATTGTGCAAGACCACTGTGAGTTCCAGTAGATCAACATAGCAGGGTACAAGACCACTGTGAGATCCATTAGATTAACTTAGCAGGGTACAAGACCTCTGTGATATCCAGTAGATCAACATAGCAGGTTACAAGACCACTGTGACCTCCAGTAGATCAACATAGCAGGGTACAAGACCACTGTGAGGTCCAGTGAATCAACATAGCAGGGTACAAGACCATTATGAGGTCCAGTAGATCAACATAGCAGGGTATAAGACCACTGTGAGGTCCAGTAGATCAACCTACCAGTGTACAAGGCCACTAAGAGGTCAAGTAGATCAACATAGCTGGGTACAAGACTACTGTGAGGTCCAGTAGATCATCATAGCAGGGTACAAGACCACTGTGAAATCCAGTAGATCAACATTGAATTGTGCAGGACCACTGTGAGTTCCAGTAGATCAACATAGCAGGGTACAAGACCACTGTGAAGTACAGTATATCAACATAGCAGGGTACAAGACCACTGTGAGATCCAGTAGGTTAACTCAGCAGGGTACAAGACCTCTGTGATATCCAGTTGATGAACATAGCAGGTTACAAGACCACTGTGACCTCCAGTAGATCAACATAGCAGGGTACAAGACCACTGTGAGGTCCAGCAAATCAACATAGCAGGGTACAAGACCATTGTGAGGTCCAGTAGATCAACATACCAGGGTACAAGGACACTGTGAGGTCCAGTAGATCAACCTAGCAGTGTACAAGGCCACTGTGAGGTCCAGTAGATCAACATAGCTGGATACAAGACTACTGTGAGGTCCAGTAGATCATCATAGCAGGGTACAAGACCACTGTGAGACACAGTACATCAACATTGAATTGTGCAAGACCACTGTGAGTTCCAGTAGATCAACATAGCAGGGTAGAAGACCACTGGAAGGTCCAGTAGATCATCATCGCAGGGTACAAGACCACTGTGAGATCCAGTAGATCAACATAGCAGGGTACAAAACCACTTTGATATCCAGTTTGATCATCATAGAAGGGTACAAGATCACTGAGAGGTCCAGTAGATCAATATAGCAGGGTACAAGACCACTGTGAGATCCAGTTTATCAACATAGCAGGGTACAAGACCACTGTGAAGTGCTGTTGCTCAAAGTAGCATGGTACAAGACCATTGTGAGGTGCCGTTGATCAACATAGCAGTGTACAAGACCATTGTCAGGTCCAGTAGATCAACCTAGCAGGGTACAAGGCCACTGTGAGGTCCAGTAGATCAACATAGCAGGGTGCAAGACTACTGTGAGGTCCAGCAGATCATCATAGCAGGGTACCAGACCACTGTGAGATCCAGTAGATCACCATTGCATTGTGCAAGACCACTCGTAGGTCCAGTTGATCAACATAGCAGGGTACAATACCACTGTAAGCTCCAGTAGATCAACATAGCAGGGTACAATACCACTTTGAGCTCCAGTACATCAACATAACAGGTTACAAGACCACTGTGAGGTCCAGTAGATCAACATAGCATGGTACAAGACCTCTGTGAGATCTAGTAGTTCAACATAGCAGGGTACAAAACCTCTGTGAGATCCAGTAGATCAACATAGCAGGTAACAAGACCACTGTGAGGTCAAGTAGATCAACACAGGAGGGTACAAGACCACTGTGAGATCCAGTAAATCAACATAACAGGGTTCAAGACCATTGTGAGATCCAGTAGAACAACATTGCAGGGTGCAAGACCACTTTGAGGTCCAGTAGATCAACATAGCAGGGTACAAGATCACTATGAGGTCAAGTAGATCAACATAGCAGGGTTCAAGACCGCTGTGAGATCTAGTAGATCAACATAGCAGGGTACAAGACCACTGTAAAGTCCAGTAGATCAACATAGCAGGTTACAAGACCACTGTGAGTTCCAGTAGATCAACATAGCACGTTACAAGACCACTGTGAGGTCCAGTAGATCAACATAGCAGGGTACAAGACCACTGTGAGATCCAGTATGTCAACATAGCAGGGTACAAGACCTCTGTGAGATCCAGTAGATCAACATAGCAGGTTACAAGACCACTATGAGGTCAAGTAGATCAACATAGCAGGCCACAAGACCACTGTGAGATAGAGTAGATCAACATAGCAGAGTACAAGACCATTGTGAGAACTCGTAGATCAACATTGCAGGGTACAAGACCATTCTGAGGTCCAGTAGATCAACATAGCAGGGTACAAGATAACTGTGAGGTCAAGTAGATCAACATAGCTGGGTACAAGACCACTGTGATATCCAGTAGATCAACATAGCAGGGTACAAGACCACTGTGAGATCCAGCAGATCATCATAGCAGGATACAAGACCACTGTGAGATCAAGTAGATCAACATAGCAGAGCACAAGACCACTATGAGGTCCAGTTTGATCATCATAGCAGGGTACAAGATCACTGTGAGATCCAGTAGATCAACATAGCAGGGTATATGACCACTGTGAGGTGCAATTGATCAACATAGCAGGGTACAAGATCACTGTGAGATCCAGTAAATCAACATAGAAGGGTACAAGACAACTGAGGTCCAGTAGATCATCATAGCAGGGTATAAGACCACTGTGAGGTCATGTAGATCAACACAGCAGGGTACAAAACCATTGTCAGGTCAAGTAGATATACATGGAAGTGTACAAGACCACTGTGTGGTCCAGTAGATCAACATAGCATGGTACATGACAACTGTGAGTTCCAGTAGACCAACTTTGCAGGGTACAAGACCACTGGAAGGTCCAGTAGATCATCATAGCAGGGTACAAGACCAGTGTGAGATCCAGTAGATCAACATAGCAGGGTACAAAACCACTGTGATATCCAGTTTGATCATCATAGAAGGGTGCAAGACCACCGAAAGGTCCAGTAGATCAACATAGCATTGTTCAAGACTGCTGTCAGATCATGTTCAACTGCACTGTTAAGTGCAGTTGAAAAACATAGCAGAGTATAAGACCACTGTGAGGTCCAGTTTGATTGTCATAGCAGTGTACAAACCACTTTGAGATCCAATAGATCAACATAGCAGGGTACAAGACCACTGTGAGATCCAGTAGATCAACATAGCAGGGTACAAGACCACTGTGAAGTACGGTTGTTCAACATAGCAGGGTACAAAACCTTTGTGAGGTGCAGTAGATCAACAAAGCAGGGTACAAGACCACTCTGAGGTCCAGTAGATCAACCTAGCATTGTACAAGGCCACTGTGAGGTCCAGTAGATCAACATAGCAGGGTGCAAGACTACTGTGAGGTCCAACAGATCATCATAGCAGGGTACAAGACCACTGTGAGATCCAGTAGATCACCATTGCTTTGTGCAAGACCACTCGGAGGGCTAGTAGATCAACATGGCAGGGTACAAGACTACTGTAAGGTCCAGTAGATCAACATTGCACGGTACAAGACCACTGTGAGACCCAGTAGTTCAACATAGCAGGGTACAATACCACTTTGAGTTCCAGTACTTCAACATTGCAGGTTACAAGACAACTGTGAGGTCAATTAGATCAACATTGCACGGTACAAGACCACTGTGAGACCCAGTAGTTCAACATAGCAGGGTACAAGACCACTGCGAGGTCAAGTAGATCAACACAGCAGGGTACAAGACCACTGTGAGATCCAGTAGATCAACATGGACTTCAGTAAGGCTTTTGACAGGGTCCCACATCAGAGACTATTGAGGAAAATTAAAGCACATTAGTGAGATCCAGCAGAGAGTAGATCAAGTGGGGAAGCATTGCAGGGTACTGCAAGACCATAAAGAGCTCTGAGGTCCAGTAGATCAACATAGCTGGGATGCAGTTTAATATAGACAAATGCAAAGTTCTAAATGTTGGACAGGACAATAACCATGCCACATATAAACTAAATAATGTAGATCTTAATATTACGGATTGCGAAAAAGATTTAGGAGTTCTGGTTAGCAGTAATCTGAAACCAAGACAACAGTGCATAAGTGTTCGCAATAAAGCTAATAGAATCCTTGGCTTCATATCAAGAAGCATAAATAATAGGAGTCCTCAGGTTGTTCTTCAACTCTATACATCCTTGGTTAGGCCTCATTTAGATTATGCTGCACAGTTTTGGTCACCGTATTACAGAATGGATATAAATTCTCTGGAAAATGTACAAAGGAGGATGACAAAGATGATCCCATGTATCAGAAACCTTCCCTATGAGGATAGACTAAGGGCCCTGAAACTGCACTCTCTAGAAAGACGTAGAATTAGGGGGGATATGATTGAGGTGTATAAGTGGAAGACAGGAATAAATAAAGGGGATGTAAATAGTGTGCTGAAAATATCTAGCCTAGACAGGACTCGCAGCAATGGTTTTAAGTTGGAAAAATTCAGATTCAAGAGGGATATAGGAAAGTACTGGTTTGGTAATAGAGTTGTGGATGAGTGGAACAAACTCCCAAGTACCGTTATAGAGGCCAGAACGTTGTGTAGCTTTAAAAATAGGTTGGATATACAAGACCACTGTGAGATCCAGTAGATCGACATAGCAGGGTACATGACCACTGTGAGGTGCAATTGATCAACATAGCAGGGTACAAGACCACTGTGAGGTCCAGTAGATCAACATAGCAGGGTATAAGACCACTGTGAGGTCCTGCAGAACAACATAGCAGGGTACAAAACAATTGTGAGGTCTAGTAGATCTACATAGAATGGTACAAGACCACTGATAGGTCCAGTAGATCAACATAGCAGGGTACATGACCTCTGTGAGTTCCAGTAGATCAACATAGCAGGGTACAAGACCACTGTGAGGTCCAGTGGATCATCATAGCTGGGTACAAGACCACTGTGAGATCCAGTAGATCGACATAGCAGGGTGCAAGACCACTGTGAGGTCCAGTTTGATCATTATTGCAGGGTACAAGACCACTGTGAGGTCCAGTAGATCTACATAGCAGGGTACATAACCATTGTGAGGTGCAATATATCAACATAGCAGGGTACAAGACCACTGTGAGATCCAGTACATCAACATAGCTGGGTACAAGACCACTGGGAGGTCCAGTAGATCAACATTGCAGAGTACAAGACCACTGTGAGGTCCAGTAGATCAATATAGCAGGGTACAAAACCATTGTGAGGTCCGGTAGATCAACATAGCAGGGTACAAGACCACTGTGAGGTCCAGTAGATCAACATTGCAGGGTACATGACCACTCTGAGATTCAGTAGATCAACATAGCAGGGTTCAAGACCACTCTGAGATCCAGTAGATCAACATAGCAGGGTACAAGACCACTGTGAGGTCCAGTAGATCAACATAGCAAGGTGCAAGACCACTGTGAGATCCAGTAGATCAACATAGCAGGGTACAAGATCATTGTGAGATCCAGTAGATCAACGTAGCAGGGTACAAGACGACTTTGAGGTCCAGTAGTTCAACATAGCAGGGTACAAGACCACTGTGAAACAGTCAATCAACATAGCAGGGTACAAGACCACTGTGAGGTCCATTAGATCAACATATCAGGGTACAATACTACTGTGAGGTCCAGTAGATCATCATAGAAGGGTAGAAGACCTCTGTGAGATCCAGTAGATCAACATAACAGGGTACAAAACCACTGTGAGTTCGAGTTTGATTATCATTGCAGGGTACAAGACCACTGTGAGATCCAGTAGATCAACATAGCAGGGTACAAGACCACTGTGACCTCCAGTAGATCAACATAGCACGGTACAAGACCACTGTGAGGTCCATTAATTCAACATAGCAGTTTACAGGACCATTGTGAGGTCCAGTAGATCAACATAGCAGGGTTCAAGACCACTGTGAGGTCCAGTTGATCAACCTAGCAGGATACAAGGCCACTGTTAGGTCCAGTAGATCAACATATCAGGGTACAAGACTACTGTGAGGTCCAGTAGATCATCACAGCAAGTACAAGACCACTGTGAGATCCAGTAGATCAACATTGAATTTTGCAAGACCGCTGTGAGTTCCGGTAGATCAAGATAGGAGGTTACAAGACCACTGTGAAGTCCTCTATATCAACATAGCAGGGTACAAGACCACTGTGAGATCCAGTAGATTAACTTAGCAGGGTACAAGACCTCTGTGATATCCAGTAGATCAGCATAGCAGGTTACAAGACCACTGTGACCTCCAGTAGATCAATATAGCAGGGTACAAGACCACTGTGAGGCCCAGTGAATCAACATAGCAGGGTACAAGACCATTGTGAGGTCCAGTAGATCAACATAGCAGGGTACAAGACCACTGTGAGGTCCAGTAGATCAACCTAGCAGTGTACAAGGCCACTGTGAGGTCCAGTAGATCAACATAGCTGGGTACAAGACTACTGTGAGGTTCAGTAGATCATCATAGCAGGGTACAAGACCACTGTGAGATCCAGTAGATCAACATTGAGTTGTGCAAGACCACTGTGAGTTCTGGTAAATGAAGATAGCAGGTTACAAGACCTCTGTGAGGTCCAGTAGATCAACATAGCAGGGTACAAGACCTCTGTGAGGTCCAGTAGATCAACATAGCAGGGTACAAGACCTCTGTGAGATCCAGTAGAAAGTAGATCAACATAGGAGGTTACAAGACCACTCTGAGGTCAAGTAGATCAACATAGCAGGGTACATGACCACTGTGAGATCCTGTAGTTCAACATAGCAGGGTATGAGACCACTCTGAGGTCCATTAGATCAACATAGCAGAGTACAAAACCACTGTGAGATCCAGTAGATCAACATAGCAGGGTACAAGACCACTATGAGGTCCAGTTTGATCATCATAGCAGGGTACAAGACCACTGTGAGATCCAGTAGATCAACTTAGCAGGGTACATGACCACTGTGAGTTCCAGTAGATCAACATAGCAGGGTACATGACCACTGTGAAGTGCAATAGATCAACATAGCAGGGTACAAGACCACTGTGAGATCCAGTAGATCAACATAGCAGGGTACAAGACCACTGTGAGGTCCAGTAGATCAACGTGGCAGGGTACAAAACCATTGTGATTTCCAGTAAATCAACTTAGCTGGGTACAATACCACTGTGGGGTACAGTAGATCAACATAGCAGGGTACATGATCACTGTGAATTCCAGTAGATCAACATAGCATGGTACATGGCCATGATGAGTAAAAGACAAATGCAACAGTTAGGAAGCTTTATTTCTAAACGTTTCTCTTACACTTTAGGCTTCTTCAGTCGAGTACAGAGGCAACAGAAGCAGTAGAGATGTGATGACGATGTAATCAGTCCACCACCCTGGAAGACGTAGTTTTGAGGTGGGCAGTCCTCAGCCTGGAGAAGAATTTTGTTCCAGAGTTTGGAATAATTTTTAATTATTATTATTATTTTTATTATTATTATTATTATTATTATTAGTAGTAGTAGTAGTAGTAGTAGTAGTAATAGTAGTAGTAGTAATAGTAGTAATAGTAGTAGTAGTAGTAGTAGTAGTAGTAGTAGTAGTAGTAGTAGTAGTAGTAGTAGTAGTAGTAGTAGTAGTAGTAGTAGGACTATTTTCAAATACATTTATTATTAATTTTATTATTTTTATTATTATTATTATTATTATTATTATTATTATTATTATTATTATTAATTGGAATCTCTTAGCCCATAGGGGTCACATAGCACACAGGGAATGGAAGGCAATCAAGTTTGCCCCGAGAAGTGGCCTGAGCCACTTCCTTGGATCAAGATCCCTCTCACCAACATAAAGGTACATATAAGTGTAATAACTTCCCAGTCAGCATATTTAATCTGTCATTTAACATAATTGGACGAAGCTTGATGCACGGTGAGGCTCGGGGTATTACCATGGCAGCTTAGTTAAGCTGGCCGCCTGGTAATTCAATTTTAAACTCTACAATTCAACATCATATGTGTTGTTGTTGTTCACTGATGTTCCAATAATATCTTTGTTTTTCAGAGTTTGGGATATTTTGTGGAATATTCGTGAGGTGGGGAGAGCTAAACCTGTAGGGGTGAGACAGCTCCTGGGAGGAAGGGGGAATGGAAAGCAATGAGAGGATAGTTCCATATCACTGGAACGAATTGGCCAGGACTTCTTCCTCTTTTTTGGAACATTGCAAAGCTCCTGTTGTGTTGATTGTAACATGAATGGCCTAGAGCTATCATTCAACTCCCCCGTGGTTGTTTTGTATCTTGTATTGCTTGTTTGCTATTATTTCATTAGATACATAATATACATATATACACCTTATTGACCTTAACCCTTTGACTGTTTCGGTCGTATATATGTCTTACGCACCACTGTTTTTGACGTATTTATACGTGTACATTCGTCTCTCGACCTGCGGGGAGAGAGAACGCTTCTACAGTTTCTCTTGCATGCCACCTGGTGAGGAAAACATAGCATTAGCACCAAGATGGCGGACCGAATGAACCGGCGCATAAATACTGTCTGCATTGAGCTGGTTAGAGGATCTTTAAGCAGTGCCACGATGAACGTTCTCCTGCCAAGCATTATCAGGGACTGTTATGGCATCCCCAATGAAGAGCTGTATGGTGTGGCACTGAATGGTATGTCAAGGGTCTTCGTGAAGTTCATGAGAGCTGACTTCTACTCTACCATCGTCGACGAATTTCAAGAAAGGAGGATGAGTATCAATTCGGCAGTGGAAGTATGCTTGCATGATGTGTCTAAGTATTTTACTTGGGTGAGGGTAAGGAATGTACCTTTTGAGGCAACAGCATACAGCCTACAAGATGTGTTCAGTGGTTATGGGACTGTACACTCGGTGAGCATGGGAATGTGGAGGGACGGCCCTTACGAGGGGATGCCAGAAGGATCCTTCACACTGAAAATGACCCTGAGGAGGCCGATACCATCATATGTCGCATTGCATAGCCATAGAACACAGGTTTTTGTACACTATGCGGGGCAGAGGAAGACGTGCCGTTTATGTGACTCTTATGAGCACATGGTGGCACAATGCCCCAGGAGACAGGGCCCTAGGCGTCAGGAGACAGCTTCTGAGGATACGCCATTAGAAGCCGCGGACGTTATGACGGGTGAAGTGGAAAGCCGGGGTGAAGGCCTATGGAGTGAGGAGGTCGACGGAGCAGAGGTCGTTTTGGAGACGTGTGTTACACTACCAGTGGAAACGGGGGGGGGAGGGAATATCGCTGTCAGACAGACCGTTAGGTACTACAGATTCAGCTCAGGAAGGGATTTTGGAGGCTGTGCTGAAGGATTTTTTGGAAGAGTCGGAGCATGGTGTGGAAAGTGATGTGAGGTCAAGTGATGTCAAGGTGATGGATGAACAGAAGCGGGGTAAGGAAGACTTGAGTGAGGTTCGAAAGGAGAGCAATGTGGTGGTGGAGGTCCATCAAGAAGATGTGGTTGCAGAAGATATGTGTGTAGAGGGTAGCTCCCACAAGAGATCAGCGGGGGCATCAGACATGGACGAAGTCCTCACACCAGCGCAGAGGCCTGGGAAGATATGGGCAGCTGTGGTAGCAACTGCAAGTCCGGGAGGAGGAGGGGGCAATGGGAAGCTCGGCGGGAAGGGACAGGGAGGGGTTGGAGGGCAGGAACGAGGGATTGATAGAGAAGGACCGAGACCTATGAAAGGAGGACCAAGTAAGCCTCAGCGGCACAGGGGTAAGCCGCCATTCTTGTAAAATTCAGGTGTGTAACTTTCAGTGTAAACGGTCTTAAAACCGAGGTCAAGAGGGTATGGTTAGAGTGGGTTTTGAGGAGATTTAGTATTGATGTCTGTTTTTTGCAGGAACATAACCATAGGTTAGGATGTGAGTTGTTGTTGAAAGGTTATAGGTTGTTTACCAGTGATGCTTTGAGGTTGAAAGGAGGTGTGGCTGTGGCGGTAAAGGAGACCAGTCCTTTGCGTATCCTGGGTTGGGAGGAGGGGGGGTGGGAGGGTTGTCAGGGTGGATGGGTTTTGGGGGGCCAGGAGGGTTAGTTTTGTAGGTGTGTACATGCCAGCAACTAGTAACGCTAGAGTGAAGGTGGATTTTGTATGCAATGTTCTGGTATATCACTTGAGAGGTTTACCTGCTTTTACGGTGATTGGTGGGGATTGGAATTGTGTCATTAGGAATGGTGATGTGGTTCCAAGGGGGGCGGGTTGTATTTTGGGGGTTCTGCGGGATGTTTTGCGAGATGTTGGAGTGGTAGATGTGGTGGGAAGTAGGGGATATGGATTGGAGCACACTTTTATTCGTAGGGGATATGAGGCACGGTTAGATAGGATTTATGTTAGGCAGGGCATAGGTGTGGAAAGGGTGAGGACTATTGATGTGGGTTTTTCTGATCATCGTGCTGTTATAGCAGATTTGAGGGTAGATGGCATAGTGAGAGTTTGGGCAGGAGACTGGAAATTAAATGTGAGGCTACTTAGGGACGAGGGTGACCCTACAGGTTTTGAAGATTGGTGGAAATCCTTTTGGGAGACTAGGAATATGGAAATGGATTTGCTGGATTGGTGGGAAATGAGGGCTAAAGTTGAAATCGCGAAATTTTTTAAAGTACGGGGTAAGGAGATGGCGAGGTGGAGCTATGGTCTACAGAATTATCTTGAGAGTCAGTTAAATGACTGTTATGCAGAGGAACGGGTGGGGCGGAGTGAGGACATGGAACGTTTGCGAAATAGGTTGGCGGAAATTCACAATGAAAAATTTGAGGCAATTCGAGTTAGGGCGGGGTTGGAGGATGTTTTAAGGGGGGATAGGTCATCGGGTTTTGTATTAAGGAGGTTTAAGGAACGGCAGGCGAAAACCACCTTGGCGTATATTGAGGCAGGTACAGGGGGGGGTGGCTTTGAGGAGGGTCAAGGTCTATCCACCACGGAAAATATTAGTTTATATGCAGATTTTTGGTTTAGGGAGAAGTGGAGGAGGGTTGGCGGGGGAGTGGGTGAGGGACGTTTTGGGGATGAAGGGTTTAATAGAGTATTAAGTGAGCAGGACAGTGACAGACTCGAGGGTAGTATTAGTGTAGAGGAGGTGGAGGAGGCAGTTTTTGGGATGTGCCAGGGTAAAACCCCAGGCATAGACGGCATACCAAACGATTTTTTTAGGTGTCATTGGGGAGTGTACGGCATTGTCTGGTGGGGGTTTTGAATTGTATGTTAAGTAGTGGGAGGATGGGGAAATCGCAAAGAACGGGTGTCACGGTTTTAGTGCCCAAAAAGAAGGAATGCCGAGTTTTGAATGATTACTGTGCGATTACGTTAATGTGCTCGGATTACAAGATTTTTGCTAAAGTTTTGGGCAACAGAATGAGGAAAGTGTTGGGTTTAGTGTTACATAGGGGGCAGTTGGGAATTCCTGGAAGAAGGATGAGGGATGGACATGGTTTGATTAGGGATTTTCTAGAGAGATGTATGGGAGGGGGAATACTAGGTTTAGATTGGGTGAATGCATATGATTGCGTGGACAGAGATTTCTTAGGGGTTTGCTTAGAGAGGTTGGGGTTTCGGGAGGGGGTAGTGAGGTGGGTGAACACCCTGTATGCTGAGGCAGAGGTGAGAGTACAGGTCAATGGGAGGTTGGGTGAAAGTGTACCGATGGAGAGAGGTTTGAGGCAGGGCTGTCCGATGTCACAGCTGCTCTTTGCGTGTGTGCAGAATCCTTTTTATGAGTCTGTTGAGAGGGTGATGGACAAACAGGAGATGGAGGAGGGGTGCAAAGGGGGTATCGTTGGGTATGTGGATGATACTACTGTTTTGCTACGGGGTAAGGAGGAGTTAAGGAGGGTGGGTAGAGTGATTCAGATGTTTGGTATGAATACCGGAATGAGAGTTAATACGGTGAAATCAAGGTTACTAGAGGTCGGTAATTGGATAGGGGGGGGCTTGGGGATGGGGTTAGGATGGACAATGGTTGACAGAATCAGGGTACGTGGGATATGGTATATGGCGGAAGTGCAGGCATGCAGAAGGGTAAATTCGGAGTCTGTCACGGGTAAGGTTTTAAGTAGACTAGGAGGTTTAAGTGCGAGGGACTTAGC
>NC_091295.1:65995497-66122997 GCF_038502225.1 Cherax quadricarinatus | reverse complement strand
TGTTTCCTGCCATCCTGGGAAGCATTATATTTTCTGCCATCCTGGGAAGCATTATATTTCCTGCCATCCTGGGAAGCATTATATTTTCTGCCATCCTGGGAAGCATTATATTTCCTGCCATCCTGGGAAGCATTATATTTTCTGCTATCCTGGGAAGCATTATATTTCCTACCATCCTGGGAAGCATTATATTTCCTGCCTTCCTGGGAAGCATTATATTTTCTGCCATCCTGGGAAGCATTATATTTCCTGCAATCCTAGGAAGCATTATATTTCATGCCATCCTGTGAAGCATTATATTTCCTGCCATCATGGGAAGCATTATATTTCATGCCATCCTGGGAAGCATTATATTTCCTGCCATCCTAGGAAGCATTATATTTCCTGCTATCCTGGGAAGCATTATATTTCCTGCCATCCTGGGAAGCATTATATTTCCTGCCATTCTGGGAAGCATTATATTTTCTACCATCCTGGGAAGCATTATATTTCCTGCCATCCTGGGAAGCATTATATTTTCTGCCATCCTGGGAAGCATTATATTTCCTGCCATCCTCGGAAGCATTATATTTCCTGCCATCCTGGGAAGCATTATATTTCCTGCCATCCTGGGAAGCATTATATTTTCTGCCATCCTGGGAAGCATTATATTTCCTGCCATCCTGGAAAGCATTATATTTCCTGCCATCCTGGGAAGCATTATATTTCCTGCCATCCTGGGAAGCATTATATTTTCTGCCATCCTGGGAAGCATTATATTTTCTGCCATCCTGGGAAGCATTATATTTCCTGCAATCCTGGGAAGCATTATATTTCCTGCCATCCTGGGAAGCATTATATTTCCTGCCATCCTGGGAAACTTTATATTTCATGCCATCCTGGGAAGCATTATATTTTCTGCCATCCTGGGAAGCATTATATTTCATGCCATCCTGTGAAGCATTATATTTCCTGCCATCCTGGGAAGCATTATATTTCCTGCCATCCTGGGAAGCATTATATTTCCTGCCATCCTAGGAACCATTATATTTCCTGCCATCCTGGGAAGCATTACATTTCCTGCCATCCTGGGAAGCATTATATTTCCTGCCATCCTGGGAAGTATTATATTTTCTACCATCCTGGGAAGCATTATATTTTCTGCCATCCTGGGAGCATTATATTTCCTGCCATCTTGGGAAGCATTATATTTCTTGAAATCCTGGGAAGCACTATATTTCCTGCCATCCTGGGAAGCATTATATTTTCTGCCATCCTGGGAAGCATTATATTTCCTACCATCCTGGGAAGCATTATATTTTCTGCCATCCTGGGAAGCATTATATTTTCCGCCATCCTGGGAAGCATTATATTTCATGCCATCCTGTGAAGCATTATATTTCCTGCCATCATGGGAAGCATTATATTTCATGCCATCCTGGGAAGCATTATATTTCCTGCCATCCTGGGAAGCATTATATTTCCTGCCATCCTGGGAAGCATTATATTTCCTGCCATCCTGGGAAGCATTATATTTCCTGCCATCCTGGGAAGCATTATATTTCCTGCCATCCTGGGAAGCATTATATTTCCTGCCATCCTGGGAAGCATTATATTTTCTGCCATCCTGGGAAGCATTATACTTCCTGCCATCCTGGGAAGCATTATATTTCCTGCCATCCTCGGAAGCATTATATTTTCTGCCATCCTGGGAAGCATTATATTTTCTGCCATCCTGGGAAGCATTATATTTCCTGCCATCCTGGGAAGCATTATATTTTCTGCCATCCTCGGAAGCATTATTTTTCCTGCCATCCTGGGAAGCATTATATTTCCTGCCATCCAGGGAAGCATTACATTTTCTGCCATCCTGGGAAGCATTATATTTCCTGCCATCCTGGGAAGCATTATGTTGCCTGCCATCCAGGGAAGCATTATATTTTCTGCCATTTTGGGAAGCATTATATTTCCTGCCATCCTGGGAAGCATTATATTTCCTGTCTTCCTGGGAAGCATTACATTTCCTGCCATCCTGGGAAGAATTATATTTCCTGCCATCCTGGGAAGCATTATATTTTCTGCCATCCTGGGAAGCATTATATTTCCTGCCATCATGGGAAGCATTATATTTTCTGCCATCCTGGGAAGCATTATATTTTCTGCCATCCTTTGAAGCCTTATATTTCCTGCCATCCTGGGAAGCATTATATTTCCTGTCATCCTGGGAAGCATTATATTTCTTGCCATCCTGGGAAACATTATATTTCCTGCCATCATGGGAAGCATTATATTTCCTGCCATTCTGGGAAGCATTATATTTCCTGCCATCCTGGGAAGCATTATATTTTCTGCCATCCTGGGATGCATTATATTTCCTGCCATCCTGGGAAGCATTATATTTCCTGCCATCATGGGAAGCATTATATTTTCTGCCATCCTGGGAAGCATTATATTTTCTGCCATCCTGGGTAGCATTATATTTCCTGCCATCCTGGGAAGCATTATATTTTCTGACATCCTGGGAAGCATTATATTTCCTACCATCCTGGGAAGCATTATATTTTCTGCTATCCTGAGAAGCATTATATTTCCTGCCATCCTAGGAAGTATTATATTTCCTACCATCCTGGGAAGCATTATATTTTCTGCCATCCTGGGAAGCAATATATTTCCTGCCATCCTGGGAAGCATTATATTTACTGCCATCCTGGGAAGCATTATATTTTCTGCCATCCTGGGAAGCATTATATTTTGCTGCCATCCTGGGAAGCATTTTATTACCTGCCATCCTGGGAAGCATTATATTTTCTGCCATCCTGGGAAGCATTATATTTCCTGCCATCCTGGGAAGCATTATATTTTCTGCCATCCTGGGAAGCATTATATTTCCTGCCATCCTGGGAAGCATTATATTTCCTGCCATCCTGGGAAGCATTATATTTTCTACCATCCTGGGAAGCATTATATTTCCTGCCATCCTGGGAAGCATTATATTTTCTGCCATCCTGGGAAGCATTATATTTCCTGCCATCCTCGGAAGCATTATATTTCCTGCCATCCTGGGAAGCATTATATTTCCTGCCATCCTGGGAAGCACTATATTTTCTGCCATCCTGGGAAGCATTATATTTCCTGCCATCCTGGAAAGCATTATATTTCCTGCCATCCTGGGAAGCATTATATTTCCTGCCATCCTGGGAAGCATTATATTTTCTGCCATCCTGGGAAGCATTATATTTTCTGCCATCCTGGGAAGCATTATATTTCCTGCCATCCTGGGAAGCATTATATTTCCTGCCATCCTCGGAAGCATTATATTTCCTGCCATCCTGGGAAACTATATATTTCATGCCATCCTGGGAAGCATTATATTTTCTGCCATCCTGGGAAGCATTATATTTCATGCCATCCTGTGAAGCATTATATTTCCTGCCATCCTGGGAAACATTATATTTCCTGCCATCCTGGGAAGCATTATATTTCCTGCCATCCTAGGAACCATTATATTTCCTGCCATCCAGGGAAGCATTACATTTCCTGCCATCCTGGGAAGCATTATATTTCCTGCCATCCTGGGAAGTATTATATTTTCTAACATCCTGGGAAGCATTATATTTTCTGCCATCCTGGGAGCATTATATTTCCTGCCATCTTGGGAAGCATTATATTTCTTGCCATCCTGGGAAGCACTATATTTTCTGCCATCCTGGGAAGCATTATATTTTCTGCCATCCTGGGAAGCATTATATTTCCTACCATCCTGGGAAGCATTATATTTTCTGCCATCGTGGGAAGCATTATATTTTCCGCCATCCTGGGAAGCATTATATTTCATGCCATCCTGTGAAGCATTATATTTCCTGCCATCATGGGAAGCATTATATTTCATGCCATCCTGGGAAGCATTATATTTCCTGCCATCCTAGGGAGCATTATATTTCCTGCTATCCTGGGAAGCATTATATTTCCTGCCATCCTGGGAAGCATTATATTTCCTGCCATCCTGGGAAGCATTATATTTCCTGCCATCCTGGGAAGCATTATATTTCCTGCCATCCTGGGAAGCATTATATTTTCTGCCATCCTGGGAAGCATTATACTTCCTGCCATCCTGGGAAGCATTATATATCCTGCCATCCTCGGAAGCATTATATTTTCTGCCATCCTGGGAAGCATTATATTTTCTGCCATCCTGGGAAGCATTATATTTCCTGCCATCCTGGGAAGCATTATATTTTCTGCCATCCTCGGAAGCATTATTTTTCCTGCCATCCTGGGAAGCATTATATTTCCTGCCATCCAGGGAAGCATTACATTTTCTGCCATCCTGGGAAGCATTATATTTCCTGCCATCCTGGGAAGCATTATGTTGCCTGCCATCCAGGGAAGCATTATATTTTCTGCCATTTTGGGAAGCATTATATTTCCTGCCATCCTGGGAAGCATTATATTTCCTGTCTTCCTGGGAAGCATTACATTTCCTGCCATCCTGGGAAGAATTATATTTCCTGCCATCCTGGGAAGCATTATATTTTCTGCCATCCTGGGAAGCATTATATTTCCTGCCATCATGGGAAGCATTATATTTTCTGCCATCCTGGGAAGCATTATATTTTCTGCCATCCTTTGAAGCCTTATATTTCCTGCCATCCTGGGAAGCATTATATTTCCTGTCATCCTGGGAAGCATTATATTTCTTGCCATCCTGGGAAACATTATATTTCCTGCCATCATGGGAAGCATTATATTTCCTGCCATTCTGGGAAGCATTATATTTCCTGCCATCCTGGGAAGCATTATATTTTCTGCCATCCTGGGATGCATTATATTTCCTGCCATCCTGGGAAGCATTATATTTCCTGCCATCATGGGAAGCATTATATTTTCTGCCATCCTGGGAAGCATTATTTTTTCTGCCATCCTGGGTAGCATTATATTTCCTGCCATCCTGGGAAGCATTATATTTTCTGACATCCTGGGAAGCATTATATTTCCTACCATCCTGGGAAGCATTATATTTTCTGCTATCCTGAGAAGCATTATATTTCCTGCCATCCTGGGAAACATTATATTTACTGCCATCATGGGAAGCATTATATTTTCTGCCATCCTGGGAAGCATTATATTTCCTGCCATCCTGGGAAGCATTATATTTACTGCCATCCTGGGAAGCATTATATTTTCTGCCATCCTGGGAAGCATTATATTTCCTGCCATCCAGGGAAGCACTATATTTTCTGCCATCCTGGGAAGCAATATATTTCCTGCCATCCTGGGAAGCATTATATTTTCTGCCATCCTGGGAAGCATTATATTTTCTGCCATCCTGGGAAGCATTATATTTCCTGCCATCCTGGGAAGCATTATATTTTCTGCCATCCTCGGAAGCATTATTTTTCCTGCCATCCTGGGAAGCATTATATTTCCTGCCATCCTGGGAAGCATTACATTTTCTGCCATCCTGGGAAGCATTATATTTCCTGCCATCCTGGGAAGCATTATGTTGCCTGCCATCCAGGGAAGCATTATATTTTCTGCCATCCTGGGAAGCATTATATTTCCTGCCATCCTGGGAAGCATTATATTTCCTGTCTTCCTGGGAAGCATTATATTTTCTGCCATCCTGGGAAGCATTACATTTCCTGCCATCCTGGGAAGCATTATATTTCCTGCCATCCTGGGAAGCATTATATTTTCTGCCATCCTGGGAAGCATTATATTTTCTGCCATCCTGGGAAGCATTATATTTCCTGCCATCCTGGGAAGCATTATATTTCCTGCCATCCTGGGAAGCATTATATTTTCTGCCATCCTGGGAAGCATTATATTTTCTGCCATCCTGGGAAGCATTATATTTCCTGCCATCCTGGGAAGCATTATATTTTCTGCCATCCTGGGAAGCATTATATTTTCTGCCATCCTGGGAAGCATTATATTTCCTGCCATCCTGGGAAGCATTATATTTCCTGTCATCCTGGGAAGCATTATATTTCTTGCCATCCTGGGAAACATTATATTTCCTGCCATCATGGGAAGCATTATATTTCCTGCCATTCTGGGAAGCATTATATTTCCTGCCATCCTGGGAAGCATTATATTTTCTGCCATCCTGGTATGCATTATATTTCCTGCCATCCTGGGAAGCATTATATTTCCTGCCATAATGGGAAGCATTATATTTTCTGCCATCCTGGGAAGCATTATATTTTCTGCCATCCTGGGTAGCATTATATTTCCTGCCATCCTGGGAAGCATTATATTTTCTGACATCCTGGGAAGCATTATATTTCCTACCATCCTGGGAAGCATTATATTTTCTGCCATCCTGGGAAGCATTATATTTCCTGCCATCCTGGGAAGTATTATATTTCCTACCATCCTGGGAAGCATTATATTTTCTGCCATCCTGGGAAGCAATATATTTCCTGCCATCCTGGGAAGCATTATATTTACTGCCATCCTGGGAAGCATTATATTTTCTGCCATCCTGGGAAGCATTATATTTACTGCCATCCTGGGAAGCATTATATTTTCTGCCATCCTGGGAAGCATTATATTTTGCTGCCATCCTGTGAAGCATTTTATTACCTGCCATCCTGGGAAGCATTATATTTTCTGCCATCCTGGGAAGCATTATATTTCCTGCCATCCTGGGAAGCATTATATTTCCTGCCATCCTGGGAAGCATTATATTTCCTACCATCCTGGGAAGCATTATATTTTCTGCCATCCTTGGAAGCATTATATTTTCCGCCATCCTGAGAAGCATTATATTTCCTGCCATCATGGGAAGCATTATATTTCATACCATCCTGGGAAGCATTATATTTCCTGCCATCCTAGGAACCATTATATTTCCTGCCATCCTGGGAAGCATTACATTTCCTGCCATCCTGGGAAGCATTATATTTCCTGCCTTCCTGGGAAGCATTATATTTTCTACCATCCTGGGAAGCATTATATTTCCTGCCATCCTGGGAAGCATTATATTCCCTGCCATCCTGGGAAGCATTATATTTTCTGCCATCCTGGGAAGCATTATATTTCCTACCATCCTGGGAAGCATTATATTTTCTGCCATCCTTGGAAGCATTATATTTTCCGCCATCCTGGGAAGCATTATATTTCCTGCCATCATGGGAAGCATTATATTTCATACCATCCTGGGAAGCATTATATTTCCTGCCATCCTAGGAACCATTATATTTCCTGCCATCCTGGGAAGCATTACATTTCCTGCCATCCTGGGAAGCATTATATTTCCTGCCATCCTGGGAAGCATTATATTTTCTACCATCCTGGGAAGCATTATATTTCCTGCCATCCTGGGAAGCATTATATTCAATGCCATCCTGAGAAGCATTATATTTTCTGCCCTCCTGGGAAGCATTATATTTCCTACCATCCTGGGAAGCATTATATTTTCCGCCATCCTGGGAAGCATTATATTTCATGCCATTATGTGAAGCATTATATTTCCTGCCATCCTGGGAAGCATTATATTTCCTGCCATCCTGGGAAGCATTATATTTCCTGCCATCCTAGGAACCATTATATTTCCTGCCATCCTAGGAACCATTATATTTCCTGCCATCCTGGGAAGCATTACATTTCCTGCCATCCAGGGAAGCATTATATTTCCAGCCATCCTGGGAAGTATTATATTTTCTACCATCCTGATAAGCATTGTATTTTCTGCCATCCAGGGAGCATCATATTTCCTGCCATCTTGGGAAGCATTATATTTCTTGCCAACCTGGGAAGCATTATATTTCCTGCCATCCTGGGAAGCATTATATTTTCTGCAATCCTGGGAAGCATTATATTTCCTACCATCCTGGGAAGCATTATATTTTCTGCCATCCTGGGAAGCATTATATTTTCCGCCATCCTGGGAAGCATTATACTTCATGCCATCCTGTGAAGCATTATATTTCCTGCCATCATGGGAAGCATTATATTTCATGCCATCCTGGTAAGCATTATATTTCCTGCCATCCTAGGAAGCATTATATTTCCTGCTATCCTGGGAAGCATTATATTTCCTGCCATCCTGGGAAGCATTATATTTCCCGCCATTCTGGGAAGCATTATATTTTCTACCATCCTGGGAAGCATTATATTTCCTGCCATCCTGGGAAGCATTATATTTTCTGCCATCCTGGGAAGCATTATATTTCCTGCCATCCTCGGAAGCATTATATTTCCTGCTATCCTGGGAAGCATTATATTTCCTGCCATCCAGAAAAGCATTATATTTTCTGCCATCCTGGGAAGCATTATATTTCCTGCCATCCTGGAAAGCATTATATTTCCTGCCATCCTGGGAAGCATTATATTTCCTGCCATCCTGGGAAGCATTATATTTTCTGCCATCCTGCGAAGCATTATATTTTCTGCCATCCTGGGAAGCATTATATTTCCTGCCATCCTGGGAAGCATTATATTTCCTGACATCCTGGGAAGCATTATATTTCCTGCCATCCTGGGAAACTTTATATTTCATGCCATCCTGGGAAGCATTATATTTCCTGCCATCCTGGGAAGCATTATATTTCCTGCCATCCTGGGAAGCATTATATTACCTGCAATCCTGGGATGCATTATATTTCCTGCCATCCTGGGAAGCATTATATTCCCTGGCATCATGGGAAGCATTATATTTTCTGCCATCCTGGGAAGTATTATATTTTCTGCCATCCTGGGAAGCATTATATTTTCTGCCATCCTAGGAAGCATTATATTTCCTGCCATCCTGGAAAGCATTATATTTTCTGCCATCCTGGGAAGCATTATATTTCCTGCCATCCTGGGAAGCATTATATTTCCTGCCATCCTGGGAAGCATTATATTTTCTGCCATCCTGGGAAGCATTATATTTCCTGCCATCCTGGGAAGCATTATATTTCCTGCCATCCTGGGAAGCATTATATTTTCTGCCATCCTGGGAAGCATTATACTTCCTGCCATCCTGGGAAGCATTATATATCCTGCCATTCTCGGAAGCATTATATTTTCTGCCATCCTGGGAAGCATTATATTTTCTGCCATCCTGGGAAGCATTATATTTCCTGCCATCCTGGGAAGCATTATATTTTCTGCCATCCTCGGAAGCATTATTTTTCCTGCCATCCTGGGAAGCATTATATTTCCTGCCATCCTGGGAAGCATTACATTTTCTGCCATCCTGGGAAGTATTATATTTCCTGCCATCCTGGGAAGCATTATGTTGCCTTCCATCCAGGGAAGCATTATATTTTCTGTCATTTTGGGAAGCATTATATTTCCTGCCATCCTGGGAAGCATTATATTTCCTGCCATCCTGGGAAGCATTATATTTTCTACCATCCTGGGAAGCATTATATTTCCTGCCATCCTGGGAAGCATTATATTTCCAGTCATCCTGGGAAGCATTACATTTCCTGCCATCCTGGGAAGAATTATATTTCCTGCCATCCTGGGAAGCATTATATTTTCTGCCATCCTGGGAAGCATTATATTTCCTGCCATCATGGGAAGCATTATATTTTCTGCCATCCTGGGAAGCATTATATTTTCTGCCATCCTGGGAAGCATTATATTTCCTGCCATCCTGGGAAGCATTATATTTCCTGTCATCCTGGGAAGCATTATATTTCTTGCCATCCTGGGAAACATTATATTTCCTGCCATCATGGGAAGCATTATATTTCCTGCCATTCTGGGAAGCATTATATTTCCTGCCATCCTGGGAAGCATTATATTTTCTGCCATCCTGGGATGCATTATATTTCCTGCCATCCTGGGAAGCATTATATTTCCTGCCATCATGGGAAGCATTATATTTTCTGCCATCCTGGGAAGCATTATATTTTCTGCCATCCTGGGTACCATTATATTTCCTGCCATCCTGGGAAGCATTATATTTTCTGACATCCTGGGAAGCATTATATTTCCTACCATCCTGGGAAGCATTATATTTTCTGCCATCCTGGGAAGCATTATATTTCCTGCCATCCTGGGAAGTATTATATTTCCTACCATCCTGGGAAGCATTATATTTTCTGCCATCCTGGGAAGCAATATATTTCCTGCCATCCTGGGAAGCATTATATTTACTGCCATCCTGGGAAGCATTATATTTTCTGCCATCCTGGGAAGCATTATATTTACTGCCATCCTGGGAAGCATTATATTTTCTGCCATCCTGGGAAGCATTATATTTTGCTGCCATCCTGGGAAGCATTTTATTACCTGCCATCCTGGGAAGCATTATATTTTCTGCCATCCTGGGAAGCATTATATTTCCTGCCATCCTGGGAAGCATTATATTTCCTGCCATCCTGGGAAGCATTATATTTCCTACCATCCTGGGAAGCATTATATTTTCTGCCATCCTTGGAAGCATTATATTTTCCGCTATCATGGGAAGCATTATATTTCCTGCCATCATGGGAAGCATTATATTTCATACCATCCTGGGAAGCATTATATTTCCTGCCATCCTAGGAACCATTATATTTCCTGCCATCCTGGGAAGCATTACATTTCCTGCCATCCTGGGAAGCATTATATTTCCTGCCATCCTGGGAAGCATTATATTTTCTACCATCCTGGGAAGCATTATATTTTCTGCCATCCTGGGAAGCATTATATTTCATGCCATCTTGGGAAGCATTATATTTCCTGCCATCCTGGGAAGCATTATATTCCCTGCCATCCTGGGAAGCATTATATTTTCTGCCATCCTGGGAAGCATTATATTTCCTACCATCCTGGGAAGCATTATATTTTCTGCCATCCTGGGAAGCATTATATTTTCCGCCATCCTGGGAAGCATTATATTTCATGCCATCCTGTGAAGCATTATATTTCCTGCCATCCTGGGAAGCATTATATTTCCTGCCATCCTGGGAAGCATTATATTTCCTGCCATCCTAGGAACCATTATATTTCCTGCCATCCTGGGAAGCATTACATTTCCTGCCATCCTGGGAAGCATTATATTTCCTGCCATCCTGGGAAGTATTATATTTTCTACCATCCTGGGAAGCATTATATTTTCTGCCATCCTGGGAGCATTATATTTCCTGCCATCTTGGGAAGCATTATATTTCTTACCAACCTGGGAAGCATTATATTTCCTGCCATCCTGGGAAGCATTATATTTTCTGCCATCCTGGGAAGCATTATATTTCCTACCATCCTGGGAAGCATTATTTTTTCTGCCATCCTGGGAAGCATTATATTTTCCGCCATCCTGGGAAGCATTATACTTCATGCCATCTTGTGAAGCATTATATTTCCTGCAATCATGGGAAGCATTATATTTCATGCCATCCTGGTAAGCATTATATTTCCTGCCATCCTAGGAAGCATTATATTTCCTGCTATCCTGGGAAGCATTATATTTCCTGACATCCTGGGAAGCATTATATTTCCTGCCATTCTGGGAAGCATTATATTTTCTACCATCCTGGGAAGCATTATATTTCCTGCCATCCTGGGAAGCATTATATTTTCTGCCATCCTGGGAAGCATTATATTTCCTGCCATCCTGGGAAGCATTATATTTCCTGCCATCCTGGGAAGCATTATATTTCCTGCCATCCTGGGAAGCATTATATTTTCTGCCATCCTGGGAAGCATTATATTTCCTGCCATCCTGGGAAGCATTATATTACCTGCAATCCTGGGATGCATTATATTTCCTGCCATCCTGGGAAGCATTATATTTTCTGCCATCCTGGGAAGTATTATATTTTCTGCCATCCTGGGAAACATTATATTTTCTGCCATCCTAGGAAGCATTATATTTCCTGCCATCCTGGAAGGCATTATATTTTCTGCCATCCTGGGAAGCATTATATTTCCTGCCATCCTGGGAAGCACTATATTTCCTGCCATCCTGGGAAGCATTATATTTTCTGCCATCCTGGGAAGCATTATATTTCCTGCCATCCTGGGAAGCATTATATTTCTTGCCATCCTGGGAAGCATTATGTTTTCTGCCATCCTGGGAAGCATTATACTTCCTGCCATCCTGGGAAGCATTATATATCCTGCCATCCTCGGAAGCATTATATTTTCTGCCATCCTGGGAAGCATTATATTTTCTGCCATCCTGGGAAGCATTATATTTCCTGCCATCCTGGGAAGCATTATATTTTCTGCCATCCTGGGAAGCATTATATTTCCTGCCATCCTGGGAAGCATTATATTTCCTGCCATCCTGGGAAGCATTATATTTCCTGCCATCCTGGGAAGCATTATATTTCCTGCCATCCTGGGAAGCATTATATTTCCTGCCATCCTGGGAAGCATTATATTTCCTACCATCCTGGGAAGCATTATATTTCCTGCCATCCTGGGAAGCATTATATTTCCTGCCATCCTGGGAAGCATTATATTTTCTGCCATCCTGGGAAGCATTATATTTCCTGCCATCCTGGGAAGCATTATATTTCCTGCCATCCTGGGAAGCATTATATTTCCTGCCATCCTGGGAAGCATTATATTTCCTGCCATCCTGGGAAGCATTATATTTTCTGCCATCCTGGGAAGCATTATATTTCCTGCCATCCTGGGAAGCATTATATTTTCTGCCATCCTGGGAAGCATTATATTTTCTGCCATCCTGGGAAGCATTATATTTCCTGCCATCCTGGGAAGCATTATATTTCCTGCCATCCTGGGAAGCATTATATTTCCTGCCATCCTGGGAAGCATTATATTTCCTGCCATCCTGGGAAGCATTATATTTCCTGCCATCCTGGGAAGCATTATATTTCCTGCCATCCTGGGAAGCATTATATTTCCTGCCATCCTGGGAAGCATTATATTTCCTGCCATCCTGGGAAGCATTATATTTCCTGCCATCCTGGGAAGCATTATATTTCCTGCCATCCTGGGAAGCATTATATTTCCTGCCATCCTGGGAAGCATTATATTTCCTGCCATCCTGGGAAGCATTATATTTTCTGCCATCCTGGGAAGCATTATATTTCCTGCCATCCTGGGAAGCATTATATTTTCTGCCATCCTGGGAAGCATTATATTTCCTGCCATCCTGGGAAGCATTATATTTCCTGCCATCCTGGGAAGCATTATATTTCCTGCCATCCTGGGAAGCATTATATTTCCTGCCATCCTGGGAAGCATTATATTTCCTGCCATCCTGGGAAGCATTATATTTTCTGCCATCCTGGGAAGCATTATATTTTCTGCCATCCTGGGAAGCATTATATTTCCTGCCATCCTGGGAAGCATTATATTTTCTGCCATCCTGGGAAGCATTATATTTCCTGCCATCCTGGGAAGCATTATATTTTCTGCCATCCTGGGAAGCATTATATTTCCTGCCATCCTGGGAAGCATTATATTTCTTGCCATCCTGGGAAACATTATATTTCCTGCCATCCTGGGAAGCATTATATTTCCTGCCATCCTGGGAAGCATTATATTTCCTGCCATCCTGGGAAGCATTATATTTCCTGCCATCCTGGGAAGCATTATATTTCCTGCCATCCTGGGAAGCATTATATTTCCTGCCATCCTGGGAAGCATTATATTTCCTGCCATCCTGGGAAGCATTATATTTTCTGCCATCCTGGGAAGCATTATATTTCCTGCCATCCTGGGAAGAATTATATTTCCTGCCATCCTGGGAAGCATTATATTTTCTACCATCCTGGGAAGCATTATATTTTCTGCCATCATGGGAAGCATTATATTTTCTGCCATCCTGGGAAGCATTATATTTCCTGCCATCCTGGGAAGCATTATATTTCCTGCCATCCTGGGAAGCATTATATTTCCTGCATTATATTTTCTGCCATCCTGGGAAGCATATTTTTTCCTGCCATCATGGGAAGCAATATTTCCTGCCATCCTGGGAAGCATTTTATTTCCTGCCATCCTGGGAAGCATTGCATTACCTGCCATCCTGGGATGCATTATATTTCCTGCTATCCTGGGAAGCATTATATTTCCTGCCATCATGGGAAGCATTATATTTTCTGCGATCCTGGGAAGCATTATATTTTCTGCCATCCTGGGAAGTATTATATTTTCTGCCATCCTGGGAAGCATTATATTTTCTGCCATCCTGGGAAGCATTACATTTCCTGCCATCCTGGGAAGCATTATATTTCCTGCCATCCTGGGAAGCATTATATTTCCTGCCATCCTGGGAAGCATTATATTTCCTGCCATCCTGGGAAGCATTATATTTCCTGCCATCCTGGGAAGCATTATATTTTCTGCCATCCTGGGAAGCATTATATTTTCTGCCATCCTGGGAAGCATTATATTTCCTGCCATCCTGGGAAGCATTATATTTTCTGCCATCCTGGGAAGCATTATATTTTCTGCCATCCTGGGAAGCATTATATTTCCTGCCATCCTGGGAAGCATTATATTTTCTGCCATCCTCGGAAGCATTATATTTCCTGCCATCCTGGGAAGCATTATATTTCCTGCCATCCTGGGAAGCATTATATTTTCTGCCATCCTGGGAAGCATTATATTTCCTGCCATCCTGGGAAGCATTATATTTCCTGCCATCCTGGGAAGCATTATATTTTCTGCCATCCTGGGAAGCATTATATTTCCTGCCATCCTGGGAAGCATTATATTTCCAGGGGAAGCATTATATTTCCTGCCATCCTGGGAAGCATTATATTTCCTGCCATCCTGGGAAGCATTATATTTCCTGCCATCCTGGGAAGCATTATATTTTCTGCCATCCTGGGAAGCATTATATTTCCTGCCATCCTGGGAAGCATTATATTTCCTGCCATCCTGGGAAGCATTATATTTACTGCCATCCTGGGAAGCATTGTATTTTCTGAAGCATTATATTTCCTGCCATCCTGGGAAGCATTATATTTCCTGCCATCCTCGGAAGCCTTATATTTCCTGCCATCACGGAAAACATTATATTTCCTGCCATCCTGGGAAGCATTATATTTTCTGCTATCCTGGGAAGCATTATATTTTCTGCCATCCTGGGAAGCATTATATTTCCTGCTATCCTGGGAAGCATTATATTTCCTGCCATCCTGGGAAGCATTATATTTCCTGCCATCCTGGGAAGCATTATATTTCCTGCTATCCTGGGAAGCATTATATTTCCTGCCATCATGGGAAGCATTATATTTTCTGCGATCCTGGGAAGCATTATATTTTCTGCCATCCTGGGTAGCATTATATTTCCTGCCATCCTGGGAAGCATTATATTTTCTGCCATCCTGGGAAGCATTATATTTCCTACCATCCTGGGAAGCATTATATTTTCTGCCATCCTGGGAAGCATTATATTTCCTGCCATCCTGGGAAGCATTATATTTCCTGCCATCCTGGGAAGCATTATATTTTCTGCCATCCTGGGAAGCATTATATTTCCTGCCATCCTGGGAAGCATTATATTTCCTGCCATCCTGGGAAGCATTATATTTCCTGCCATCCTGGGAAGCATTATATTTTCTGCCATCCTGGGAAGCATTATATTTTGCTGCCATCCTGGGAAGCATTATATTACCTGCCATCCTGGGAAGCATTATATTTTCTGCCATCCTGGGAAGCATTATATTTCCTGCCATCCTGGGAAGCATTATATTTTCTGCCATCCTGGGAAGCATTATATTTTCTGTCATCCTGGGAAGCATTATATTTCCTGCCATCCTGGGAAGCATTATATTTTCTGCCATCCTGGGAAGCATTATATTTCCTGCCATCCTGGGAAGAGTTATATTTCCTGCCATCCTGGAAAGCATTATATTTTCTGCCATCCTGGGAAGCATTATATTTCCTGCCATCCTGGGAAGCTTTATATTACCTGCCATACTGGGAAGCATTATATTTTCTGCTATCCTGAGAAGCATTATATTTCCTGCAATTTTGGGAAGCAGTATATTTTCTTCCATCATGGGAAGCATTATATTTTCTGCCATCCTGCGAAGCATTACATTTCCTGCCATTCTGGGAAGCATTATATTTCCTGCCATCCTGGGAAGCATTATATTTCCTGCCATCCTGGGAAGCATTATATTTCCTGCCATCCTGGGAAGCATTATATTTCCTGCCATCCTGGGAAGCATTATATTTCCTGCCATCATGGGAAGCATTATATTTCCTGCCATCCTGGGAAGCATTATATTTCCTGCCATCCTGGGAAGCATTATATTTCCTGCCATCCTGGGAAGCATTATATTTTCTGCCATCCTGGGAAGCATTATATTTCCTACCATACTGGGAAGCATTATATTTCCTACCATCCTGGGAAGCATTATATTTCCTACAATCCTGGGAAGCATTATATTTTCTGCCATCCTGGGAAGCATTATATTTCCTACCATCCTGGGAAGCATTAAATTTCCTGCCATCCTGGAAAGCATTATATTTTCTGCCGTCCTGGGAAGCATTATATTTCCTGCCATCCTGGAAAGCATTATATTTTCTGCCATCCTGGGAAGCATCCTGGAAGCATTATATTTCCTGCATCCAGGGAAGCATTATATTTCCTGCCATCCTGGGAAGCATTATATTTCCTGCCATCATGGAAAGCATTATATTTTCTGCCATCCTGGGAAGCATTATATTTCCTGCCATAATGGGAAGCATTATATTTCCTGCCATCCTGGGAAGCATTATATTTTCTGCCATCCTGGGAAGCATTATATTTCCTACCATCCTGGGAAGCATTATATTTTCTGCCATCCTGGGAAGCCATCCTGGGAAGCATTATATTCCTACCATCCTAGGAAGCATTATATTTCCTGCCATCCTGGGAAGCATTATATTTCCTGCCATCCTGGGAAGCATTATATTTCCTGCCATCCTGGGAAGCATTATATTTCCTGCCATCCTGGGAAGCATTATATTTCCTGCCATCCTGGGAAGCATTATATTTCCTGCCATCCTGGGAAGCATTATATTTTCTACCATCCTGGGAAGCATTATATTTCCTGCCATCCTGGGAAGCATTATATTTTCTGCCATCCTGGGAAGCATTATATTTCCTGCCATCCTCGGAAGCATTATATTTCCTGCCATCCTGGGAAGCATTATATTTCCTGCCATCCTGGGAAGCATTATATTTTCTGCCATCCTGGGAAGCATTATATTTCCTGCCATCCTGGGAAGCATTATATTTCCTGCCATCCTGGGAAGCATTATATTTCCTGCCATCCTGGGAAGCATTATATTTTCTGCCATCCTGGGAAGCATTATATTTTCTGCCATCCTGGGAAGCATTATATTTCCTGCCATCCTGGGAAGCATTATATTTCCTGCCATCCTGGGAAGCATTATATTTCCTGCCATCCTTGGAAACTTTATATTTCATGCCATCCTGGGAAGCATTATATTTCCTGCCATCCTGGGAAGCATTATATCTCTTGCCATCCTGGGAAGCATTATATTACCTACCATCCTGGGATGCATTATATTTCCTGCCATCCTGGGAAGCATTATATTTCCTGCCATCATGGGAAGCATTATATTTTCTGCCATCCTGGGAAGTATTATATTTTCTGCCATGCTGGGAAGCATTATATTTTCTGCCATCCTAGGAAGCATTATATTTCCTGCCATCCTGGAAAGCATTATATTTCTTGCCATCCTGGGAAGCATTATATTTCCTGCCATCCTGGGAAGCATTTTATTTCCTGCCATCCTGGGAAGCATTGCATTACCTGCCATCCTGGGATGCATTATATTTCCTGCCATCCTGGGAAGCATTATATTTCCTGCCATCATGGGAAGCATTATATTTTCTGCGATCCTGGGAAGCATTATATTTTCTGCCATCCTGGGTAGCATTATATTTCCTGCCATCCTGGGAAGCATTATATTTTCTGCCATCCTGGGAAGCATTATATTTTGCTGCCATCCTGGGAAGCATTATATTACCTGCCAACCTGGGAAGCATTATATTTTCTGCCATCCTGGGAAGCATTATATTTCCTGCCATCCAGGGAAGCATTATATTTTCTGCCATTTTGGGAAGCATTATATTTCCTGCCATCCTGGGAAGCATTATATTTTCTGCCATCCTGGGAAGCATTATATTTTCTGCCATCCTGGGAAGCATTATATTTCCTGCCATCCTGGGAAGCATTATATTTCCTGCCATCCTGGGAAGCATTATATTTTCTGCCATCCTGGGAAGCATTATATTTGTGCCATCCTGGGAAGCATTATATTTTCTGCCATCCTGGGAAGCATTATATTTCCTGCCATCCTGGGAAGCATTATATTACCTGCCATCCTGGGAAGCCTGCCATCCTGGGAAGCAGTATATTTTCAGCCATCCTGGGAAGCATTATATTTTCTGCCATCCTGGGAAGCATTATATTTCCTGCCATCCTGGGAAGCATTATATTTCCTGCCATCCTGGGAAGCATTATATTTTCTGCCATCCTGGGAAGCATTATATTTCCTGCCATCCTGGGAAGCATTATATTTCCTGCCATCCTGGGAAGCATTATATTTCCTGCCATCCTGGGAAGCATTATATTTCCTGCCATCCTGGGAAGCATTATATTTCCTGCCATCCTGGGAAGCATTATATTTCCTGCCATCCTGGGAAGCATTATATTTCCTGCCATCCTGGGAAGCATTATATTTCCTGCCATCCTGGGAAGCATTATATTTCCTTCCATCCTGGGAAGCATTATATTTTCTGCCATCCTGGGAAGCATTATATTTCCTGCCATCCTGGGAAGCATTATATTTTCTGCCATCCTGGGAAGCATTATATTTCCTGCCATCCTGGGAAGCATTATATTTTCTGCCATCCTGGGAAGCATTATATTTTCTGCCATCCTGGGAAGCATTATATTTCCTGCCATCCTGGGAAGCATTATATTTTCTGCCATCCTGGGAAGCATTATATTTCCTGCCATCCTGGGAAGCATTATATTTCCTGCCATCCTGGGAAGCATTATATTTCCTGCCATCCTGGGAAGCATTATATTTCCTGCCATCCTGGGAAGCATTATATTTCCTGCCATCCTGGGAAGCATTATATTTCCTGCCATCCTGGGAAGCATTGTATTTTCTGCCATCCTGGGAAGCATAATATTTCCTGCCATCCTGGAAAGCATTATATTTCCTGCCATCCTGGGAAGCATTATATATCCTGCCATCCTCGGAAGCATTATATTCTCTGCCATCCTGGGAAGCATTATATTTTCTGCCATCCTGGGAAGCATTATATTTCCTGCCATCCTGGGAAGCATTATATTTTCTGCCATCCTCGGAAGCATTATTTTTCCTGCCATCCTGGGAAGCATTACATTTTCTGCCATCTTGGGAAGCATTATATTTCCTGCCATCCTGGGAAGCATTATGTTGCCTTCCATCCTGGGAAGCATTATATTTTCTGCCATCCTGGGAAGCATTATATTTTCTGCCATCCTGGGAAGCATTATATTTTCTGCCATCCTGGGAAGCATTACATTTCCTGCCATCCTGGGAAGCATTATATTTCCTTCCATAATGGGAAGCATTATATTTCCTGCCATCCTGGGAAGCATTATATTACCTGCAATCCTGGGAAGCATTATATTTTCTGCCATCATGGGAAGCATTATATTTCCTGCCCTCCTGGGAAGCATTATATTACCTGCCATCCTGGGAAGCATTATATTTTCTGCCATCCTGGGAAGCATTATACTTCCTGCCATCCTCGGAAGCATTATATTTTCTGCCATCCTGGGAAGCATTATATTTCCTGGGAAGCATTATATTTTCTGATATCCTGGGAAGCATTATATTTCCTACCATCCTGGGAAGCATTATATTTCCTGTCATCCTGGGAAGCATTATATTTTCTGCCGTCCTGGGAAGCATTATATTTCCTGCCATCCTGGAAAGCATTATATTTTCTGCTATCCTGGGAAGCATTATATTTCTTCCATCCTGGGAAGCATTATATATCCTACCATCCTGGGAAGCATTATATTTCCTGCTATCCTGGGAATCATTATATTTCCTGCCATCCTGGGAAGCATTATATTTCCTGCCATCCTGGGAAGCATTATATTTCCTGCCATCCTGGGAAGCATTATATTTCCTGCCATCCTGGGAAGCATTATATTTTCTGCCATCCTGGGAAGCATTATATTTCCTGCCATCCTGGGAAGCATTATATTTCCTGCCATCCTGGGAAGCATTATATTTCCTGCCATCCTGGGAAGCATTATATTTCCTGCCATCCTGGGAAGCATTATATTTCCTGCCATCCTGGGAAGCATTATATTTCCTGCCATCCTGGGAAGCATTATATTTCCTGCCATCCTGGGAAGCATTATATTTCCTGCCATCCTGGGAAGCATTATATTTCCTGCCATCCTGGGAAGCATTATATTTCCTGCCATCCTGGGAAGCATTATATTTCCTGCCATCCTGGGAAGCATTATATTTCCTGCCATTCTGGGAAGCATTATATTTTCTACCATCCTGGGAAGCATTATATTTCCTGTCATCCTGGGAAGCATTATATTTCCTGCCATCCTGGGAAGCATTATATTTCCTGCCATCCTCGGAAGCATTATATTTCCTGCCATCCTGGGA
Organism: Cherax quadricarinatus; assembly: GCF_038502225.1. Taxonomy (NCBI): domain Eukaryota; kingdom Metazoa; phylum Arthropoda; class Malacostraca; order Decapoda; family Parastacidae; genus Cherax; species Cherax quadricarinatus. The sequence goes on along the minus strand of NC_091295.1, from coordinate 66,102,459 downwards.
AGCATTATATTTTCTGCTATCCTGGGAAGCATTATATTTCCTACCATCCTGGGAAGCATTATATTTCCTGCTATCCTGGGAAGCATTATATTTCCTGCCATTCTGGGAAGCATTATATTTTCTGCCATCCTGGGAAGCATTATATTTTCTGCCATCCTGGGAAGCATCATATTTCCTGCCATCCTGGGAAGCATTATATATCCTGCCATCCTGGGAAGCATTATATTTCCTGCCATCCTTGGAAACTTTATATTTCATGCCATCCTGGGAAGCATTATATTTCCTGCCATCCTGGGAAGCATTATATCTCCTGCCATCCTGGGAAGCATTATATTACCTGCCATCCTGGGATGCATTATATTTCCTGCCATCCTGGGAAGCATTATATTTCCTGACATCCTGGGAAGCATTATATTGCCTGCCATCCTGGGAAGTATTATATTTTCTGCCATCCTGGGAAGCATTATATTTTCTGCCATCCTAGGAAGCATTATATTTCTTGCCATCCTGGAAAGCATTATATTTTCTGCCATCATGGGAAGCATTATCTTTCCTGCCATCCTGGGAAGCATTATATTTCCTGCCATCAGGTGAAGCATTATATTTTCTGCCATCCTGGGAAGCATTATACTTCCTGCCATCCTGGGAAGCATTATATTTCCTGCCATCCTCGGAAGCATTATATTTTCTGCCATCCTCGGAAGCATTATAATTTCTGCCATCCTGGGAAGCATTATATTTCCTGCCATCCTGGGAAGCATTATATTTTCTGCCATCCTCGGAAGCATTATTTTTCCTGCCATCCTGGGAAGCATTATATTTCTTGCCATCCTGGGAAGCACTATATTTCCTGCCACCCTGGGAAGCATTATATTTTCTGCCATCCTGGGAAGCATTATATTTTCTGCCATCCTGGGAAGCATTATATTTTCTGCCATCCTGGGAAGCATTATATTTCCTGCCATCCTGGGAAGCATTATATTTCCTGCAATCCTGGGAAACTTTATATTTCAAGCCATCCTGGGAAGCATTATATTTCCTGCCATCCTGGGAAGCATTATATCTCCTGCCATCCTGGGAAGCATTATATTACCTGCCATCCTGGGATGCATTATATTTCCTGCCATCCTGGGAAGCATTATATTTCCTGCCATCCTGGGAAGCATTTTATTTTCTGCCATCCTTGGAAGTATAATATTTTCTGCCATCCTGGGAAGCATTATATTTTCTGCCATCCTAGGAAGCATTATATTTCTTGCAATCCTGGAAAGCATTATATTTTCTGCCATCATGGGAAGCATTATATTTCCTGCCCTCCTGGGAAGCATTATATTACCTGCAATCCTGGGAAGCATTATATTTTCTGCCATCCTGGGAAGCATTATACTTCCTGCCATCCTGGGAAGCATTATATTTCCTGCCATCCTGGGAAGCATTATATTACCTGCAATCCTGGGAAGCATTATATTTTCTGCCATCCTGGGAAGCATTATACTTCCTGCCATCCTGGGAAGCATTATACTTCCTGCCATCCTGGGAAGCATTATATTTCCTGCCATCCTCGGAAGCATTATATTTTCTGCCATCCTGGGAAGCATTATATTTTCTGCCATTTTGGGAAGCATTATATTTCCTGCCATCCTGGGAAGCATTATATTATCTGCCATCCTCGGAAGCATTATTTTTTCTGGCATCCTGGGAAGCATTATATTTCCTGCCATCCTGGGAAGCATTACATTTTCTGCCATCCTGGGAAGCATTATATTTCCTGCAATCCTGGGAAGCATTATGTTACCTGCCATCCAGGGAAGCATTATATTTTCTGCCATCCTGGGAAGCATTATATTTCCTGCCATCCTTGGAAGCATTATATTTCCTGATATTCTGGGAAGTTTTATATTTTCTACCATCCTGGGAAGCATTATATTTCCTGCCATCCTGGGAAGCATTATATTTCCTGCCATCCTGGGAAGCATTATATTTCCTGCCATCCTGGGAAGAATTATATTTCCTGCCATCCTGGGAAGCATTATATTTTCTGCCATTATGGGAAGCATTATATTTCCTGCCATCATGGGAAGCATTATATTTTCTGCCATCCTGGGAAGCATTATATTTTCTGCCATCCTGTGAAGCATTATATTTCCTGCCATCCTGGGAAGCATTATATTTCCTGTCATCCTGGGAAACATTATATTTCCTGCCATCCTGGGAAGCATTATATTTCCTGCCATACTGGGAAGCATTATATTTCCTGCCATCCTGGGAAGCATTACTTTACCTGCCATCCTGGGATGCATTATATTTCCTGCCATTCTGGGAAGCATTATATTTCCTGCCATCATGGGAAGCATTATATTTTCTGCCATCCTGGGAAACATTATATTTTCTGCCATCCTGGGAGGCATTATATTTCCTACCATCCTGGGAAGCATTATATTTTCTGCCATCCTGGGAAGCATTATATTTCCTACCATCCTGATAAGCATTATATTTTCTGCCATCCTGGGAAGCATTATATTTCCTGCCATCCTGGGAAGCATTATATTTCCTGCCATCCTGGGAAGCATTATATTTTCTGCCATCCTGGGAAGCATTATATTTCCTGCCATCCTGGGAAGCATTATATTTCCTGCCATCCTGGGAAGCATTATATCTCCTGCCATCCTGGGAAGCATTATATTACCTGCCATCCTGGGATGCATTATATTTCCTGCCATCCTGGGAAGCATTATATTTCCTGACATCCTGGGAAGCATTATATTGCCTGCCATCCTGGGAAGTATTATATTTTCTGCCATCCTGGGAAGCATTATATTTTCTGCCATCCTATTAAGCATTATATTTCTTGCCATCCTGGAAAGCATTATATTTTCTGCCATCATGGGAAGCATTATCTTTCCTGCCATCCTGGGAAGCATTATATTTCCTGCCATCCTGTGAAGCATTATATTTTCTGCCATCCTGGGAAGCATTATACTTCCTGCCATCCTGGGAAGCATTATATTTCCTGCCATCCTCGGAAGCATATTTTCTGCCATCCTGGGAAGCATTATATTTCCTGCCATCCTGGGAAGCATTATATTTTCTGCCATCCTGGGAAGCATTATATTTTCTGCCATCCTGGGAAGCATTATATTTCCTGCCATCCTGGGAAGCATTATATTTCCTGCCATCCTGGGAAACTTTATATTTCAAGCCATCCTGGGAAGCATTATATTTTCTGCCATCCTAGGAAGCATTATATTTCTTGCCATCCTGGAAAGCATTATATTTTCTGCCATCATGGGAAGCATTATATTTCCTGCCCTCCTGGGAAGCATTATATTACCTGCCATCCTGGGAAGCATTATATTTTCTGCCATCCTGGGAAGCATTATACTTCCTGCCATCCTGGGAAGCATTATATTTCCTGCCATCCTCGGAAGCATTATATTTTCTGCCATCCTGGGAAGCATTATATTTTCTGCCATTTTGGGAAGCATTATATTTCCTGCCATCCTGGGAAGCATTATATTATCTGCCATCCTCGGAAGCATTATTTTTTCTGCCATCCTGGGAAGCATTATATTTCCTGCCATCCTGGGAAGCATTACATTTTCTGCCATCCTGGGAAGCATTATATTTCCTGCCATCCTGGGAAGCATTATGTTACCTGCCATCCAGGGAAGCATTATATTTTCTGCCATCCTGGGAAGCATTATATTTCCTGCCATCCTTGGAAGCATTATATTTCCTGCCATCCTGGGAAGCTTTATATTTTCTACCATCCTGGGAAGCATTATATTTCCTGCCATCCTGGGAAGCATTATATTTCCTGCCATCCTGGGAAGCATTATATTTCCTGCCATCCTGGGAAGAATTATATTTCCTGCCATCCTGGGAAGCATTATATTTTCTGCCATTATGGGAAGCATTATATTTCCTGCCATCATGGGAAGCATTATATTTTCTGCCATCCTGGGAAGCATTATATTTTCTGCCATCCTGTGAAGCATTATATTTCCTGCCATCCTGGGAAGCATTATATTTCCTGTCATCCTGGGAAACATTATATTTCCTGCCATCCTGGGAAGCATTATATTTCCTGCCATACTGGGAAGCATTATATTTCCTGCCATCCTGGGAAGCATTACTTTACCTGCCATCCTGGGATGCATTATATTTCCTGCCATTCTGGGAAGCATTATATTTCCTGCCATCATGGGAAGCATTATATTTTCTGCCATCCTGGGAAACATTATATTTTCTGCCATCCTGGGAAGCATTATATTTCCTGCCATCCTGGGAAGCATTATATTTTCTGCCATCCTGGGAAGCATTATATTTCCTACCATCCTGATAAGCATTATATTTTCTGCCATCCTGGGAAGCATTATATTTCCTGCCATCCTGGGAAGCATTATATTTCCTGCCATCCTGGGAAGCATTATATTTTCTGCCATCCTGGGAAGCATTATATTTCCTGCCATCCTGGGAAGCATTATATTTCCTGCCATCCTGGGAAGCATTATATTTTCTGCCATCCTGGGAAGCATTATATTTTGCTGCCATCCTGGGAAGCATAATATTACCTTCCATCCTGGGAAGCATTATATTTTCTGCCATCCTGGGAAGCATTATATTTCCTGCCATCCTGGGAAGCATTATGTTTTCTGCCATCCTGGGAAGCATTATATTTTCTGTCATCCTGGGAAGCATTATATTTCCTGCCATCCTGGGAAGCATTATATTTTCTGCCATCCTGGGAAGCATTATATTTCCTGCCATCCTGGGAAGCATTATATTTCCTGCCATCCTGGGAAGCATTATGTTTTCTGCCATCCTGGGAAGCATTACATTTCCTGCCATTCTGGGAAGCATTATATTTCCTGCCATCCTGGGAAGCTTTATATTTCCTGCCATCCTGGGAAGCATTATATTTCCTGCCATCCTGGGAAGCATTATATTTCCTGCCATCCTGGGAAGCATTATATTTCCTGCCATCCTGGGAAGCATTATATTTCCTGCCATCCTGGTAAGCTTTATATTTCCTGGGAAGCATTATATTTCCTGCCATCATGGGAAGCATTATATTTCCTGCTGTCTTGGGAAGCATTATATTTCCTGCCATCCTGGGAAGCATTATATTTCCTGCCATCCTGGGAAGCATTATATTTCCTACCATCCTGGGAAGCATTATATTTTCTGCAATCCTGGGAAGCATTATATTTCCTACAATCCTGGGAAGCATTATATTTTCTGCAATCCTGGGAAGCATTATATTTCCTGCCATCCTCTGAAGCATTATATTTTCTGCCATCCTGGGAAGCATTATATTTCCTGCCATCCTGGAAAGCATTATATTTTCTGCCATACTGGGAAGCATTATATTTCCTATTATCCTGGGAAGCATTATATTTCCTACCATCCTGGGAAGCATTATATTTCCTACCATCCTGGGAAGCATTATATTTCCTACCATCCTGGGAAGCATTATATTTCCTGCCATCCTGGGAAGCATTATATTTCCTGCCATCCTGGGAAGCATTATATTTCCTGCCATCCTGGGAAGCATTATATTTCCTGCCATCCTGGGAAGCATTATATTTCCATCCTGGGAAGCATTATATTTTCTGCCATCCTGGGAAGCATTATATTTTCTGCCATCCTGGGAAGCATTATATTTTCTGCCATCCTGGGAAGCATTATATTTCCTGCCATCCTGGGAAGCATTATATTTCCTGCCATCCTGGGAAGCATTATATTTTCTGCCATCCTGGGAAGCATTATATTTCCTGCCATCCTGGGAAGCATTATATTTCCTGCCATCCTGGGAAGCATTATATTTCCTGCCATCCTGGGAAGCATTATATTTTCTGCTGCCATCCTGGGAAGCATTATATTTTGCCATCCTGGGAAGCATTATATTTTCTGCCATCCTGGGAAGCATTATATTTCCTGCCATCCTGGGAAGCATTATATTTCCTGCCATCCTGGGAAGCATTATATTTTCTGGGAAGCATTATATTTCCTGGGAAGCATTATATTTCCTGCCATCCTGGGAAGCATTATATTTTGTGCCATCCTGGGAAGCATTATATTTCCTGCCATCCTGGGAAGCATTATATTTTCTGCCATCCTGGGAAGCATTATATTTTCTGCCATCCTGGGAAGCATTATATTTCCTGCCATCCTGGGAAGCATTATATTTCCTGCCATCCTGGGAAGCATTATATTTCCTGCCATCCTGGGAAGCATTATATTTCCTGCCATCCTGGGAAGCATTATATTTCCTGCCATCCTGGGAAGCATTATATTTTCTGCCATCCTGGGAAGCATTATATTTCCTGCCATCCTGGGAAGCATTATATTTCCTGCCATCCTGGGAAGCATTATATTTTCTGCCATCCTGGGAAGCATTATATTTTCTGCCATCCTGGGAAGCATTATATTTCCTGCCATCCTGGGAAGCATTATATTTCCTGCCATCCTGGGAAGCATTATATTTCCTGCCATCCTGGGAAGCATTATATTTCCTGCCATCCTGGGAAGCATTATATTTCCTGCTATCCTGGGAAGCATTATATTTCTTCCATCCTGGGAAGCATTATATATCCTACCATCCTGGGAAGCATTATATTTCTGCTATCCTGGGAATCATTATATTTCCTGCCATCCTGGGAAGCATTATATTTCCTGCCATCCTGGGAAGCATTATATTTCCTGCCATCCTGGGAAGCATTATATTTCCTGCCATCCTGGGAAGCATTATATTTCCTGCCATCCTGGGAAGCATTATATTTCCTGCCATCCTGGGAAGCATTATATTTTCTGCTATCCTGGGAAGCATTATATTTTCTGCCATCCTGGGAAGCATTATATTTCCTGCCATCCTGGGAAGCATTATATTTTCTGCCATCCTGGGAAGCATTATATTTCCTGCCATCCTGGGAAGCATTATATTTCCTGCCATCCTGGGAAGCATTATATTTTCTGCCATCCTGGGAAGCATTATATTTCCCATGGGAAGCATTATATTTCATCCTGGGAAGCATTATATTTCATGCCATCCTGGGAAGCATTATATTTCCTGCCATCCTGGGAAGCATTATATTTCCTGCCATCCTGGGAAGCATTATATTTCCTGCCATCCTGGGAAGCATTATATTTTCTGCCATCCTGGGAAGCATTATATTTCCTGCCATCCTGGGAAGCATTATATTTCCTGCCATCCTGGGAAGCATTATATTTCCTGCCATTCTGGGAAGCATTATATTTTCTGCCATCCTGGGAAGCATTATATTTTCTGCCATCCTGGGAAGCATTATATTTCCTGCCATCCTGGGAAGCATCATATTTCCTGCCATCCTGGGAAGCATTATATTTCCTGCCATCCTGGGAAACTTTATATTTCATGCCATCCTGGGAAGCATTATACTTCCTGCCATCCTGTTAAGAATTATATCTCCTGCCATCCTGGGAAGCATTATATTACCTGCCATCCTGGGATGCATTATATTTCCTGCCATCCTGGGAAGCATTATATTTCCTGCCATCATGGGAAGCATTATATTTTCTGCCATCCTGGGAAGTATTATATTTTCTGCCATCCTGGGAAGCATTATATTTTCTGCCATCCTGGGAAGCATTATATTTCTTGCCATCCTGGAAAGCATTATATTTTCTGCCATCATGGGAAGCATTATATTTCCTGCCCTCCTGGGAAGCATTATATTACCTGCCATCCTGGGAAGCATTATATTTTCTGCCATCCTGGGAAGCATTATACTTCCTGCCATCCTGGGAAGCATTATATTTCCTGCCATCCTCGGAAGCATTATATTTTCTGCCATCCTGGGAAGCATTATATTTTCTGCCATCCTGGGAAGCATTATATTTCCTGCCATCCTGGGAAGCATTATATTTTCTGCCATCCTCGGAAGCATTATTTTTCCTGCCATCCTGGGAAGCATTATATTTCCTGCCATCCTGGGAAGCATTATATTTCCTGCCATCCTGGGAAGCATTATATTTCCTGCCATCCTGGGAAGCATTATATTTTCTGCCATCCTGGGAAGCATTATATTTTCTGCCATCCTGGGAAGCATTATATTTCCTGCCATCCTGGGAAGCATTATATTTTGTGCCATCCTGGGAAGCATTATATTTTCTGCCATCCTGGGAAGCATTATATTTCATGCCATCCTGTGAAGAATTAAATTTCCATCCATCCTGGGAAGCATTATATTTCCTGCCATCCTGGGAAGCATTATATTTCCTGCCATCCTGGGAAGCATTATATTTCCTGCCATCCTGGGAAGCATTATATTTCCTGCCATCCTGGGAAGCATTATATTTTCTGCCATCCTGCATAATATTTTCTGGGGAAGCATTATATTTTCTGCCATCCTGGGAAGCATTATATTTCTTGCCATCCTGGAAAGCATTATATTTTCTGCCATCATGGGAAGCATTATATTTCCTGCCATCCTGGGAAGCATTATATTTTCTGCCATCCTAGGAAGCATTATATTTCTTGCCCTCCTGGAAAGCATTATATTTTCTGCCATCATGGGAAGCATTATATTTCCTGCCCTCCTGGGAAGCATTATATTTTCTGCCATCATGGGAAGCATTATATTTCCTGCCCTCCTGGGAAGCATTATATTTTCTCCCATCCTGGGAAGCATTATACTTCCTGCCATCCTGGGAAGCATTATATTTCCTGCCATCCTGGGAAGCATTATATTTCCTGCCATCCTCGGAAGCATTATATTTTCTGCCATCCTGGGAAGCATTATATTTTCTGCCATTTTGGGAAGCATTATATTTCCTGCCATCCTGGGAAGCATTATATTATCTGCCATCCTCGGAAGCATTATTTTTTCTGCCATCCTGGGAAGCATTATATTTCCTGCCATCCTGGGAAGCATTACATTTTCTGCCATCCTGGGAAGCATTATATTTCCTGCCATCCTGGGAAGCATTATGTTACCTGCCATCCAGGGAAGCATTATATTTTCTGCCATCCTGGGAAGCATTATATTTCCTGCCATCCTTGGAAGCATTATATTTCCTGCCATCCTGGGAAGCTTTATATTTTCTACCATCCTGGGAAGCATTATATTTCCTGCCATCCTGGGAAGCATTATATTTCCTGCCATCCTGGGAAGCATTATATTTCCTGCCATCCTGGGAAGAATTATATTTCCTGCCATCCTGGGAAGCATTATATTTTCTGCCATCCTGGGAAGCATTATATTTCCTGCCATCATGGGAAGCATTATATTTTCTGCCATCCTGGGAAGCATTATATTTTCTGCCATCCTGTGAAGCATTATATTTCCTGCCATCCTGGGAAGCATTATATTTCCTGCCATCCTGGGAAGCATTATCTTTCCTGCCATCCTGGGAAGCATTATATTTCCTGCCCTCTTGGGAAACTTTATATTTCATGCCATCCTGGGAAGCATTATATTTCCTGCCATACTGGGAAGCATTATATTTCCTGCCATCCTGGGAAGCATTACTTTACCTGCCATCCTGGGATGCATTATATTTCCTGCCATTCTGGGAAGCATTATATTTCCTGCCATCATGGGAAGCATTATATTTTCTGCCATCCTGGGAAGCATTATCTTTCCTGCCATCCTGGGAAGCATTATATTTCCTGCCATCTTGGGAAACTTTATATTTCATGCCATCCTGGGAAGCATTATATTTCCTGCCATCCTGGGAAGCATTATATTTCCTGCCATCCTGGGAAGCATTATATTTCCTGCCATCCTGGGAAGCATTATATTACCTGCAATCCTGGGAAGCATTATATTTCCTGCCATCATGGGAAGCATTATATTTTCTGCGATCCTGGGAAGCATTATATTTTCTGCCATCCTGGGAAGCATTATATTTCCTGCCATCCTGGGAAGCTTTATATTTCCTGCCATCCTGGGAATCATTATATTTCTTGCCATCCTGGGAAGCATTATATTTCATTATATTTCCTGCCATCCTGGGAAGCATTATATTTCCTGCCATCCTGGGAAGCATTATATTTCCTGCCATCCTGGGAAGCATTATATTTCCTGCCATCCTGGGAAGCATTATATTTCCTGCCATCCTGGGAAGCATTATATTTCCTGCCATCCTGGGAAGCATTATATTTCCTGCCATCTTGGTAAGCATTATATTTTCTGCCATCCTGGGAAGCATTATATTTTCTGCCATCCTGGGAAGCATTATATTTCCTACCATCCTGGGAAGCATTATATTTTCTGCCATCCTGGGAAGCATTATATTTCCTGCCATCCTGGGAAGCATTATATTTCCTGCCATCCTGGGAAGCATTATATTTCCTGCCATCCTGGGAAGCATTATATTTTCTGCCATCCTGGGATTATATTTTGCAAGCATTATATTTCCTGCCATCCTGGGAAGCATTATATTTCCTGCCATCCTGGGAAGCATTATATTTTCTGCCATCCTGGGAAGCATTATATTTTCTGCCATCCTGGGAAGCATTATATTTTCTGCCATCCTGGGAAGCATTATATTTTCTGCCATCCTGGGAAGCATTATATTTCCTGCCATCCTGGGAAGCATTATATTTCCTGCCATCCAGGGAAGCATTATATTTCCTGCCATCCTGGGAAGCATTATATTTTCTGCCATCCTGGGAAGCATTATATTTTGCTGCCATCCTGGGAAGCATTATATTACCTGCCATCCTGGGAAGCATTATATTTTCTGCCATCCTGGGAAGCATTATATTTCCTGCCATCCTGGGAAGCATTATATTTTCTGCCATCCTGGGAAGCATTATATTTTCTGTCATCCTGGGAAGCATTATATTTCCTGCCATCCTGGGAAGCATTATATTTTCTGCCATCCTGGGAAGCATTATATTTCCTGCCATCCTGGGAAGCATTATATTTCCTGCCATCCTGGGAAGCATTATATTTTCTGCCATCCTGGGAAGCATTATATTTCCTGCCATCCTGGGAAGCATTATATTACCTGCCATCCTGGGAAGCATTATATTTCCTGCCATCCTGGGAAGCATTATATTTCCTGCCATCCTGGGAAGCATTATATTTTCTGCCATCCAGGGAAGCATTATATTTTCTGCCATCCTGGGAAGCATTATATTTCCTACCATACTGGGAAGCATTATATTTCCTACCATCCTGGGAAGCATTATATTTCCTACAATCCTGGGAAGCATTATATTTTCTGCCATCCTGGGAAGCATTATATTTCCTACCATCCTGGGAAGCATTATATTTCCTTCCATCCTGGGAAGCATTATATTTTCTGCCGTCCTGGGAAGCATTATATTTCCTGCCATCCTGGGAAGCATTATATATGCTGCCGTCCTGGGAAGCATTATATATCCTACCATCCTAGGAAGCATTATATTTCCTGCCATCCAGGGAAGCATTATATTTCCTGCTATCCTGGGAATCATTATATTTCCTGCCATCCTGGGAAGCATTATATTTCCTGCCATCCTGGGAAGCATTATATTTTCTGCCATCCTGGGAAGCATTATATTTCCTACCATCCTGGGAAGCATTATATTTTCTGCCATCCTGGGAAGCATTATATTTTCCGCCATCCTGCGAAGCATTATATTTCATGCATTCCTGTGAAGCATTTTATTTCCTGACACCATGGGAAGCATTATATTTTATGCCATCCTGGGAAGCATTATATTTCCTGCCATCCTAGGAAGCATAATATTTCCTGCCATCCTGGGAAGCATTATATTTCCTGCCATCCTGGGAAGCATTATATTTCCTGCCATTCTGGGAAGCATTATATTTTCTACCATCCTGGGAAGCATTATATTTTCTGCCATCCTGGGAAGCATTATATTTCCTGCCATCCTGGGAAGCATTATATTTTCTGCCATCCTGGGAAGCATTATATTTCCTGCCATCCTGGGAAGCATTATATTTCCTGCCATCCTGGGAAGCATTATATTTTCTGCCATCCTGGGAAGCATTATATTTCCTGCCATCCTGGGAAGCATTATATTTTCTGCCATCCTGGGAAGCATTATATTTTCTGCCATTTTGGGAAGCATTATATTTCCTGCCATCCTGGGAAGCATTATATTATCTGCCATCCTCGGAAGCATTATTTTTTCTGCCATCCTGGGAAGCATTATATTTCCTGCCAACCTGGGAAGCATTACATTTTCTGCCATCCTGGGAAGCATTATATTTCCTGCCATCCTTGGAAGCATTATATTTCCTGATATTCTGGGAAGTTTTATATTTTCTACCATCCTGGGAAGCATTATATTTCCTGCCATCCTGGGAAGCATTATATTTCCTGCCATCCTGGGAAGCATTATATTTCCTGCCATCCTGGGAAGCATTATATTTCCTGCCATCCTGGGAAGCATTATATTTTCTGCCATCCTGGGAAGCATTATATTTCCTGCCATCATGGGAAGCATTATATTTTCTGCCATCCTGGGAAGCATTATATTTTCTGCCATCCTGTGAAGCATTATATTTCCTGCCATCCTGGGAAGCATTATATTTCCTGTCATCCTGGGAAACATTATATTTCCTGCCATCCTGGGAAGCATTATATTTCCTGCCATACTGGGAAGCATTATATTTCCTGCCATCCTCGGAAGCATTACTTTACCTGCCATCCTGGGATGCATTATATTTCCTGCCATTCTGGGAAGCATTATATTTCCTGCCATCATGGGAAGCATTATATTTTCTGCCATCCTGGGAAGCATTATCTTTCCTGCCATCCTGGGAAGCATTATATTTCCTGCCATCCTGGGAAACTTTATATTTCATGCCATCCTGGGAAGCATTATATTTCCTGCCATCCTGGGAAGCATTATATTTCCTGCCATCCTGGGAAGCATTATATTACCTGCAATCCTGGGATGCATTATATTTCCTGCCATCCTGGGAAGCATTATATTTCCTGGCATCATGGGAAGCATTATATTTTCTGCCATCCTGGGAAGTATTATATTTTCTGCCATCCTGGGAAGCATTATATTTTCTGCCATCCTAGGAAGCATTATATTTCCTGCCATCCTGGAAAGCATTATATTTTCTGCCATCCTGGGAAGCATTACATTTCCTGCCATCCTGGGAAGCATTATATTTCCTGCCATCCTGGGAAGCATTATATTTCCTGCCATCCTGGGAAGCATTATATTACCTGCAATCCTGGGATGCATTATATTTCCTGCCATCCTGGAAAGCATTATATTTTCTGCCATCCTGGGAAGCATTATATTTTCTGCCATCCTGGGAAGCATTATATTTCCTGCCATCCTGGGAAGCATTATATTACCTGCAATCCTGGGATGCATTATATTTCCTGCCATCCTGGAAAGCATTATATTTTCTGCCATCCTGGGAAGCATTATATTTTCTGCCATCCTGGGAAGCATTACATTTCCTGCCATCCTGGGAAGCATTATATTTCCTGCCATCCTGGGATGCATAATATTTCCTGCCATCCTGGAAAGCATTATATTTTCTGCCATCATGGGAAGCATTATATTTCCTGCCCTCCTGGGAAGCATTATATTACCTGCCATCCTGGGAAGCATTATATTTTCTGCCATCCTGGGAAGCATTATACTTCCTGCCATCCTCGGAAGCATTATATTTCCTGCCATCCTCGGAAGCATTATATTTTCTGCCATCCTGGGAAGCATTATATTTTCTGCCATTTTGGGAAGCATTATATTTCCTGCCATCCTGGGAAGCATTATATTATCTGCCATCCTAAGAAGCATTATTTTTTCTGCCATCCTGGGAAGCATTATATTTCCTGCCATCCTGGGAAGCATTACATTTTCTGCCATCCTGGGAAGCATTATATTTCCTGCCATCCAGTGAAGCATTATGTTACCTGCCATCCAGGGAAGCATTATATTTTCTGCCATCCTGGGAAGCATTATATTTCCTGCCATCCTTGGAAGCATTATATTTCCTGCCATTCTTGGAAGTTTTATATTTTCTACCATCCTGGGAAGCATTATATTTCCTGCCATCCTGTGAAGCATTATATTTCCTGCCATCCTGGGAAGCATTATATTTTCTGCCATCCAGGGAAGAATTATATTTCCTGCCATCCTGGGAAGCATTATATTTTCTGCCATCCTGGGAAGCATTATATTTCCTGCCATCATGGGAAGCATTATATTTTCTGCCATCCTGGGAAGCATTATATTTTCTGCCATCCTGTGAAGCATTATATTTCCTGCCATCCTGGGAAGCATTATATTTCCTGTCATCCTGGGAAGCATTATATTTCCTGCCATCCTGGGAAGCATTATATTTCCTGCCATCCTGGGAAGCATTATATTTCCTGCCATCCTGGGAAGCATTACTTTACCTGCCATCCTGGGATGCATTATATTTCCTGCCATTCTGGGAAGCATTATATTTCCTGCCATCATGGGAAGCATTATATTTTCTGCCATCCTGGGAAGCATTATCTTTCCTGCCATCCTGGGAAGCATTATATTTCCTGCCCTCTTGGGAAACTTTATATTTCATGCCATCCTGGGAAGCATTATATTTCCTGCCATCCTGGGAAGCATTACATTTCCTGCCATCCTGGGAAGAATTATATTTCCTGCCATCCTGGGAAGCATTATATTTTCTGCCATCCTGGGAAGCATTATATTTCCTGCCATCATGGGAAGCATTATATTTTCTGCCATCCTGGGAAGCATTATATTTTCTGCCATCCTGGGAAGCATTATATTTCCTGCCATCCTGGGAAGCATTATATTTCCTGTCATCCTGGGAAGCATTATATTTCTTGCCATCCTGGGAAACATTATATTTCCTGCCATCATGGGAAACATTGTATTTCCTGCCATCCTGGGAAGCATTATATTTCCTGCCATCCTGGGAAGCATTACATTACCTGCCATCCTGGGAAGCATTATATTTCCTGCCATCCTGGGAAGCATTATATTTCCTGCCATCCTGGGAAGCATTATATTTTCTGCCATCCTGGGAAGCATTATATTTTCTGCCATCCTGGGAAGCATTATATTTCCTGCCATCCTGGGAAGCATTATATTTTCTGCCATCCTGGGAAGCATTATATTTCCTGCCATCCTGGGAAGCATTATATTTTCTGCCATCCTGGGAAGCATTATATTTCCTGCCATCCTGGGAAGCATTATATTTCCTGCCATCCTGGGAAGCATTATATTTTCTGCCATCCTGGGAAGCATTATATTTCCTGCCATCCTGGGAAGCATTATATTTTCTGCCATCCTGTGAAGCATTATATTTTGCTGCCTTCCTGGGAAGCATTATATTACCTGCCATCCTGGGAAGCCTTATATTTTCTGCCATCCTGGGAAGCATTATATTTCCTGCCATCCTGGGAAGCATTATATTTTCTGCCATCCTGGGAAGCATTATATTTTCTGTCATCCTGGGAATCATTATATTTCCTGCCATCCTGGGAAGCATTATATTTTCTGCCATCCTGGGAAGCATTATATTTCCTGCCATCCTGGGAAGAATTATATTTCCTGCCATCCTGGGAAGCATTATATTTTCTGCCATCCTGGGAAGCATTATATTTCCTGCCATCCTGGGAAGCATTATATTACCTGCCATCCTGGGAAGCATTATATTTTCTGCTATCATGAGAAGCATTATATTTCCTGCCATCCTGGGAAGCAGTATATTTTCTGCCATCATGGGAAGCATTATATTTTCTGCCATCCTGGGAAGCATTATATTTCCTGCCACTCTGGGAAGCATTATATTTCCTGCCATCCTGGGAAGCATTATATTTTCTGCCATCCAGGGAAGCATTATATTTTCTGCCATCCTGGGAAGCATTATATTTCCTGCCATCCTGGGAAGCATTATATTTCCTGCCATCCTGGGAAGCTTTATATTTCCTGCCATCCTGGGAAGCATTATATTTCCTGCCATCCTGGGAAGCATTATATTTCCTGCCATCCTGGGAAGCATTATATTTCCTGCCATATTGGGAAGCATTATATTTTCTGCCATCCTGGGAAGCATTATATTTCCTACCATCCTGAGAAGCATTATATTTCTTATCATCCTGGGAAGCATTATATTTCCTGCCATCCTGGGAAGCATTATATTTTCTGCCATCCTGGGAAGCATTATATTTCCTGCCATCCTGGGAAGCATTGTATTTCCTGCCATCCTGGGAAGCATTATATTTCCTGCCATCCTGGGAAGCATTATATTTTCTGCCATCCTCGGAAGCATTATATTTCCTACCATCCTGGGAAGCATTATATTTTCTGCCATCCTCGGAAGCATTATATTTCCTACCATCCTGGGAAGCATTATATTTTCTGCCATCCTGGGAAGCATAATATTTCCTGCAATCCTGGGAAGCATAATATTTTGTGCCATCCTGGGAAGCATTATATTTCCTGCCATCCTGGGAAGCATAATATTTTGTGCCATCCTGGGAAGCATTATATTTTCTGCCATCCTGGGAAGCATTATATTTCCTGCCATCCTGGGAAGCATAATATTTTCTGCCATCCTGGGAAGCATTATATTTTCTGCCATCCTGGGAAGCATTATATTTCCTGCCATCCT
The DNA here is from genome assembly GCF_038502225.1 of Cherax quadricarinatus. Lineage (NCBI taxonomy): Eukaryota > Metazoa > Arthropoda > Malacostraca > Decapoda > Parastacidae > Cherax > Cherax quadricarinatus. The sequence goes on along the minus strand of NC_091295.1, from coordinate 66,085,861 downwards.
GGGAAGCATTATATTTTCTGCCATCCTGGGAAGCATTATATTTTCTGCCATCCTGGGAAGCATTATATTTCCTGCCATCCTGGGAAGCATTATATTTCCTGTCATCCTGGGAAGCATTATATTTCCTGCCATCCTGGTAAGCATTATATTTTCTGCCATCCTCTGAAGCATTATATTTCCTGCCATCCTGGAAAGCATTATATTTACATCATGGGATGCATTATATTTCCTGCCATCCTGGGAAGCATTATATTTCCTGCCATCATGGGAAGCATTATATTTTCTGCCATCCTGGGAAGTATTATATTTTCTGCCATGCTGGGAAGCATTGTATTTTCTGCCATCCTAGGAAGCATTATATTTCTTGCCATCCTGGAAAGCATTATATTTTGTGCCATCATGGGAAGCATTATATTTCCTGCCATCCTGGGAAGCATTATATTTCCTGCCATCCTGTGAAGCATTATATTTTCTGCCATCCTGGGAAGCATTATACTTCCTGCCATCCTGGGAAGCATTATATTTCCTGCCATCCTCGGAAGCATTATATTTTCTGCCATCCTGGGAAGCATTATATTTTCTGCCATCCTGGGAAGCATTACATTTCCTGCCATCCTGGGAAGCATTATATTTTCTGCCATCCTCAGAAGCATTATATTTCCTGCCATCCTGGGAAGCATTATATTTCCTGCCATCCTTGGAAGCATTATATTTCCTGCCACCCTGGTGAGCATTATATTTTCTGCCATCCTGGGAAGCATTATATTTTCTGCCATCCTGGGAAGCATTATATTTTCTGCCATCCTGGGAAGCATTATATTTCCTGCCATCCTGGGAAGCATTATATTTTCTGCCATCCTGGGAAGCATTATATTTCCTGCCATCCTGGGAAGCATTATATTTCCTGACATCCTGGGAACCATTATATTGCCTGCCATCCTGGGAAGCATTATATTTCCTACCATCCTGGGAAGCATTATATTTCCTGCCATCCTGGGAAGCATTATATTTTCTGCCATCCTGGGAAGCATTATATTTCCTGCCATCCTGGGAAGCATTATATTATCTGCCATCCTCGGAAGCATTATTTTTTCTGCCATCCTGGGAAGCATTATATTTCCTGCCATCCTGGGAAGCATTATATTTTCTGCCATCCTGGGAAGCATTATATTTCCTGCCATCCTGGGAAGCATTATATTTTCTGCCATCCTGGGAAGCATTATATTTTCTGCCATCCTGGGAAGCATTATATTTACTGCCATCCTGGGAAGCATTATATTTTCTGCCATCCTGTGAAGCATTATCTTTCCTGCCATCCTGGGAAGCATTATATTTTCAGGGAAGCATTATTTTTTCTGCCATCCTGGGAAGCATTATATTTCCTGCCATCCTGGGAAGCATTATATTTCCTGCCATCCTGGGAAGCATTATATTTCCTGCCATCCTGGGAAGCATTATATTTCCTGCCATCCTGGGAAGCATTATATTTCCTGCCATCCTGGGAAGAATTATATTTCCTGCCATCCTGGGAAGCATTATATTTTCTGCCATCCTGGGAAGCATTATATTTCCTGCCATCATGGGAAGCATTATATTTTCTGCCATCCTGGGAAGCATTATATTTTCTGCCATCCTGTGAAGCATTATATTTCCTGCCATCCTGGGAAGCATTATATTTCCTGTCATCCTGGGAAACATTATATTTCCTGCCATCCTGGGAAGCATTATATTTCCTGCCATACTGGGAAGCATTATATTTCCTGCCATCCTGGGAAGCATTACTTTACCTGCCATCCTGGGATGCATTATATTTCCTGCCATTCTGGGATGCATTATATTTCCTGCCATCCTGGGAAACATTATATATTCTGCCATCCTGGGAAGCATTATATTTCCTACCATCCTGGGAAGCATTATATTTTCTGCCATCCTGGGAAGCATTATATTTCCTGCCATCCTGGGAAGCATTATATTTCCTGCCATCCTGGGAAGCATTATATTTTCTGCCATCCTGGGAAGCATTATATTTATTGCCATCATGGGAAGCATTATATTTCCTGCCATCCTGGGAAGCATTATATTTTATACCATCCTGGGAAGCATTATATTTTGCTGCCATCCTGGGAAGCATAATATTACCTTCCATCCTGGGAAGCATTATATTTTCTGCCATCCTGGGAAGCGTTATATTTCCTGCCATCCTGGGAAGCATTATGTTTTCTGCCATCCTGGGAAGCATTATATTTTCTGTCATCCTGGGAAGCATTATATTTCCTGCCATCCTGGGAAGCATTATATTTCCTGCCATCCTCGGAAGAATTATATTTCCTGCCGTCCTGGGAAGCATTATATTATCTGCCATCCTGGGAAGCATTATATTTCCTGTCATCCTGGGAAGCATTATATTACCTGCCATACTGGGAAGCATTATATTTTCTGCTATCCTGAGAAGCATTATATTTCCTTCCATTTTGTGAAGCAGTATATTTTCTGCCATCATGGTAAGCATTATATTTCCTGCCATTCTGGGAAGCATTATATTTCCTGCCATCCTGGGAAGCATTATATTTTCTGCCATCCTGGGAAGCATTATATTTCCTGCCATTCTGGGAAGCATTATATTTCCTGCCATCCTGGGAAGCATTATATTTTGTGCCATCCTGGGAAGCATTATATTTTCTGCCATCCTGGGAAGCATTATATTTCCTGCCATCCTGGGAAGCATTATATTTCCTGCCATCCTGGGAAGCTTTATATTTCCTGCCATCCTGGGAAGCATTATATTTCCTGCCATCCTGGGAAGCATTATATTTCCTGCCATCCTGAGAAGCATGATATTTCCTGCCATCATGGGAAGCATTATATTTCCTGCTGTCTTGGGAAGCATTATATTTTCTGCCATCCTGGGAAGCATTATATTTCCTACCATCCTGGGAAGCATTATATTTCCTACCATCCTGGGAAGCATTATATTTCCTACAATCCTGGGAAGCATTATATTTTCTGCAATCCTGGGAAGCATTATATTTCCTGCCATCCTGGGAAGCATTATATTTTCTGACATCCTGGGAAGCATTATATTTCCTGCCATCCTGGGAAGCATTATGTTTTCTGCCATCCTGGGAAGCATTATATTTTCTGTCATCCTGGGAAGCATTATATTTCCTGCCATCCTGGGAAGCATTATATTTCCTGCCATCCTGGGAAGAATTATATTTCCTGCCGTCCTGGGAAGCATTATATTTTCTGCCATCCTGGGAAGCATTATATTTCCTGGTATAAACCTTTGTAATAAATACCGACAAGTTGGTTTAGAAAGACACGTAAGCAAACACTATAACATATTTATTAGAAAACGTTTCGGTCCTGGAACCTTGATCACTTCTAACATACAGAGGTTGAAAGACATTATATATATAGGCGGAGCGTGAGATGTGACGCACGTGACCTGAGGAATGTCATAAGAACATAAGAATTGAGGAACACTGTAGAAGGCCTACTGGCCCATGCGAGGCGAGGGTAGACGATGAAATCACGTGACTCCTGTGTTGTTGGGTTGGTGCTGCTTAAGTATCATGTATGCCAATGTTTTTGTAATGTTGTAGTTTCCAGTGTTGCGTTCTATAGTGTCGGTGACGGTGATTAGTGAGGCTTCTAGGCACCGTCGGCGTCTGAGGTCTGGTTCGGTGAGAACGAGTTGTGCCTCGTTCCAGTTCAACTGGAACGAGGCACAACTCGTTCTCACCGAACCAGACCTCAGACGCCGACGGTGCCTAGAAGCCTCACTAATCGCCGTCACCGACACTATAGAACGCAACACTGGAAACTACAAAATTTCAAAAACATTGGCATACATGATACTTAAGCAGCACCAACCCAACAACACAGGAGTCACGTGATTTCATCGTCTACCCTCGCCTCGCATGGGCCAGTAGGCCTTCTACAGTGTTCCTCCATTCTTATGTTCTTATGACATTCCTCAGGTCACGTGCGTCACATCTCACTCTCCGCCTATATATATAATGTCTTTCAACCTCTGTATGTTAGAAGTGATCAAGGTTCCAGGACCGAAACGTTTTCTAATAAATATGTTATAGTGTTTGCTTACGTGTCTTTCTAAACCATTATATTTCCTGCCATCCTGGGAAGCATTATATTACCTGCCATACTGGGAAGCATTATATTTTCTGCTATCCTGAGAAGCATTATATTTCCTGCCATTTTGGGAAGCAGTATATTTTCTGCCATCATTGTAAGCATTATATTTCCTGCCATTCTGGGAAGCATTATATTTCCTGCCATCCTGGGAAGCATTATATTTTCTGCCATCCTGGGAAGCATTATATTTCCTGCCATTCTGGGAAGCATTATATTTCCTGCCATCCTGGGAAGCATATTTTGTGCCATCCTGGGAAGCATTATATTTTCTGCCATCCTGGGAAGCATTATATTTCCTGCCATCCTGGGAAGCATTATATTTCCTGCCATCCTGGGAAGCTTTATATTTCCTGCCATCCTGGGAAGCATTATATTTCCTGCCATCCTGGGAAGCATTATATTTCCTGCCATCCAGAGAAGCATGATATTTCCTGCCATCATGGGAAGCATTACATTTCCTGCCATATTGGGAAACATTATATTTTCTGCCATCCTGGGAAGCATTATATTTCCTACCATACTGGGAAGCATTATATTTCCTACCATCCTGGGAAGCATTATATTTCCTACCATCCTGGGAAGCATTATATTTCCTGCCATCCTGGGAAGCATTATATTTTCTGCCATCCTGGGAAGCATTATATTTCCTACCATCCTGGGAAGCATTATATTTCCTACCATCCTGGGAAGCATTATATTTTCTGCAATCCTGGGAAGCATTATATTTCCTGCCATCCTGGGAAGCATTATATTTTCTGCCATCCTGGGAAGCATTATATTTCCTGCCATCCTGGAAAGCATTATATTTCCTGCCATCCTGGGAAGCATTATATTTTCTGCCATCCTGGGAAGCATTATATTTCCTGCCATTCTGGGAAGCATTATATTTCCTGCCATCCTGGGAAGCATTATATTTTGTGCCATCCTGGGAAGCATTATATTTTCTGCCATCCTGGGAAGCATTATATTTCCTACCATCCTGGGAAGCATTATATTTCCTGCCATCCTGGGAAGCTTTATATTTCCTGCCATCCTGGGAAGCATTATATTTCCTGCCATCCTGGGAAGCTTTATATTTCCTGCCATCCTGGGAAGCATTATATTTCCTGCCATCCTGGGAAGCATTATATTTCCTGCCATCCTGAGAAGCATGATATTTCCTGCCATCCTGGGAAGCATTATATTTCCTGCCATCCTGGGAAGCATTATATTTCCTACCATCCTGGGAAGCTTTATATTTCCTGCCATCCTGGGAAGCATTATATTTCCTGCCATCCTGGGAAGCATTATATTTCCTGCTGTCTTGGGAAGCATTATATTTTCTGCCATCCTGGGAAGCATTATATTTCCTACAATCCTGGGAAGCATTATATTTTCTGCAATCCTGGGAAGCATTATATTTCCTGCCATCCTGGGAAGCATTATATTTTCTGCCATCCTGGGAAGCATTATATTTCCTGCCATCCTGGGAAGCATTATATTTCCTACCATCCTGGGAAGCTTTATATTTCCTGCCATCCTGGGAAGCATTATATTTCCTGCCATCCTGGGAAGCATTATATTTCCTGCTGTCTTGGGAAGCATTATATTTTCTGCCATCCTGGGAAGCATTATATTTCCTACAATCCTGGGAAGCATTATATTTTCTGCAATCCTGGGAAGCATTATATTTCCTGCCATCCTGGGAAGCATTATATTTTCTGCCATCCTGGGAAGCATTATATTTCCTGCCATCCTGGAAAGCATTATATTTTCTGCCATCCTGGGAAGCATTATATTTCCTACCATCCTGGGAAGCATTATATTTCCTTCCATCCTGTGAAGCATTATATTTCCAGCCATCCTGGGAAGCATTATATTTTCTGCCATCCTCGGAAGCATTATATTTCCTGCCATCCTGGGAAGCATTATATTTTCTGCCATCCTGGGAAGCATTATATTTCCTACCATCCTGAGAAGCATTATATTTTCTGCTATCCTGGGAAGCATTATATTTCCTGCTATCCTGGGAAGCATTATATTTTCTGCCATCCTGGGAAGCATTATATTTCCTGCCATCCTGGGACATTATATTTCCTGCCATCTTGGGAAGCATTATATTTCCTACCATCCTGGGAAGCATTATATTTCCTGCCATCCTGGGAAGCATTATATTTTCTGCCATCCTCTGAAGCATTATATTTCCTGCCATCCTGGAAAGCATTATATTTCCTGCAAACCTGGGAAGCATTATATTTTCTGCCATCCTGAGAAGCATTATATTTCCTGCCATCCTGAGAAGCATTATATTTCCTGCCATCCTGGGAAGCATTATATTTTCTGCCATCCTCGGAAGAATTATATTTTCTGCCTTCCTGGGAAGCATTATATTTTCTGCCATCCTGGGAAGCATTATATTTTCTGCCATCCTGGGAAGCATTATATTTCCTGCCATCCTGGGAAGCATTATATTTTCTGCCATCCTGGGAAGCATTATATTTCCTGCCATCCTTGGAAGCATTATATTTCCTGCCATCCTGGGAAGAATTATATTTCCTGCCATCCTGGGAAGCATTATATTTTCTGCCATCCTGGGAAGCATTATATTTCCTGCCATCCTGGGAAGCATTATATTTCCTGCCATCCTGGGAAGCATTATATTTCCTGCCATCCTGGGAAGCATTATATTTCCTGCCATCCTGGGAAGCATTATATTTCCTGCCATCCTGGGAAGAATTATATTTCCTGCCATCCTGGGAAGCATTATATTTTCTGCCATCCTGGGAAGCATTATATTTCCTGGCATCATGGGAAGCATTATATTTTCTGCCATCCTGGGAAGCATTATATTTTCTGCCATCCTGTGAAGCATTATATATCCTGCCATCCTGGGAAGCATTATATTTCCTGTCATCCTGGGAAACATTATTTTTCCTGCTATACTGGGAAGCATTATATTTCCTGCCATCCTGGGAAGCATTACTTTACCTGCCATCCTGGGATGCATTATATTTCCTGCCATTCTGGGAAGCATTATATTTCCTGCCATCATGGGAAGCATTATATTTTCTGCCATCCTGGGAAACATTATTTTTTCTGCCATCCTGGGTAGCATTATATTTCCTACCATCCTGGGAAGCATTATATTTTCTGCCATCCTGGGAAGCATTATATTTCCTACCATCCTGGGAAGCATTATATTTTCTGCCATCCTGGGAAGCATTATATTTTTTGCCATCCTGGGAAGCATTATATTTCGTGCCATCCTGGGAAGCATTATATTACCTGCCATCCTGGGAAGCATTATATTTTCTGCCATCCTGGGAAGCATTATATTTCCTGCCATCCTGGGAAGAGTTATATTTCCTGCCATTTTGGGAAGCAGTATATTTTCTTCCATCATGGGAAGCATTATATTTTCTGCCATCCTGCGAAGCATTACATTTCCTGCCATTCTGGGAAGCATTATATTTCCTGCCATCCTGGGAAGCATTATATTTTGTGCCATCCTGGGAAGCATTATATTTTCTGCCATCCTGGGAAGCATTATATTTCCTGCCATCCTGGGAAGCATTATATTTCCTGCCATCCTGGGAAGCTTTATATTTCCTGCCATCCTGGGAAGCATTATATTTCCTGCCATCCTGAGAAGCATTATATTTCCTCCCATCATGGGAAGCATTATATTTCCTGCTGTCTTGGGAAGCATTATATGTTCTGCCATCCTGGGAAGCATTATATTTTCTGCAATCCTGGGAAGCATTATATTTCCTGCCATCCTGGGAAGCATTATATTTTCTGCCATCCTGGGAAGCATTATATTTCCTACCATCCTGGGAAGCATTATATTTCCTACCATCCTGGGAAGCATTATATTTCCTACCATCCTGGGAAGCATTATATTTCCTACCATCCTGGGAAGCATTATATTTCCTACCATCCTGGGAAGCATTATATTTCCTTCCATCCTGGGAAGCATTATATTTCCTGCCATCCTGGGAAGCATTATATTTTCTGCCATCCTTGGAAGCATTATATTTCCTGCCATCCTGGGAAGCATTATATTTTCATCCATCCTGATAAGCATTATATTTCCTACCATCCTGAGAAGCATTATATTTCCTGCCATCCTGGGAAGCATTATATTTTCATCCATCCTGGGAAGCATTATATTTCCTACCATCCTGAGAAGCATTATATTTTCTGCCATCCTGGGAAGAATTATATTTTCTGCTATCCTGGGAAGCATTATATTTTCTGCCATCCTGGGAAGCATTATATTTCCTGCCATCCTGGGACATTATATTTCCTGCCATCCTGGGAAGCATTATATTTCCTGCCATCCTGGGAAGCATTATATTTTCTGCCATCCTGTGAAGCATTATATTTCCTACCATCCTGGGAAGCATTATATTTCCTACCATCCAGGGAAGCATTATATTTTCTGCCATCCTGGGATTCATTATATTTTCTGCCATCCTGGGAAGCATTATATTTTCTGCCATCCTGGGAAGCATTATATTTTCTGCCATCCTGGGAAGCATTATATTTTCTGCCATCCTGGGATACATTATATTTCCTACCGTCCTGGGAAGCATTATATTTCCTACCATCCTGGGAAGCATTATATTTCCTACCATCCTGAGAAGCATTATATTTTCTGCCATCCTGGGATACATTATATTTACTGCCATCCTGGGAAGCATTATATTTTCTGCCATCCTGGGAAGCATTATATTTCCTGCCATCCTGGGAAGCATTATATTTTCTTCCATCCTGGAAAGCATTATATTTTCTGCCATCCTGGGAAGCATTATATTTCCTACCATCCTGGGAAGCATTATATTTTCTGCCATCCTGAGAAGCATTATATTTTCTGCCATCCTGGGAAGCATTATATTTTCTGCCATCCTGGGAAGCATTATATTTCCTGCCATCCTGGGAAGCCTTATATTTTCTGCCATCCTTGTAAGCATTATATTCTCTGCCATCCTAGGAAGCATTATATTTTCTGCCATCCAGGGAAGCATTATATTTCCTGCCATTCTGGGAAGCATTATATTTCCTGCCATCCTGGGAAGTATATTTTCTGCCATCCTGGGAAGCATTATATTTTCTGCCATCCTGGGAAGCATTATATTTCCTGCCATCCTGGGAAGCATTATATTTCCTGCCATCCTGGGAAGCATTATATTTTCTGCCATCCTGGGAAGCATTATATTTCCTGCCATCCTGGGAAGCATTATATTTCCTGCCATCCTGGGAAGCATTATATTTCCTGCCATCCTGGGAAGCATTATATTTCCTGCCATATTGGGAAGCATTATATTTTCTGCCATCCTGGGAAGCATTATATTTCCTTCCATCCTGGGAAGCATTATATTTCTTACCATCCTGGGAAGCATTATATTTTCTGCCATCCTGGGAAGCATTATATTTCCTGCCATCCTGGGAAGCATTATATTTCCTGCAATCCTTGGAAGCATTATATTATCTGCTATCCTGGGAAGCATTATATTTCCTGCCATCCTGGGAAGCATTATATTTCCTGCCATCCTGGGAAGCATTATATTTCCTGTCATCCTGGGAAGCATTATATTTCCTGCCATCCTGGTAAGCATTATATTTTCTGCCATCCTCTGAAGCATTATATTTCCTGCCATCCTGGAAAGCATTATATTTACTGCAATCCTGGGAAGCATTATATTTTCTGCCATCCTGAGAAGCATTATATTTCCTGCCATCCTGAGAAGCATTATATTTCCTGCCATCCTGGGAAGCACTATATTTTCTGCCATCCTGGGAAGCATTATATTTTCTGCCTTCCTGGGAAGCATTATATTTTCTGCCATCCTGGGAAGCATTATATTTTCTGCCATCCTGGGAAGCATTATATTTCCTGCCATCCTGGGAAGCATTATATTTTCTGCCATCCTGGGAAGCATTATATTTCCTGCCATCCTGGGAAGCATTATATTTCCTGCCATCCTGGGAAGCATTATATTGCCTGCCATCCTGGGAAGCATTATATTTCCTACCATCCTGGGAAGCATTATATTTCCTGCCATCCTGGGAAGCATTATATTTTCTGCCATCCTGGGAAGCATTATATTTCCTGCCATCCTGGAAGCATTATATTTTCTGCCATCCTGGGAAGCATTATATTTCCTGCCATCATGGGAAGCATTATATTTTCTGCCATCCTGGGAAGCATTATATTTTCTGCCATCCTGTGAAGCATTATATATCCTGCCATCCTGGGAAGCATTATATTTCCTGTCATCCTGGGAAACATTATTTTTCCTGCCATCCTGGGAAGCATTATATTTCCTGCCATACTGGGAAGCATTATATTTCCTGCCATCCTGGGAAGCATTACTTTACCTGCCATCCTGGGATGCATTATATTTCCTGCCATTCTGGGAAACATTATATTTTCTGCCATCCTGGGTAGCATTATATTTCCTACCATCCTGGGAAGCATTATATTTTCTGCCATCATGGGAAGCATTATATTTCCTGCCATCCTGGGAAGCATTATATTTCCTGCCATCCTGGGAAGCATTATATTTTCTGCCATCCTGGGAAGCATTATATTTTGCTGCCATCCTGGGAAGCATAATATTACCTTCCATCCTGGGAAGCATTATATTTCCTGCCATCCTGGGAAGCATTATATTTTCTCCCATCCTGGGAAGCATTATATTTCCTGCCATCCTGGGAAGCATTATATTTTCTGCCATCCTGGGAAGCATTATATTTCCTACCATCCTGGGAAGCATTATATTTCCTACCATCCTGGGAAGCATTATATTTCCTACCATCCTGGGAAGCATTATATTTTCTGTCATCCTGGGAAGCATTATATTTTCTGCTATCCTGGGAAGCATTATATTTTCTGCCATCCTGGGAAGCATTATATTTCCTGCCATCCTGGGACATTATATTTTCTGCCATCCTGGGAAGCATTATATTTCCTGCCATCCTGGGAAGCATTATATTTTCTGCCATCCTGGGAAGCATTATATTTCCTACCATCCTGGGAAGCATTATATTTCCTACCATCCTGGGAAGCATTATATTTTCTGCCATCCTGGGAAGCATTATATTTCCTGCCATCCTGGGAAGCATTATATTTTCTGCCATCCTGGGAAGCATTATATTTCCTGCCATCCTGGGAAGCATTGTATTTCCTGCCAAGAAGACGAAGAGGTCGGAGAAGATGATCCTGAGATCAAGGAATAAATCCAAGAGGTCGTGAAATACAATCCTTAGGTCTGAGAAGGTACTCAGGCGAGGAAGTTCTTGAGGTAGAGGAAATAGAGCCTCAGGAATTAGGACTCTTAGTTCGAGGAAGAAGACACTGAGTTCAGAAAAGAACCTCGGGTCGGGAAAGAGCTTGAAGTCGGAGAAGACCTGGAAAGAATGTGGTCTCATTAGCGAACTTGCCGCCATATCAATGTAATATAATCACAGTAACTTCTTAAAATGATGTGAACATGAGACCAAAAATAGACTGACAAGGATTTTGGGAAAATATTTTGAAGAGATGATAGTAGAGAATAACTTCTGGCAGGTGTTAAGTGACAGTAGACAGAGAACAGTTTCTTTCAGGTGTTAAGTAAATGTAGCTTAGAGTGTTTGGCAGGTGTTAAGTGGTAGGTAGACAGAGAACAGTTTCTGGTAGGTTATAGTTAGTGTAGAGTAATACTGGATAGTTTCTGACAGGTTAAAGTTACTGTAGAGTAATACTGAATAGTTTCTGGCAGGTTATAGTTAGTGTAGAGTAATACCGGATAGTTTCTGGCAGGTTATAGTTAGTGTAAAGTAATACTGGATAGTTTCTGTCAGGTTATAGTTAGTGTAGAGTAATACTGGATAGTTTCTGGCAGGTTATAGTTAGTGTAGAGTAATACTGGATAGTTTCTGGCAGGTTATAGTTAGTGTAGAGTAATACCGGATAGTTTCTGGCATTTTATAATTAGTGTAAAGTAATACTGGATAGTTTCTGGCAGGTTAAAGTTAGTGTAGAGTAATACTGGATAGTATCTGGCAGGTAAGAAGCGACTAAAATGCCAGGAGCAAGAGGCTAGTAACCCCTTCTCCTGTATATATTACTAAATGTAAAAGGAGACACTTTCGTTTTTCCTTTTGAGCCGCCCCGCCTCAGTGTGATACGGCCGGTGTGTTGAAAGAAAGTAATACTGGATAGTTTCTGGCAGGTTATAATTAGTGTAGAGTAATACCGGATAGTTTCTGGCATTTTATAATTAGTGTAAAGTAATACTGGATAGTTTCTGGCAGGTTAAAGTTAGTGTAGAGTAATACTGGATAGTATCTGGCAGGTAAGAAGCGACTAAAATGCCAGGAGCAAGAGGCTAGTAACCCCTTCTCCTGTATATATTACTAAATGTAAAAGGAGACACTTTCGTTTTTCCTTTTGAGCCGCCCCGCCTCAGTGTGATACGGCCGGTGTGTTGAAAGAAAGTACTTATTCATGTGCCCACAATGTCCAGCTTTATCTAGAATGACGACATCAACTCTCCACACATTTGCAGATCAACAAATAATATCTATAATGTATCAAAATCTTTATTATCAGTGATGAAATGAGAAATTTTGCACTTCCCTAAAGTCTTTCTGTCCTTTGAATGAAGAGACAAGAGGCAGCTTCCACTTAACATTTGTACAACAAGACAGCAGCATCTCCCTGGATGGTTGCTCTCTACCAATTTTTTTTTTTTTTTTTTTAACAAGTCGGCCGTCTCCCACCGAGATCCCAACTAAATAAGAAAATGCAAACAATTTAGCCATCAGTAAAAATTGCTATGAGAATTTTTTTCCTTTTAAATTCAACAGCTATCTCCCACCAGGGCAGGATGACCCAAAGACAAAAAAAATGCATTCATCATTCATTCACCATCTTGGCAGAAATGTGCTAACATCACAATCATTTACCCTCTGACTGCAACATCCTCATCCCTCCTTCAAACTGTTGGCAAATATAAACACACACATTTATGGGAAAGCACTAAACCCATATGGGTCATACAGCTCTTGGGAATGGGAGGCAATTAAGTCTGATTCAAGTAAGTGGATGGAAGCTCCAATTCCCTGGAACACAAGCCCTTCACCAGCATCAAAGGTACCTCCTTGAAGAGGACTGAGGAGAAATTGAAACCCAGTATATCTTGTAATATTCAATGTTAATATTAACAATATGGCATGATACAAAATAAACTAAGCACAGCGAGTCCTTAACATATATTATCACACAACACTTGACACACCTGAAATATCACAGACATCAATGGCTGGACAGTTTGCAATTCCTTTGAAAATAATTGAAACATTAACATTGATCTAAAATCAAATTTTCAAGGTACTGACTGCTTAATGCAGATTAAGAATAAAACTTTAAAAAAAATCATATTTTCCACATGTAAAACTGTTTAAATATGTACTCAAATCACATGTTTTATTAAAAATAAAATTGTTCAAATGTTTTGACAATAAAAGCAGTTTTGAGAAATACCCTAAAACAATGCAGTGTGTATAGCAACTCTCTCTCTAGTGCACAATATAAGTTCTTTTCTTAGACAGTATGCTAGTGACTAGGATGATGGTTTCTTCGATAAGTGTGTCGAGAATTTCACTGGCAACTTGAGTCTTCACAGCAGCTTCATCCTCGTCATACTGGGTCCAGCTGCATTCCTCTGCTTGAAGTTCTTTCACCAGCACCTGCAAGAAATTATAAAATTTATATAATGGTCAAGTATACCAAGTGAAGTGTATGGTAGAGTTTTTTTTTTTTTTTTCAACAAGTCGGCCGTCTCCCACCGAGGCAGGGTGACCCAAAAAGAAAGAAAATCCCCAAAAAGAAAATACTTTCATCATCATTCAACACTTTCACCTCACTCACACATAATCACTGTTTTTGCAGAGGTGCTCAGAACACAACAATTTAGAAGCATATATGTATAAAGATACACAACACATCCCTCCAAACTGCTAATATCCCAAAACCCCTCCTTTAGAGTGCAGGCATTGTACTTCCCATTTCCAGGACTCAAGTCCGGCTATATAAAAATAACCGGTTTCCATGAATCCCTTCACTAAATATTACCCTGCTCTCACTCCAACAGATCGTCAGGTCCCAAATACCATTCGTCTCAATTCACTCCTATCGAACACGCTCATGCACGCCTGCTGGAAGTCCAAGCCCCTCGCCCACAAAACCTCCCTTACCCCTTTCTTCCAACCTTTTCGAGGACAACCCCTACCCCGCCTTCCTTCTCCTACAGATTTAAATGTTCTCCATGTTATTCTACTTTGATCCATTCTCTCTAAATGACCAAACCACTTCAACAACCCCTCTTCAGCCCTCTGACTAATACTTTTATTAACTCCACACCTTCTCCTAATTTCCACACTCCGAATTTTCTCCATAATATTTACACCACACATTGGTAGAGTTATTATGGAAATAATTAAAGGTAAGACAGCAAGATTTAAGAAGGGTAAAGGATGTGTAGACAAAGTGTTTACACAGAAATATATAAATGAGTAGTACAAAGATAAAGGTAAAGGAAATTTTTTAAGCATTTATGGATTAAAAAAAAAGGCACCTGATAGGGTTAATATGAGAGAAATGTTGCAGATATTGCAAATGTATAAAATAGGTAATGGGTTATATTTGGATATCAAGACTCAGGTTTAGGTATCTAGGAGGATTACTTTTCAGTAAAAGTAGGACCCAAACAGGGACACATGATATCACCATGGTTGTATAACACATCTATAGATAGGGTTGTAAAAGTTCATGCTAGTGTTGGGGAGAGGGGTGGAGATGTCACGATCTGAAGGGTCTTCTTAACTGTGATGTCAGTGTGTTTCTGGTAAGACAGTGATTGGATGAATAACAGTGAAAGTATTTTTCTATAGGTTGGGTCACCCTACCTCGGTGAGAGATGACCAGTGTGTTTAAAAAAAATTGAATACAACATACGTATATGCATTTTGCTATATGAAGCAGAGTGCTACATAAGTAAAAGTGCACTGTTTATATCCTTAACATTTTAGGGATTGATTTCTTCCATAAATACATAAGCATTCAGAAAAAGTGAAGGTCATTCCTTTAACCCTTTCAGGGTTTCAGCCGTACTAGTACGGCTTACGCACCAGTGTCCATGACGTACTAGTACGCATAAATTCTAGCGCCTTCAAATCTAGTGAGAGAAAGCTGGTAGGCCTACATATGAAAGAATGGGTCTATGTGGTCAGTGTGCGCAGTATAAAAAAAATCCTACAGCACACAGTGCGTAATGAGAAAAAAAAACTTTGACCGTGTTTTTGGATTAAAACAGCGACTTTGCACTATATTTTCGTATGGTATTTATTGTTGTATTCTAGTTTTCCTGGTCTCATTGTATAGAATGGAAGACATATTACAGAAATTGAGATGATTTTGACTGGTTTTACAATGAAAAGTACCTTGAAATTGAGCTCAAGTTAGCAGAAATGTTTGATTTTTACCAAAGTTCAAAAGTAAACAAATCATGCTAAGCGTCCAATACACGTCAACTGGTGAGTCTAATATTCTTTCACAAGTGCACCAATATTATTTATGCCATTTCTACACTAATGCAGCAGTCTGCATAACAGTAAATCTTATCTTTTTTGTGAGAATAAAAATTCAAAGTGGAAAGCAAAAGAAATGTAAGAGGGGCCTGGGGACATGACTAATGAACAGAGGAAATGTTATTTTAGTGCCAGGAATGTCTTTCTTGTTTATTCTGGACCCTATTTGAAAATTGGCATCTTTTGAAATTTGAGTGAAATTGGCAAAGTTGCTAAATTCTGACCACTGTACCGGATAGTTGAAATCAGTAGATTGGTGGTTTCTTGTACTCGTTCGATAGAAAAAAATGGAGTTCTAGTGAAATAGTTATGATTTTTGTCGACTAGTACATTGGAATTGACCGAAAATAGGGCTCAAAGTGGGCAAAATCGCTGATGTGCAAACATCGCCGAGACCGCTAACTTCGCCAGAGCATAATTCCATAAGTTTTCCATCAAATTTCATACTTTTGGTGTCATTATGATCAGGAAAAGATTCTCTATCTTTTCATAAGAAAAAATAATTTTTTTTTTTTTTGAAATATGGGGGAACCTGAGAACAAGTCTCTGAGAGGGCCTGTGGACCCTGAAAGGGTTAATTGAAGTTTTAACATTCCTCAGTTTGAAAGCCCCGTCTGGGTCCATAAGGTTAAAAAAAAAAAAATATCTTCTAAAATGGTAGAGAATCTTTCTCTAAAGGTAATGGCATGAAAAATGCAAAAATTGGTTACAATACAAATTACGCAGGCATAATGTCTAACACGCTCACACATACTTGCTGATAGTCCAAGCCCCTTGCACACAAAACCTCCTTTACCCCCTCCCTCCAACCTTTCATAGGGGTCGGCCTAGGAAAGGTTGGAGGGAGGGGGTAAATTAGGTTTCGTGTGCAAGGGGGTTGGACTTCCAGCAAGTGTGCGTGAGTGTGTTAGACAGGAGCAAATGGAGACAAATGGTTTTTAGGACTTGACGTGCTGTTGGAGTATAAGCAATGTAATATTTATGAAGGGATTCAGGGAAACCAGCAGGCCGGACTTCAGTCCTAGAGATGGGAAGTACAGTGTCTGCACTCTGAAAGAGGGGTGTTAATGTTGCAGTTCTATAACTGTAGTGTGGGCATGCCTCTGGCAAGACAGTGATGGAGTGAATGATGATGAAAGCTTTTCTTTTTCAGGCCACCCTGCCTTGGTTACCAACGGCTGATGTGTTAACAAAAAAAATGAAATTTAAAGTCAGGGAGAACTTTACAGAATTGATTTCCCCCACGTTGAATGCAGAAATTGGCTAAAAATAAGTCTTAAGCTAACCCAATTCCTGGTTATTTTGCTAATATTTCTACTGCACTATCATTGATTATAAAAAAACTACCCAATTAAGTACCCAGAATTCAGAATTTAGCCAATTTTTTTTTTCAACAAACTGGCCGTATCCCACCAAGGCAGGGTGGCCCAAAAAGAAAAACCAAAGTTTCTCTTTTTAAATTTAGTAATTTATACAGGAGAAGGGGTTACTAGGCCCTTGCTCCCAATTTTACATTATTTTCCACAAATTTCAGTTTAAAAATACAGTCCAAGACACTGTAGTCATTCCAGACAGTAAAGCAACTTCCCACTGTTCATCAGTCACATCCCCAGACCACTCCTTTATAACACGTGACCTTCATTTTGAATCCATTGTCACACACAAAACTGACAGTTTTTTTCCCGATTCTCAGTTAATAAACCATAAACAAAAATACTTGGTTATGGTTTGTCATTCCAATAATTGATATAGACCTTTTAATAGCCCACCAAACAGACCAGAGGAGCTAAGGGACTCCTATCCTTTCCCATAAAAAACACTCAAATTAGACAACTGTCTTCACTCGAGTCCTATTTCAGATAACTCCCAATCTTAAACTTGCAGAAAAGTTCTGCATATTACTAGTGTCTTCTGTTCTAATGGATCTGAAAAAAAGCCAGTAAAACCTCAAAAAAACACCATAAAAACAATGCCCCAAAATTGCTATTTTAACCCAAACACAGGGTGAGAGGTTAGCGGTTTTCATCATGCACTGTGGGGCAGGATTTTTTTTACAGTGCCCACACTCACCGCACAGATTCACTCTCTCACGTCCAGGCTAAAATTTGCCAATCACAGCAAACTTGAGGGTGTACTAATTTTTAAAGAGGTGGACTGGTAAGTCAGCAGAAGGACTCAGTCAGATGACCAAAACTCCAGTGGTGGGTCATCATAAAACTAAGACTCGAGTGAGAACACGTGTCCTCTTTCCTGACAAACATTACCTAACTTAACCTTAACCCTTTCAGGGTCCGTCCCGTAGATCTACGGCTTCATGTTGAGTGTCCAAACCGTAGATCTACGCCAAAATTCTAGCGCCGTCAAATTTAGCGCGAAAACGCTCATAGGCCTACATGTGAGAGAACGGGTCTGCGTGGTGGGTGTGCGCCATAAACAAAAAATCTAGGGCTCAGTTACCCTTGTTCACCATGCATCGTCGCAAGGCAGCTCTCACTCCAAGGAAAATTGGGACTCTCCTGTTCCTATCTGATAGTTCTGACAGTGATGGAAGTGCGAATGAAGACGAATTCTTTGGCTTTGATCAGTTAGTGACCGAAAGGAATGACCAGGATATTGATAATAATGCAGAAAACCCTGACGATCCTCAGCCTTCTACCTCTGGTGTGGGCACTCGTCAGTCACGGTCGGTTGTACCTCAACGAAAGAGAAAACTATTATTTTCGCGTGGCCAGGCCTCTGACTTCAGTAATGATGATGATAGTGATGTGGATTGTGATTTTATTGCTTTTGACGATCATTCAAGTAGTGATAGTGAGGAATCATATTCACCAGTGAAGCGTCGGTATGTACGCCGCCGCATGCGCTCGGGTAGTGTACCCTATGCCATGCCCAGGGGACAGAGTACATCCCAGAGAACATCCCGTGGCCCTACACCAGGTATAGATAGTGATAGTGAGGATGATGTGGCTACACTTGGCATGGATAGACCACAGGCATCAGTAGATGGTGGTATTGGTGATGGTAGTGCCACGGCCATGCGTGACTCACCAGCCCAGGCTGGGACCCATGCTGCTGACTCCGCAGTTCAAGGACAAAGCGGAGCGTCAGCCACCAGCCCACCACAACCACAACTACCCACACAACCAGCCTATGATGTCCAGTATCCACCAGCAAACCGTATCTGGGATTGGCAGCAAAATCCCAATTTTGTTCCCAAGCTCCACCACTTTGATGACTCTGAAAGTGGAATTCTACCAACTTGTCCCCTTGGAAACACTGCAAATGAACTGGAATTCTTTGAATTATTCTTTGACCAGCCATTGATGGAAACTATTGTCAGGGAAAGTAATAAGTATTTTGAGTACACCATGGCAAATACGATCATATCACCACAGTCAAGACTACACCGGTGGAAAGAGACGACTGTTGCAGAAATGTATTTGCTTTTTGCAACAATAATGCTTATGTGTAAGAATGGTATATAATACCGACAAGATGAAATTAAGACACACGTGCAACATCTGGGTATCTTTATTGTAGACGTTTCGCCATCCAGTGGCTTTATCAATACAAATTCTAGGACATAACTTGAAGACAGTAGAACTATGTACAGAAGATGAGGTAATCAGTCCCTCAACCTAGGAGTAGGTGCGAAGAGCACTATAGTCGTGGAGATTCTGAAGCAGAAGAAAGGAGCCTGACGTTACTATATAAGCGCCAGGCTCCTTTCTTCTGCTTCAGAATCTCCACGACTATGGTGCTCTTCGCACCTACTCCTAGGTTGAGGGACTGATTACCTCATCTTCTGTACATAGTTCTACTGTCTTCAAGTTATGTCCTAGAATTTGTATTGATAAAGCCACTGGATGGCGAAACGTCCACAATAAAGATACCCAGATGTTGCACATGTGTCTTAATTTCATCAATAATGCTTATGCCTCATGTATATAAGCATAATATAAAAGTATACTGGTCCACAGATCGGCTAATTTCTACCCCGGTCTTCAGTGAAATCATCCCAGTGAACAGGTTTATCTTACTGTTACGTATGTTGCACTTCTCTGACAAAACCAGGCCTGACAGAAGTGACAGGTTATACAAGATTAGAAATGTTTTTATGTATCTCAAACAAAAGTTCAGCATATACTTTTATCCATTCAAGAATCTTGTAATTGACGAGTCTTTGATTTTGTTCAAAGGTAGGTTGTCATTCAAGCAGTATATACCGAGCAAGAGGAAACGCTTTGGTATAAAACTGTTTGTACTCTGACTGTGAGTGGCCTGGTATTGGATATTGTTGTATACACGGGAAGTAAAACATTGAAAGATACCAAGATGTTATTGGGTATCTCAGGTGACGTAGTGAGAAGCATGATGGCACCTTATCTTGGTAAGGGGCATACATTATATACCAATAACTGGTACACAACCCCATTACTCAGTGATTTCTTGCGAGTGAACAAGACAGATGTGCGTGGCACAGTGCGTTCTAATCGTAAACATATGCCCAGGCTCAACGAAGGTGCTTGTGGTGATGACGTGCAGGTGTTTACTGCCAATGACATCATGGCATTACGGTGGCATGACAAACGAGATGTCACATTGTTGACAACCATTCACCGTAATGAAATGAAAGACAGTGGCAAAGTTGATCGAGTGACTAATGAACGTATTCGAAAACCAGTGACAGTGATTGATTATACACAAAACATGCGCTTGGTTGACAAAAGTGACATGCAGATTGGCTTTGTTGATTGTGTTCGTAAAAGTTACAAGTGGTACATGAAACTTTTCTTCCATCTCATGGACATTTCAATGCTCAATGCATAAAATATGTACCAAATGAAGACTGGCAACAGACCACCGTATGGTGAATTTTGTTTGTCTGTTGTCAGACAACTCATAATGAAGTACCAGGTAACAACACCTGCTATACAACAAGGTCCTCGAACTCCTCAGGATATACCCAAGCGTTTGAGGAGGGAAGGTGATCATTTCATAATACAGCTTCCTTCAACTCAGAACAAATTTGCTCAGAAGAGATGCATCGTCTGTGCACAAACAAAACGACGGCAACAAAGACGCAAAGACACTCGGTTTATGTGTGAGGAATGTAAGGTACCTCTGTGCATGGTGCCTTGTTTCAAGGAGTTCCACAAGCTCCAGCAGTTCTAAAACCATGTCCAGTGATTGTAAATATGTAAATATATGACAGAACATTAGTATTATACAAGATTTGTGCATGTTTATTGTAATAACAACAGTGGTAAACAATAATATGATAATAACTTTAGTGCGGTTATTGTGTTCATATATACACATTATATACAGTATTGGTCTCTCAGGCCCCAAATGTTAGTAGGAAAAGAAAAAAATTGGAAAAGAAAAGAAAAAACTACAAAAACTGCTAAATAAAGTAATGCGCGTATGTGGAAATCGTCGATGTTGCTGCCACCAGGTCATTTTGGACAAACTTCTCGGCACTGTAGCTCGGTAAGTACTGATCAGGAATTTTTTTTTTTTGTCTTATCACCTTCACAAAAATATGCTCTTTAATTCTGTAAGAAAAAATAATTTTTTTTTTTTTCAAAATTTCTTGGACACTGGAGCACCACTTCAGATTTTGGCCTTGGACCCTGAAGGGGTTAAGGATGTCATAAATTATGTAAATTAATGTCAATGATGTTGATCACTATGATATACTAGCATGTGACGGACATATTGAGGGTTAATGAATTCAGCATTTCTATACTGTGACATAACCAGATGCAAAATCCACCATCTGCTTAAATTAACCCCTTCAGGGTCCAAGGCCCAAATCTGAAGTGGTGCCCCAGTGTTTACCTGGAGTTTACCTGGAGAGAGTTCCGGGGGTCAACGCCCCCACGGCCCGGTCTGTGACCAGGCCTCCTGGTGGATCAGAGCCTGATCAACCAGGCTGTTGCTGCTGGCTGCACGCAAACCAACGTACGAGCCACAGCCCGGCTGATCAGGAACTGACTTTAGGTGCTTGTCCAGTGCCAGCTTGAAGACTGCCAGGGGTCTGTTGGTAATCCCCCTTATGTATGCTGGGAGGCAGTTGAACAGTCTCGGGCCCCTGACACTTATTGTATGGTCTCTTAACGTGCTAGTGACACCCCTGCTTTTCATTGGGGGGATGGTGCATCGTCTGCCAAGTCTTTTGCTTTCGTAGTGAGTGATTTTCGTGTTCAAGTTCGGTACTAGTCCCTCTAGGATTTTCCAGGTGTATATAATCATGTATCTCTCCCTCCTGCGTTCCAGGGAATACAGGTTTAGGAACCTCAAGCGCTCCCAGTAATTGAGGCGTTTTATCTCCGTTATGCGCGCCATGAAAGTTCTCTGTACATTTTCTAGGTCGGCAATTTCACCTGCCTTGAAAGGTGCTGTTAGTGTGCAGCAATATTCCAGCCAAGAAGTTTAAAAAAAATTGTTATTTTTTCTTATGAAATGGTAGAGAATCTTTTTGTGAAGGTAATAAAACAAAAAGTACGAAATTTGATAGAAAATTGACAAAATTATGCTCTCGCGAATTTTGATGTGTCAGCGATATTTACGAATCAGCGATTTTGCCGACTTTGACTCCCATTTTAGGCCAATTACATTATTCCAGTCAACCAAATTCTTAGCTATTTCACTAGTATTACTTCTATTCTATCGACTGAGCACAAGAAATCGCCAAGTCAACTGTTTCAACTACAAATTAGAGAGATCGGAAATTGTTAATTTGGCCAATTTAACACAAAGTTCAAAATATTCCAATTTCAAAATAGGGTCCAGAATAAACAATGTAGGTATTCCTGGAACTAAACTAACATTTCCTCTGTTCATTAGTTACGTTTTGAGGCTTTACAAATAAATTCCATTTTGATTTTTTATTCACATATTGAATTTTTATTCACACCAAAAAATAGAAGATTTACTGTTATGCAATACTGTAATAATTGTATAAATATCATCACCATATTTGTGAATGCATATTAGACCCACCAGCTCGTGTGTATTAGACGTGTGAGGTCGTTTGTTTACTCTTGAATATTGGCAAAAATTTAACATTTCTGCTACTTTGAGCTCAGTTTCAAGCCATTTCCAGTGCTAAAACCAATCAAAATCATCTCTATTTCTGTAATATGTCTTCCATTCTATCAAATGAGACTAAGAAATCGCAAATAGAACTATAAAAAACATACGAAAAAACACTGCAAAGTCGCTGTTTTAATCGAAAAATCATGATTTCAGTTTTTTTCTCTCATTATACACAGCGTGCTGCAGGATCTGTTTTATGTGGTGCACACATACCACATAGATGTATTCTCTCATATCAAGGCCCAAATGTACCACTCACAGTTTATCAGAGTGAGCTGAGCTCGTGACGTAGATCTACGGTTTGGACCCTGAACGTAAAGCCGTAGATCTACGGGACGGACCCTCAAAGGGTTAATATTTATGACACACTGGCATAAGAATTTTACCTGATCCACAAGATCTCTGTGTTTCCGTGCCCAACGAACTAAGAGTGTCTCCTTCTCAGGCGATGGCTTCCATCCAAACAGAACTTTAACCCGCTCCTGAACATGAGAATACAGAGCCTTTCTTGACTTTGTCCTTACTACATACAACATTCGAGTAGGTGGAAAGGCTTGCTTCACCCACGGTGGTGGCACAGGAGCATGCTCCACTTGATAGGCTTTGGAGACTAGTTCCCGGGTCAGTGAAAACAACAGCAAGCGGAAAGTTCTTCCACTGACTTCGTCCTCTTCAAAATTTTCTTCCTCTGAGCTGTAATAAGAAAAAGGTCATGCAAGCAGTTGTTTAATTGGACAATATCAATGAAACATTCCTACAAGCTTTCAAGGAAAAAAATGCTGTACTTAGAAAAGGTCTCTTCAGTCTACTTGAAATAAAAATTCCACTGGAAAAGCACAGCCTCATGTAGAATTTCGTTGTTGAATCTCTTTGTTCAATTCATCAAAAATAATTTACCTTAGGTTTCCATTATAAAAAGGAAAATGTCTAAAACTACAGGTATATGGTCATTTCTTAATACGTATATACAAAGTAACCAACACTTTTTTTAATATTATTGATGCCTTTGCAGCAGCCTAATTTCTAAAAACAACTGTGGAAGAATTATACACAACAGCTATAAGATAAGAAGAAGAAATTAATAAATGAAAAAAGTAATATATCAGCACAATATAATGAAAACTAAAAGATAAAAGAAAATGCTGTTCTAGTGAAGAGATAAAATGGAATTTTAAAATTATCAATGAATGAAAATGCAATACACTGCTGTTTCAGAACATGCCAACGTTGGACTCAGGATATAGAGTGAATAATTCTAATCAATGCAAAATTAAGAAAATTTTGCTTTGCAGTGTGGCTTACACCCACTTCACAATCCTAGGGTCTAACTCTCAGGCAAGTGGATGCCATGCAAAGTACCTCTCAGCTGAAGCCTTGAATACTGTATAATGAAAAGACATAACTTTCATGGCACAAAATGCTAGAGCTGAACCTTCAAATATACTAAGTAACAATAATTTTTCTTGGCTTTCAGCAATCCTTTCACCTCCCAGGCAATTTTACTTCACATTCACATTACTATATTTTTTCAGGTCACTAATGACTGGTCATTCCATATAATTAATTAAAGATGCTTCATAATGTTAAAGCATAAATAATGTATTGGCTGTTTAGTGTGACATCTAAACTGTTGTATCTGAGTGCCTCTGCAAAGACAGTGATTATGTGTGAATGATGGTGAAAGTGTTTCTTTTTTGGGACATCCTGCCTCAGTGGGAGAGGGACGACACGTTAAAAAAAAAATAAAACTTCACAATGTTTGACATTACTGTAAAAGCCAAGTTAAATCATGAGGAGTGTGCGAAGGAACTAAACCTGATGACCCTAGATAAGGGGACAAGGGGTAATATGATTATAACATACAAAAATCTTAAGAATTGATAGGGCAAATTAGGACAGACTGTTTTAATTAAAAGGACCAAGATCAAGGGGGTACACAGCTGGAAGCTGAAGACACAGATGAACACTGGAATGTAAGGAAGTATTTCTTTAGTCTCAGGGTGGCTGAAAAGTGGAATGCCTTGGATGAGGCAGTGGTAGAGCAACCTCAATATACAGCCTTAACAGTAGATATATGGCCAGAGAGGGTAGGAATCAGTTATGCCAATTAAAGTAGGCTAGGAGAAGAGGCCAGGAGCAAAGTCTCTATCACCGAAAACTCAACTCAGTGAGTGCACATATGCATCCACGATGCACATGGGCACAAAATTATTAAAATTCACAAGAAAATATAATTACTTGAGAGCTTTTAAAAAATCCTGACAACTAAATATATTGACTAAATATATTATCTTTCAATACATTATTAATTCTCTAGCAACATCCATATGACTAAATGAATCATAGTTTTAAATACAAAATGACACTACATTAAAATTTATTACATGTGAAATGATGCATATCATTGTACATTTGATGTAGCAGCATTCCTTACCTGCCAGAGACCGATGACGTAATTACCAGAGGCGGCTCCACATCAGTAGGATTGAGGCCACGTTCCCAAGCTTCACAAAGACAAGTGAGACACTCACTGATTATGGACATCACTTCTTCTTGTTTACTTGGTACAGAGTGGAAGACCACTGTTGACAACTTTCGTTGATCTGCTTTGCTCAAACGATGGGGAGTGCTGAAAAGATATTCATGCATCATATATGGAGGAATATATAAACCCATAGTGGTTATACAGTGCTTGGGGTATGGAGAGCCTTCAGCTCTGATCCAAGGAAGGGAGAAGTCCAATTCCTTAGATAAAAAGCCCCTCACTAATATCAAGGAACCTCCTTTGAAGGAATACATATGGAAGAAAAAATTACCATGTGTGTAAACGTCTGACAATTAGAATAAAAAAAAAACTTATGTATAGTATTTATCATAAAATTTCTAAAAAATATTTTCATTTTTCATTATTTTAATATGTATGTATACTGGGTCAACACTGATCCTACACCTCAATATCTATGTAGACTTTCAAACTGCAGGCACTATATATCCAGTCCTCTAAAATACAAGTTCATAGACAGTTCCCCTGAATCTTTTCATATAACACTTTGCTTACATTCTACCGTATTAAACTTCAGTTATTCCAATCGCCTTGATCCAAAAGAATGAGTCTAATATGCTCACATATCTTGCAAGTATATGGAATAGGTGGTAAGTTATTAAATGCTGTAAAGAGTTTTTATGAGGATAGTGAGGCTCAGGTTAGGGTGTGTGGAAGAGAGGGAGATTACTTCCCTGTAAAAGTAGGCCTTAGACAGGGATGTGTAATGTCACCATGGCTGTTTAATATATTTATAGATGGGGTTGTAAAAGAAGTAAATGCTAGGGTGTTTGGGAGAGGGGTGGGATGAAATTATGGGGAATCAAATACAAAATGGGAATTGACACAGTTACTTTTTGTTGTGGAGGGAGTAGTAGGTAAATTTGAGGTGCCAGGGGTAAATGAAAATGGGGAGCCTTTAATTGAGCTATGTGTAGAAAGAGGTTAAGTAATAAGTAATACATATTTTATAAAGAAGAGGATAAATAAATATACAGGGTATGATATTGCGCGTAATGAAGGTAGTTTGTTAGATTATATATTGGTGGATAAAAGGCTGATGGGTAGGCTCCAGGATGTACATGTTTATAGAGGGGCAACTGACATATCGGATCATTATTTAGCTGTAGGTACAGTTAGAGTAAGAGGTAGATGGGACAAGAGGAAAATGGCAATAACAAGTAAGAGGGAAGTGAGAGTGTATAAACTAAGGGAGGAGGAAGTTCGGGTGAGATATAAGCGACTATTGGCAGAAAGGTGGACTGGTGCAAGTATGAGCAGTAGGGGGTTGAAGAAGGTTGGAATAGTTTTAAAAATGCAGTATTAGAATGTGGGGCAGAAGTTTGTGGTTATAGGAGGGTGGGTGCAGGAGGAAAGAGGAGTGATTGGTGGAATGATGAAGTAAAGGTTGTGATAAAAGAGAAAAAGTTAGCTTATGAGAGGTTTTTACAAACCAGAAGTGTTATAAGAAGAGTAGAGTATATGGAGAGTAAAAGAAAGGTGAAGAGAGTGGTGAGAGAGTGCAAAGGGAGAGCAGATGATAGAGTGGGAGAGGCACTGTCAAGAAATTTTAATGAAAATAAGAAAAAATTTTGGAGTGAGTTAAACAAGTTAAGAAAGCCTAGGGAACAAATGGATTTGTCAGTTAAAAACAGAGTAGGGGAGTTAGTAGATGGGGAGATGGAGGTAAACTCCAGGTAATAGTGAGAATATTTTGAGGAACTTTTAAATGTCGACAAAGAAAGGGAGGCGGTAATTTCATGCACTGGACAGGGAGGTATACCATCTTTTAGGAGTGAAGAACAACAGGATGTGAGTGTGAGGGAGGTGTGTGAGGCATTACGTAGAATGAAAGGGGGTAAAGCAGCTGGAACTGACAGGATCATGACAGAAATGTTAAAAGCAGGGGGGGATATAGTGTTGGAGCGGTTGGTATTTTTGTTTAATAAATGTATGATTGGCGGAGAGCATGTATAGTCCCTTTATATAAAGGGAAGGGGGATAAGAGATTGTAAAAATTATAGAGGAACAAGTTTACTGAGTATATAAGGAAAAGTGTATGGTAGGGTTGTAACTGAAAGAATTAGATGTAAGACACAATGTAGGATTGCGGATGAGCAAGGAGGTTTTAGAGTGGGAAGGGGATGTGTAGATCAGGCGTTTACATTGAAGCATATATGTGAACAGTATCTAGATAAAGGTAGGGAAGTTTTCATTGCATTTATGGATTTAGAAAAGGCATATGACAGAGTGGATAGAGGAGCAATGTGGCAGATGTTGCAAGTATATGGAATAGGTGGTAAGTTACTAAATGCTGTAAAGAGTTTTTATGAGGATAGTGAGGCTCAGGTTAGGGTGTGTAGAAGAGAGGGAGACTACTTCCCAGTAAAAGTAGGTCTTAGACAGGGATGTGTAATGTCACCATAGTTGTTTAACCCTTTGACTGTTGAGGTCGTATATATACATGTACGTCTTACGAGGTACCGTGTTTGACGTATATATACTCATAAATTCTAGCGGCTTCAAATCAAGCAGGAGAAAGCTGGGAGGCCCACATGTGAGAGAATGGGTCTGTGTGGTAAGTGTGCACCATATAAAAAAAATCCTGGAGCATGCAGTGCATAATGAGAAAAAAAAACTCCAACTGTTTTTTTTAATTAAAATGCCGACTTTGCAGTCTATTTTCATATAGTATATATGGTTGTATTCTCGTTTTCTTGGTCTCATTGATAGAATGGAAAACATATTATAGAAATAGAGGTGATTTTGATTGATTTTACTATAAAAAGAACCTGGAAATGGAGCTCAAAGTAGGGAAAATGTTTGATTTTTGTCGATGTTCAAGAGTACACAAATGATGTCATTGTCCAATAAATGTCCAACTAGCCATTCTAATATGCAGTCATGAATGGGTTAATGTTATTTATACAATTATTACAGTATTGCAGTAATCTGTATAACAGTAGATCTTCTATTTTTTGTTTGAATAAAAATTCAAAATAGAAAGCAAGAGTAATATCAGAGGGGCTTGGAGACATGACTGATGAACAAAGAAAATGTTATTTTAGAGCCAGAAATGTATGCATTGTTCATTCTGGACCTTATTTTGAAATTGTCGTATTTTTTTAATTTTTATGAAATTAGCCAAATTGCAAATTTCTGACCACGTTATTGGGTAGTTGAAATCAGTAAATGGGCAGTTTCTTGTACTCAATCGATAGAAAAAATGTAGTTCTAAAGAAATAGCTATGAATTTGGTCAACTGGAACAATAGAATTAGCAGAAAATAGGGCTCAAAGTGGGCGAAATTGCCGATTTGTAAATATCGCCGAGGTTGCTAACTTCGCGAGAACGTAATTCCGTCAGTTTTCCATCAAATTTTGTGTTTTTGGTGTCATTACAACTGGGAAAAGATTCTCTATCATTTCATAAGAAAAAAATAATTTTTTTTTTTTAAATTTTGCGACACCAGGAGACACTTCAGGATTGGGGGTTGCGACAGTCAAGGGGTTAATATATTTATAGATGCTAGGGTGTTCGGAAGAGGGGTGGGATTAAATTATGGGGAATCAAATACAAAATGGGAATTGACACAGTTGCTTTTTGCTGATGATACTGTGCTTATGGGAGATTCTAAAGAAAAATTGCAAAGGTTAGTGGACGAGTTTGGGAGTGTGTGTAAAGGTAGAAAGTTGAAAGTGAACATAGAAAAGAGTAAGGTGATGAGGATATCAAATGATTTAGATAAAGAAAAATTGGATATCAAATTGGGGAGGAGGAGTATGGAAGAAGTGAATGTTTTCAGATACTTGGGAGTTGACGTGTCGGCGGATGGATTTATGAAGGATGAGGTTAATCATAGAAATGATGAGGGAAAAAAGGTGAGTGGTGCATTGAGGTATATGTGGAGACAAAAAACATTATCTTTGGAGGCAAAGAAGGGAATGTATGAAAGTACAGTAGTACCAACACTTTTATATGGGTGTGAAGCTTGGGTTGTGAATGCAGCAGCGAGGAAGTGGTTGGAGGCAGTGGAGATGTCCTGTCTAAGGGCAATGTGTGGTGTAAATATTATGCAGAAAATTCGGAGTGTGGAAATTAGGAGAAGGTGTGGAGTTAATAAAAATATTAGTCAGAGGGCTGAAGAGGGGTTGTTGAAGTGGTTTGGTCATTTAGAGAGAATGGATCAAAGTAGAATGACATGGAGAGCATATAAATCTGTAGGGGAAGGAAGGCGGGATAGGGGTGGCTGGACGGAGGGGGTAAGGGAGGTTTTGTGGGCGAGGGGCTTGGACTTCCAGCAAGCGCGTGTGAGCGTGTTAGATAGGAGTGAATGGAGACAAATGGTATTTGGGACCTGACGAGCTGTTAGAGTGTGAGCAGGGTAATATTTAGCGAAGGGATTCAGGGAAACCGGTTTTTTTTATATAGCTGGACTTGAATCCTGGAAATGGGAAGTACAATGCCTGCACTTTAAAGGAGGGGTTTGGGATATTGGCAGTTTGGAGGGATATGTTGTGTATCTTTATACATGTATGCTTCTAAACTGTTGTATTCTGAGCACCTCTGCAAAAACAGTGATTATGTGAGAGTGAGGTGAAAGTGTTGAATGATGATAATAGTATTTTCTTTTTGGGGATTTCCTTTCTTTTTGGGTCACCCTGCCTCGGTGGGAGACGGCCGACTTGTTAAGAAAAAAAAAATCTTGCTGGATGTTCAAACTCCTACCTCTGAGCACCTTTCATTTTTTTTGACCCATCAGACAAAGAAGACTCAGTGTAGTCTTTTCTAAGCATTCTATGCCAGACAAGCAATTCTATACCCTGCACCTCTGTTATTATTATTTTAGATTATTTTACCATACTGACCATCTCTCAAAATGGTACCTGGAGTTTACCTTGAGAGAGTTCCGGGGGTCAACGCCCCCGTGGCCCGGTCTGTGACCAGGCCTCCTGGTGGATCAGAGCCTGATCAACCAGGCTGTTACTGCTGGCTGCATGCAAACCAACGTACGAGCCACAGCCCGGCTGGTCAGGTACCGACTTTAGGTGCTTGTCCAGTGCCAGCTTGAAGACTGCCAGGGGTCTATTGGTAATCCCCCTTATGTATGCTGGGAGGCAGTTGAACAGTCTCGGGCCCCTGACACTTATTGTATGGTCTCTTAACGTGCTAGTGACACCCCTGCTTTTCATTGGTAGGGTGATCCCAAGGAAGAAAACATTAACCATCATTAATTTAATAGCCGTCTTGACAGAGGTGCACAAACATCACAATTCAATTGACCCTTCGTACTTTAACATCCCTACTATTTCCTCATGGTGCTGGCACTAAACTTCCCACCTCTTGGACACAAGTCTCCAGCTAACCAGTTTTCCTTGAATTCCATCATAAATGTTATCTTCTCACACTCCAAAAACAAGCAAAATCCCTAAAACCACGATTTACATACTCACACATGCCTGATGAATGCTCAAGCAACTACCATTGAAAACTGTGACCTGATATTGGTCTCAGAGAGACTGAAACACTGTCTTAAGTTTCCTATCGTAAGTGTGGATTATTTATAAAGTTGAAATCTTCACACCCACCCTCAAACATTTCCAGATTTATACACCCCCTTGGTCATCCTATTCTGCTCTATCCTATCAAAATGGTCAAACCACCTCAACAACCCCTGTGCTGCCCTTTGAATAATGCGTATCATAATCCCACATAGTCACGTAATTCCAATGCTCCAGATTCTTTCTAAAATATTCATACAACACATTGCTCTCAAAAATGTCATCTTCACTGCATTCAGGTTGCACCTCACTGCAAGGTGTAAAGCCTGGGTCCCACACTCCTATACAAGGTTTGATATCATGAAGGAGCAAGGGCTACCTATACCACAGAGTTACTCACTAGCTACAAGTGTACAAACTTGTTTAAGTAATATTTACTGCTGTTTTACACATCAAAAGCTGGGTGTCACGGGTAGTCTTAAAGTATTAAACTATTTTTGCATCTTCAAAGAGTAAGACTTATCAGCCATGCAAACAGTTAATTATGTAAAAAATGTGTAAAAAATAAAAGTAATGCAAGTTGACTGAGTATATAAAATATAGAAAGCCAAAGTACAGAAGGAGAAAAATACACATTAAGGATATAGTCATGCAGTATGCAATATAAAGAAGGAAAACATATATGAAAACACGATAGTGAGAGAATATAGTAAAACACTGAACAAAGAAGGCACTAAGACAATACCCAGTGGTATGTGTAGGGCTAAGAGGCTGTAAGCTGGAAGCAACACGGTCACTTGATGGGCTACTATAAGCAGGAGGTCTGGCTGGAGAGGAAGAAACTGACGAAGATGATGACGATGACGATGAAGAAGATGACGACGGTGGGGTGTATGGTGGGGGAGGCTTATTAGGTACTTCACGGATCACCAAGCCTGGATATTGCTCCTGAAGCTGCTGTAGTTCCTCCAACCTTGCAATCTGGGAAATTGATGCTTGCATTAGCTGTTGTCCATTACCCACTGTACAATATTATATATTACTGTACACTGCCCAATGTTGACCCATAAAGAATCTTATTTAGTAACTTTTGTTAAAACTCCTAAAATAACAAACTAAATTAAAATTATCCGTAAGAGTAACTGTTAAGTGAACTATTACTTTCTGCTTCTCTGTCCATATCCATTAAAACCTTGTTTCCACTGACAGTTACATCACGGGAACCTTTTAATCTTTAATATAACTGTATTTCATCTGAGTTTCCATGAGCTACCAAGAATAGCAAATATACCACACAATATCATCTGTTACATGTATCATAACTATCTAACCTCAGCAGCAATTCTCTCTTCCTCAGCTTTCAGTTGCTGCTGCTTCTTCCTGTTGTCTGCAGATGTCCAAAAGCTATCATCAAACCAATCTCCCTCAATCCCCTTTACAGAAAACTCCATATTATTGGCTTCCAGTTGTTCCAGTTTAGTGTCCAAGTCCAGGTCAGTCGAAGCCAGGTTCAGCAGCTTGTTTGTTAGTGTTCTCTGTGACAAAATAATTGTATATTTTAATGACAAGAAGGAACACGACCCAAGAAAATTAACAGACAAAAAACTTCATCTCCTTCCTTCATCCTACAGTTATTATATAAAATTTAAGAATTCTCTTTTTAAATTATAAAGGCTACTTCTTAATATTTTTATAATCTTTTAAAAATTATCTTTCAAATAATGAAGTTTATTGTTCTTCCGAGTTAAAAGAAATCACAGTTGATTTTGTCAAATTCATAAATGCAATTTAATGATAATTTTGGCCATTTCATGAACATAAAAAAAAAAAACATTTGATTCAGTTGTGCTAATATGTCAATAATTATGGATCATAAGCTGGAAAAATAAAGAAAATATTCTCACCGGGTCAATTGCAAAATTTTCTCCTTCCATTTCCTTTGATGCATTAGAGGAAGAAGCATTATATTATAACTAATACTGCAACTCTGCTTGAGAATACCTCCACAAGCATAGCACTTACTGGCATGGCATTACATAAATAAATACAGTACAGTTCTATAGTATACTTCAAACACAAAACTGCTTAAAACTTAATTACTATTAGTCTACAATGACTATAATGCACAATTACTTTTAATACAATAATACCAATCTCTCTCTCTCTCTTTTTTTAATAGCAAATGGGGTCCCTTGATAACAGCAGAACATGCACTGACCTTAGGTCAGACAACACAGCCATGAACAATGCTGTAAGTCCCTCTCCTACTCGAACCAGTGGATTACTTAGCCCCATCTAGTCAGTCATCTGACTGATCTGCTTGCCATATACCTGTGCTGGTTACACGAGCATTACTGGTGCAGAATTACAGGAATAGAGATAATTTTGAATGCAGTGCCTCAAAATGATGCCTGTGGTGCATCATTTGTGAGTGTTAAGAGCTTTTTTCACACCTCAAGTTAATATCCAGACTCATAACACCATAAGCCAGACCTGTAGTTTCATGAATAATGCTGCTCTCTTGTACTTTTAATATATGCACAGTAAAAAAAACTTTTATACCTCAGTGGGTCCCACTATCCCATTTTCCTCATCCCCACTGGCACAAAGAGTTCTCTGCAGAAAGCAAATAGGAACTAAGAACCTGTAAAGGACTATGTAACCATGGCTGACAGGATCCTGGTTATCAATAACTAGTTCAGGCACATAGTAAACAACTAGTTAGAAACAGCTTGTAGCATTGCTAATGGCTTCATTGTATGAACAAGGGGCAATAAGTATATAATGAAGTCATGGGACTGTGGCAAAAGAATATGACAAAAAATACTTGTTCAGTGACAACTGAATACTGTACTTTCTGGAGCAGTGTATTTGACACTACATAATGAAGGCAGACCACAAAGTACATTCAGACACAAGCTATATAAAATTACATTACAGAAAATCTAGAAGCATAACAAGGAAATACACTACCAAGTTCACATAAATGTATGTATATTCAGTGTGTGTTTTGAACATGTATGCATTTTGTGTGTGCATGCATTTACCTATTTGTGGTTGCAGGGGTCAAGTCCTAGCTCCTGGCCCTGCCTCTGAACTTGCTGTTGGCCACATTCACTCCCTCCTAGCCACATGGGCCCTGTCATACCTACTCTTAAAACTATATATGGAGCCTGCCTCCTCCAATTCTTCATCAAGATCATTCCACTTCCTGACCAGTGAGACTGTGGCCCATCTGTCTTTTTTTAGTTTCCAGCAAAGTCTCCAAGTGCCTGTTTCTTGCCTCTCAAACCTGTCCCTGTCCACAATTCCTCTGAGTCTTTTGTATGGTGTTATGTGTCTCCTGATTCTTGTGTTCCAATGTCATTCAATTCAATACTGTTATCCTCTCCTTAGCTCTAGAGTAAGCTTTATAGCATACTTCTGCACCTGCTGAAGATTTTTGACATGCTTTTGCAAGTATGAGTTCCATACTGGTGCTGCCTACTCCAAGATGGGCCTGATATATGTTGCAGATTACTCCTTCTTGGAGAACTCAAAGAATTCTTTTCTTTTTTTTTTTTTAATTTAAGTAAGTGTAACCTGACCCTCCATATCTTTATTTGAATAATTTGTGACTATCACAGTAACTTAATTTAGTGTGCATGTATAAAGCGCATTAATGGAATACAACACAAAACAACAAGCAAGTAAATAAAATACTGTACCTCATATAAACTATGAGGTAAAATTTTCAGCTATCTAAAGCTGTATGCAGTAGAACAACAACACTCACCGTGTCAAGACTATAGTCATCAGCCTTGGTGATGTCATGGCTCGGGGACACAGCTTGCTCCTCACTGTCTTCCTTCGTCACTAGTGAAGAAACAGCAGCACCAAAAGCATCCATTCCAGGAACAGCAAAAGAAACAGTAGCACCAAGAGAAACAACAGCACCAGGAGCATCTGGAACGATGGTATCAGCTGTTCCTGCAGCACTACGAGTGATGGCATCATCTGTTCCTGCAGCACTACGAGCGATGGCGGCATCTGTTTCGGCAGCACCAAGAGTGAAAGCAGCATCTACTCCTGTAGTACCAAGAGAAATGGTAGCATCTTTTTCTGCAACACCAGAAGCAATGGTAGCATCTTTTTCTGCAACACCAGAAGCAACAGTAACATCTTTTTCTGCAGCACCAGAAGCAATGGTAGCATCTCTGTCTGCAGCACCAGGAACAACAGTATCATCCAGTGAAGCAGCAGAAGTAGAGGGTAAGACTGTCTCCTGATGTTCCTTCTCTGTCTCTTCAGACCTTCTCAAAGGTGATACTGAAAAAACACAAAACTTTTAATGCCCAAGTTCAATTCTTGCTAGCCCTCCTAACCATAATCAACCATTATATATTTGCTATCACTCCCTCAGCATTCAACCAACTATTCTTTCTGCTGCAAGTTTATTATTCACACGTTGTGCTTACTATCTCTCTCAAAATAGTCATTTGATTATTCTCATTTCTCTATTAAGAATATATCTGCTAATATTTAATCAATAGCTCTCTATGCTTCACATTTAAAAAAATTAAATTTAACCAGAACTGAAGTCATTTTTCATAATTTATACATGTATTGTCTACCCAAAAGGCCAAAACATTTAAGAAACAAATGCTTAGTGCATAAAAAAGCTTAATTACAATACTGTGGTACATTTCCAAAACAATTTAGGAAAATCTCTAAATGATAGAGAAGTTGCATTTCACCTGTAGGAGGAGTTGGTGACCGATTGTCAGGACTCAAGTCATCAGTCAGCTGAGGGACCAGCTGGGGTAGGGAAGGTAGTTGCTCTGTCAGATGTGCCAAGACCTGTGATTGGCTGTTGTCATCTTTGCTAGATATGGAAGCCTCAGAAAGCTCTTCTGAAATCTCCTTGCAGTCATCATCTTCCTTCAATAATTTGGAACTTTCCTCTGATATGAGCCTTTCTTCCAGTACTTGACTCTGCAATGGGATCACAGCCAAACTGCCTTTTTCATCATTCAAGTGAATCTGAGATGAAGCTGACTGAAGAATTGATGAAGGCATTAATCTTTCACTATCAGACTGGACTTTGTTACTGCTTTCTTTGTCCTTTATTATCTCAGTAAACAACTGAGCTGTGTCTTTCATCATAGATGCAAGCAAGTTATTGGAAATGTCATCTACCAGTCTCTGTTTATCTAACAAGTCAAGCTTTTTGCTTTTTTCCTTTTCTAAATGCTCAACGAACTTGACTTTTGGTTGAAGATATGGCACACTGCTGCCTGCAGCAGCTGAGCATTCAGACTTGGTGCAAGTGTCCCTCTTTTCTGAAAGGGATAACGACTTACTGGTATCATCTATAGCTTTATTTTTTTCTAAGGTATGATGGGAGGAGCTCTTTATTCCTAGTGACTTGTGACTCTCTTCTTCACTTAAAACTTCCTCAAAGATGGCATCATCAATTTCCTCCCCAATACTATCTTCTAAACTTGTATCTTTATTCTGCTCTGTTGATTCATCGACGTCAAGGGATTCAGCATCTGGTGCAGGAATGAAAATTTCTAATTTTCTTTCTCCTTTTGTACGAATTTCAATTTTTTCATTTAATTTAACATCATTTTCATTAACCAGACTCTGTGGCAGTGATGGACATATTTCTGTTAAGGTTGTAACATCTCCATCTTTTTGTGATGAGTCAACTTTTTTGGGGCTATGAACAATTGTCTCTGTGCTTGAAGCTTGTGATGGGGTGTGATCTGTATCAAGACTGGAATCTCGAGACAAAGATTTCTTAGGAGACAAGCCCTCAATAGAATGCTCTGAGATGGTTTCATCTTCAAAGCTGTATTCCTCGGAGACAGATGATGCCTCGGGTGTTTTTGAAGGTTGATCCTCGATCTTTGGTTCTTCTCTGTTCTTTACTTCAATATGAATTGAAGCAATCTCTAATTCATCATTACATGCACTTGCATGCTGTAGTGGTTCTGATTCTGGCACTGATTCACTCACTTGTGATTTGACTGAGACTGATTTGTCTGTTTTAATCTCATGAGATCTGGATGAACCTGAGTGATCAGATTTAGAACCTTCAGAGACCAGAGACAGGTCAGACACATCCGATTTTTCTGGACTTGTTACAATTGATTCTGAGAGTTTTGACTTTTTGGTTTCAGCAACTTGTGGCTTTTTGATCACAGGTCTTACCGAAGATGCTTGTTTAAGTTCTTTGGATTCCTTCTCGAGCTCTAATCTAGCTTGCTGAATATAAGCATCATAATTAGATATTTGTTGCCTGAGTGAATGTTCCTGGGATGCCAGACGTTCCCTTCGTAACCTTCTTTTCTCCTTTTTGAGTCGATCTGCTTCAGCTCTTCTTGCAGCTAACTGTTCCCGAAGAGCTATAAGTTTACCCTCTCCATCAGAAATATCTGAAGCAGTCTCTGTTTGTGATAAGGTAAAGGAGTCGTCTGATTCACTTGAATATCGTCTATGCTGCCTGTGGGGAGAACGTGGTGATAATGGTACCCTAAGAGGAAGGGGCAAGGCTCTTGTTGAACTAATCTTCTGACTGGATAATTTTGCCTCAGATGATTTTGCACTGTTAGATCTTGTATCAGCTCCAGATGCATGCTCACTGCCAGACCTAGATGAGCCATAACTTGTTCTTGTTTTTGGATCTCCAACAAGTTCCTCAGAAACAACAGAGTCGGATCTAATGTGTGTTGGTATCTCCGAACCCGTGGAAGCAGATTTCAAATTCGTCTGAGAATCTGACAATTTTTCATTCACATGCGATGCAAGCAAATGTGATTTTTCAGTAGCTTTTGAGGCATTTTCACCTGTTAATGTTCTAATGCTACTGTGTTTTTCTGACAAATTACTTTCACCTGAGAGAACACTTTTTATGGAGCTACTTATGCTAGTTATTCTATTATCCCTGTCTGTGTGGGCTTCCTGCATCACTGAACTTGTTTTATTACCATTACTAGATACCAGTTTGGCCACTGAAGTCTGATCAGTGTTCAAATGTTTTGCCCTGGATATTTCTTCAGATGACTTTTTGGAGCCAGTAATTTCTGTAGGCACTGAGGTACTCGCTTTGTGGCTTCTGTAAGTAGAGTCCTCATGCTCTGATATAGATGAATTCATGTCACTCTGAGATACAGATTCATTCCTGCCTTCAGGTACTGAACTCTGGCTTTCAAGAGTTGAGGCATCAATGCTCTCATCTGGGACATTTTTTTCTCCAAATGCTCTGCTATTTTGTACTAGAGCTGACAAGGGTGAAATTGCAGTGGGACTTTTATCCTTTTTGTCTCGTGTTCTCTTGGTTATATAGTCTGCCTTTCTCTTAGATTTACCCAAATCTTTTTCATGGCTTTCATAAGGAGACTTGTTTTTTAGTCTCAAAATTTCCCTTTCTTCATGCAACAACTGTTGCTGCAAGGCCTCGGCTTCAGCAGCACGTCGCTTGTCCTGCATTCTGATAGAAACACTTCTCTTTCTCTCTTCAGAATGGGATCTTCGTTTCTCCCAGCCCCCACCATCTGAAGGACTGCTTGATCCAGTATCTCTCCCCTTTAATAAGAGATGTAGTGATATTTCCTCTTTGTCATTACTTGATGATGATGCCCCTACATCCATCATTCTTGGGGTAAGCCGTGGAGAGCTTGAACCAGGAGAATGACCTCTGGAAGCAGTTAGGTGGCCTCTACCACAAGCCGATACCAAATTAGTGGTCGTTGCAAGTAAGTGATGGTGCTGTAGGAGCATTAGCCGTCTTTGCTGTGCTGCAATATTTTGTGTTTCGATCAATCGTTTCAGATGTGTCCTCTGTTCACGCAACTGCAGAAGAACAGCACGCTGACGTTTGCGCATGCCTATTCCACCCTCTGACTGCAATGCTGCCAATTTCCATTTTGCCTCTTCAATAAGCGATTGTTCCTGTTTGTTTTTACAAAATAAAAATACAAAATGAAATTTATGTATGAAAATATAACCAACTACATTTAAAAATAAGTTTAAATGTAATAAAAAATAATTTAAAAGTATGAACATGAACTAAATGTTGAATAAATTATTTTTTTAATATCTGCATCTACTTGTTACTTGATATTTCCATATAGTGTCAAGTGAGCAATGTCTCTACATAACCAATGGTCATGTACATAATTACATATATGAGATTTTTTTACATAAAATATTCAATCTGTAATCCTTACCATTTATTAAGAGGTTCACCACTTCCTAATGCACTTAGAACCATGATATTACATGTATCTTCTATCAGTCAGTTATTTATCACTGCACAGTACACGTTCTCCTCATCTCAATATACATTTTACCACCTCACACATCCTAATCACACCTTTTTCCCTTAAAACTATTTCAATTAACCCTTTGACTGTTTCAGTCGTATATATACATTACGAGCCACCATGTTTGAAGTACATATACTCAAAAATTCTAGCAGCTTCAAATCAATCAGGAGAAAGCTGGTAGGCCCACATGTGAGAGAATGTATCTGTGTGGTCAGTGTGCACCATATAAAAAAAATCCTGCAGCATGCAGTGCATGAGAAAAAAAAACTCCGACCGTGTTTTTCAATTAAAATGCAGACTTTGTGGTGTATTTTCGTATAGTATTTATGGTTGTATTCTCATTTTCTTGGTCTCATTTGATAGAATCGGAAACATATTATAGAAATAGAGGTGATTTTGATTGGTTTTACTATGAAAAAACCTTGAAATGGAGCTCAAAGTAGGGGAAATGTTTGATTTTTGCATATGTTCAAAAGTAAACAAATGATGTCATTGTCTAATAAATGTCCAACTAGCCATTCTAATATGCAGTCATGAATGGGTTGTTATTTATACAATTATTACAGTATTGCAGTAGTCCGCATAATAGTAAGTCTTCTATTTTTTGTTTGAATAAAAATTCAAAATAGAAAACAAGAGGGGCCTGGAGACATGACTGATGAATAAAGAAAATGTTATTTTAGAGCCAGGAATGTCTGCATTGTTCATTCTGGACCCTATTTTCAAATTGGCATATTTTTTAATTTATGTGAAATTGGCCAAACTGCAAATTTCTGACCACGTTATGGGTAGTTATTTATTGGGTAGATAGTTATTGGACAGTTTCTTGTACTTAATCGATAGAACAAATGGAGTTCTAAAGAAATAGCTATGAGTTTGGTCGACTGGAACAATGGAATTAGCCGAAAATAGGGCTCAAAGTGGGAGAAATTGCCGATTCGTAAATATTGCTGAGGTCGCTAACTTCGCAAGAGCATAATTCCTATAAGTTTTCCATCAAATTTCATTCTTTTGGTGTCATTACCATCAGGAAAAGATTCTCTGACATTTCATAAGAAATTTTTTTTTTTTTTTCAAAAATTTTTCGACACCAGGAGACACCTCAGGATTTGGGGTTGCGACAGTCAAGGGGTTAATACAGTAGTATTATTCCTTTCTACTGACTGTACATTTTTCAGTGAGGACTTTACATAAGCAGCTGTTTAATAAAATATCTTACACATGTCGGAGTCTATTTTTCTCTATTACACGTCAAATATCTGAATTAACATTAGCAACAAATTTTAACACATCAGCCATTTCCCATCAAGGTATGGTACCCCACAGATAGAAACACTCTCACCATCACTCATTATCTAGCTCTCTTTCTAGAAGTGCACAGACATCCAAATTCAAATGATCCTCCATATCACAACATCCTTACCTATCCTTCAAAGTGTAGGCACTGTACTTTCCAGCTCCAGAACTCAAGCATAGCTAACTAATATCCATGAATCTCTTCTTAAGTGTTACCTTACTAACACTTAAACAGCACATCACTTCCCAAAAACCCCTGTTACCACTTGTTTCAATCTAATACACATACATTCATACACATGCCTACTGGATGCTTAAAACCTTCTTCACACCCTTAAATCCTAACAATCATAAACTGTTAAATTGTACAAAATAGCTTATCAAATACACAGTGACAGACTAAGGATAATTTTTCATTACAGTACTTCACATACAATACATTTCTAGATACAAATTAAGTCACTACACAAGTTAATAAATGCCACAAAATGCTAGACAAGGGCTCATATGTAGACCCACATATCGAGCAAATGATATAGTTTCATTGACAGATTATTAACTGCCCGTGGTATGGTTTATTAGCTGCAAACCTGGGATGCTTAAGCTAAACTTTCTTTT
Organism: Cherax quadricarinatus; assembly: GCF_038502225.1. Lineage (NCBI taxonomy): Eukaryota > Metazoa > Arthropoda > Malacostraca > Decapoda > Parastacidae > Cherax > Cherax quadricarinatus. The sequence continues at coordinate 66,044,708 of NC_091295.1, read as the reverse complement.
TTTTTTAATTTATTAAATAGCTACCAACTATTAACCCTTTCAGGGTCCGTCCCGTAGATCTACGGCTTTACGTTCAGGGTCCAAACCGTAGATCTACGTCATGAGCTCAGCTCACTCTGATAAACTGTGAGTGGTACATTTGGGCCTAGATATAAGAGATTACATCTATGTGGTATGTGTGCACCACATAAAACAAATCCTGCAGCACACTGTGTATAATGAGAGAAAAAAACCTGAAATCATGATTTTTCGATTAAAACAGCGACTTCGCAGTGTTTTTTCGTATGTTTTTTATCATTGTATTTGCAATTTCTTTGTCTCATTTGATAGAATGGAAGACATATTACAGAAATAGAGATGATTTTGATTGGTTTTAGCACAGGAAATGGCTTGAAACTGAGCTCAGAGTAGCTCAGTTTCAAGAGTAAACAAACGACCTCACACGTCTAATACACGTCAGCTGGTGGGTCTAATATACATTCACAAATATGGTGATGATATTTATAAAATTATTACAGTATTGCATAACAGTAAATCTTCTATTTTTTGGTGTGAATAAAAATTCATTATGTGAATAAAAAATCAAAATGGAATTTATTTGTAAAGCCTCAAAACATAACTAATGAACAGAGGAAATGTTAGTTTAGTTCCAGGAATACCTACATTGTTTATTCTGGATCCTATTTTGAAATTGGAATATTTTGAACTTTGCGTTAAATTGACCAAATTAACAATTTCCGATCACTTTATTTTGTAGTTGAAACAGTTGACTTGGCGATTTCTTGTGCTCAATCGATAGAATAGAAGTAATACTAGTGAAATAGCTAAGAATTTGGTTGACTGGAATAATGTAATTGGCCTAAAATGGGAGTCAAAGTCGGCAAAATCGCCGATTCGTAAATATCGCTGACACATCAAAATTCGCGTGAGCATAATTTCGTCAATTTTCCGTCAAATTTCATACTTTTTTGTTTTATTACCTTCAAAAAAAGATTCTCTACCATTTCATAAGAAAAAATAACAAATTTTTTTTGGAAACTTCTTGGACACTGGGGCACCACTTCAGATTTGGGCCTTGAACCCTGAAGGGGTTAACTAAAATTACATCTATGCATGAGTTCAACAAATTTGAAAACTATGGTAAATTAAGATACAAGTAAACCGTCAATTTAACAGACTAAAAGAAGCGGAGAGGATGCCCAGTAACGGTGATTGTAGTGGATAGAAACGAACTTGCACTGCTGTGTTGGAAACAATAACAGACAATTCTGTAACCAACAGATTTTGTCCATCATTTCCAAATCAACTGTCCCAGCAGATTTGGTTCTGTATATCTGAGGTCCTCTAAATCAAGATCACTTACATGAAGTTTTACTAATTTTGCTCTAAATTAATTTTCAACCAATCCACTTTACAGTTGAGCACCTTATAAACATCAATTAAAGCTAAACTCTCACCTGTAACTTCAACAGAGCCTTCTGATGTTGGTGGCGTACTTCTTCTTCTTTCTGTAAAGACTCTACTAGATTCAGAGTTATTCCCAGTGCACCTCCACTTCCACCATCCACAGCTGCCCCAGCTGCTCCACTTCCAACCTGAGACAAAGTCCTGTAACTCAGCTGGTTCAAAATATTACTTGATGACAGAAAAGAAAGGTCTCCTTTGAGGTCTCGCTGATGCCTTCCTCGTACTTGGGAAGCAGCAGATGCACTTGAGCTGTCACTTGCTGACTCCACTTCAAATGATTCAGAGTATGTGTCTGACATTTCTTTTTCTTCTTTGCTTTTGGGTGACTTATGTGGTCTGGAAGATGTCTTTGCACTAGACGATGACAAGTGTGTGCTTTTCTTCACTGAACTTACAGTTTCTTTAGCATACGATTCATTCAAGTCCTCTGGAACAGAGCTTCTCTGAGCTGAAGAAACTTGGCTTATGCCAGTTAATGTAACATGTGAAGAATGTGATGGGGCAGACTCTCTGATTTCAGATAAAGGTATTTCTTCACTATGTATAGTATCATTTGAAACATTAGCATAAGCTGAAATTACCTCATCTTGACTCACTGCTCCTGATGAGTTACTGGAAGCTACAGTATCTTCTTTCACTGAAACATATTCAGAAACATTCTTACTAAGATCAGACCTGAACTTGTTACTATTCTTACCATGCGATCTCTCTCTACTTCTTGATGATCTTGTGCTGTTCACTTCTGACATGGATGCAGCTGATACACTCCTACCTTCCCCTGTATAAGAACTCTTGATATTTGATTCTGTTTTACATGAAGATGTTTTTGTCAAAGAAAGAACTTCCTTGACTGAAGCATGAGAGCTCATTTTGCTTTTATTCTTTTTTGTGGAATTAATACTCTCTTCTGATGCAACATTTTCAGACACTGAGCTATGACCCGATTCTGTTTCTGAAGTGTAATGATCTTCAACAGAACTTTTAGCAGCGGAATGAACTGAAGATGGCAATTCTTCTGAAATCGAGTTCTTAGAAGAGTTTTCATTCACTACTATATTTTTTTCAGAACTAGATGAACATTTACTATTACTAGATGATTCAGCCCTACTAGATAATACAGGTACATGGTTCTGCAAGTCTCCTGACTGAGACTTGGTGCTTGAGGATCCTGTAAAGGATGTAGTATATTGGTGAGAACCTGAAAGAGAAACTGCTAAGTGCTCATCATTGAGAACCACTGAACTCTGAGATCCTCGCACTGGTTTAAGTCTTTCCCATTGAGATATTGTTGCACCAACTGCAGCAACTGCTGCTGCTGCAATGACATCTGGTTGACTGCCACCAGTAGCATTAGAAAGGACTTGCTCTGCCCTGGCACGCACCTCTCTCTCTAGCTGTGCAAAACGATCTCTTGCTTCTTTTTCCATTCTTTCAACACTCCATAATGCTTCTTGTTGCTTTTTTAATTCTTCTTTCATTTTCTCTTGCTCTTCTTTCCATCTTTTCTCATCCTCTCTCTTATTTTTCTCCTCTTCCTTCCTTTTCATGTCTTCCTTTTTCTTACTTTCTTCTTCAACTTTTTTCTGAGCCCTTGATTCATCTTTTTGTTGCTGGAGAGTTAAACATCGAGACAAAGCCAGAGCTTCTTGTCGGGTTTTAGTAAGAATATTCAAGTGTTCCACATTGTGTAACTGACTCAAAGCTTCTCCTAGTGTGTCTTGGTACATGAGTTCTGCATTCACTCGAAGTCTAAGACTAGCTGGTCCAAAGTGAAGGCCTCGCCCAAGTAACTTATGAGGGGCTGAAATTTCCTCAACATCAACAGAATCATTTACATTCGAGGACTCCAAATTGCTTGATGACTCAACTATAAGCCCTTCTTCAAAGGATGCTGAATGTGAGCTATTAATTGTATCAACTGTGTGATTAGCAGAAGGTTGGGTGGAATTCTCTTCATCCATTTCATCCAATGGTCCCTCTTCCAGTGTATCCTCGTGTACTATATCTTCACCCAACAAAGAATTAGCTGAAGCTTGCCTTTCCACTGTTCTGCTATTTGTGCTTAATGTAATAACAGAGCTAATCTCCCTCTGGCCTATATTCAAGTCCGCCTCCATATTATCTAATGTTTGCAATGCCAATAATTTTTCCCCAGTGAATTTCTTCCTCAAGTCAACAAACTCATGTCTTTCTTCACTTTTCAAATCCTGCTTATGATTATTTTCCTTTTCTGCTTTACTCTTGTTATTCTTTTTATTAAAGAAGTTGGTCTGGGTTTCTTTTTCATGAAAACTAACATTTGGCAACTGCTCTAACTCTGATATTGGTCCCTCGGTTAAAGTGACATCATGATCTGCTATCCCCAGGGCAATATAGTTCTCCTTATCATCATCACTCTTCACAGCACTTGCTTTTCCTACAGTGCCATCATAAGCACCTTTATCTTTCTCAACTGAAGAAATCCAATTTTGGACTTCCAATTCTTTCACTCTAGTTTCAATGAAATTTTCAAGGTTCCCAGTCTCACTCAAAATGAAATAGGGTTTAACCCATTCAGGCAAATCTGTCTTCTGAAAATCATACTGAAAATAATATTTTGGCTTAAAAGTCCTACTTTCAAGCTCTGTTCTGATTTTCTGCCAATCAATTTCTGCATTCATATTTTCATCTGATGACAGATCCTCCAAGTCAGTATCATTCACTGGTCTGCTAATATAATCATATTTAAAAAAATCACTGTGCTTAGGGGCAGTACCAGATACTTCATTACCTACTCGTTTTAGATGCTGAACTCTGTCAGCATTTCTCAATGATTTATTCTTGTTTTTAAATAGCAAATTTGTGATTTTTCTAACTCGATAACCTCGATAAGCAGCTTGAATAATTAGGGCTGCTTTGTTCATTCTGTCTTTATGCAAAAATGTAAAGGAGTCTACCTTTGAAAGACCTGAATAACTTGGTGCAATATGTTTCTGAAAATGAAAAGGGGAAGGGGTGTAGGCATGCCGTAACTTTTGCACTGGTATTTTATTTGTATATTCTTGTTTCTTTTCTAGAGTCTCTGCTGGTGGATAACTAAACATAATGGTATTCCCAATTTTAATAATACCATCACCAGACAGCTGTAACTGAGGAGTATCTGGAAGAACTAATTTTGGAGGTTCTTCTAATGTCAATTTCTGCTTTTCTCTCAGAAACTGATGTTGGTTTTGTGTTACCTTTTGGTTTTTACTCTCCTCAGACACATTAATTTTATTTTTTAATCCCACTTGTTTTTTCTGGCTTTGTGAATCTACTTGGTAAGTGCCATTAGTCGCATGTGATCCTCCTTGAGTCTGTGACACATTCGGGAGCATTGCAGTCATTTTTGCAATAAGGTCCTCTATAGAAAGCTTTTCTATTTCTGAATATAGCATAGGTGCTTTTGAAGCACTTGCCCCAATTGTCTGATCTTTCACACTACTAAGTCCTACTGCAGACTTTAAAGGCTCTCTGCTTCTCTCAGTAATATTTGACATTGCTGTTGACTCCATGTTAATATCTAACCTTCCTCTCTCATTTATAAAGTGATGTTTCAGATTCTCCTCCTCTTGTGTAATCCTGTCAGTAAGTTTCTGAGCCATCTGAGCTAGTGAGATGACTCGCTGCTTCGGAGTCAAATCCAGACCAGAAATAACCGAGGATTCGCTGCCCTTCGACTCGCTATCTGACGAACTGACTGATACAGATGATAAAGATGAAAGGCTATCTAATGATACATTGGAAGATTTAACCTGCCTCTCACATTCCTCTACAGTACGACTCACAATGTCACTAATGTTATCGCTGTCACTGATAGGTTTTCTTTTATGCTTGGCTTTAATATCTTTCCCTTTCTTCTTCCTTTGCGAATCTTTGCCGACTGCACTAATTTGTTTAGGAGATTTATCAGTAGATTTCCTTTTAGTTTCCTCTTTACTCAATTCCAGGCTTGTTTTATTTGTCTGACAAGCATTTTCAGTCTTGTGAGAAGGAAAACTGGCAGCTTGGTAGTCAGGCTGTGCACACTTTTGAGTCGACTGTATTTCTGGATAAACTTCATGTTCACAGTCTTCAGAGCAGCCCCAGTTGGGAGGATTTTTTATGTTAGAGTGACCCTACAGAAAGGACAAGCAATAATTAAATAAGGTACACTACTGAAGAACAACCTTTTATATTATTTCAAGGAAAACTGAACTCTTGAACTAAGAGGCTGTACATCAACGATATTTATGGCCTGAAATGCCATAAATATTTGTGGCTTTCTTTTGTGCCTAACAATGTTTTATTACATGTAAATTACATTATCTTTTCAGAGCATAAAGAGAAATAAAAATATGAATTTGAATGAATAACACTACCTGGTCACTATTCTTTGCCGCAGCTGTTGTTGAAAGACCTTCGGTTTTCTTGCATGGAGCCAACTGTTTGGTTTTGACTGCTAGCTCCTAAAACAAATAGTACTTTATTTAAAAAATGAAGGCTTTAGAATCTATGTTTATAACACATTTTCAAAGTTTTCTACAATGTTATTAAAACTGCTTACTGATTAAAAGCAGCTTTAAGTGCATGTAAAATATATTTACAACTGAACAACAGTCATAACATAAAACAAATGGCAAAAATAATTACAAAGTGTCTTCAGTAGAGAATGTGTAATACAGCTACACTTTAGCTAGTATTGCTAATGATCTAATTTGAAAATCAATAAAAAACAATGCAATTTGTTACTGGGCTCACTCAACTTGCACATGCACACATGAATACTACTACTACAGAAAATGTAGTTCACCTTTGCTATAAATCAATACTTAATTTTTGCATGTACAAAATATAAAATAGTGAACGCATTTCCTTTTTGGGTCACCCTGCCTTGGCAGATGGTCGGTAAAATCAAAGAAAAAATTACATTTGATATTTTGAATAACAATTTGTTACATAAAGTTTTCTAAATTATCTTCTCTGGCCACATTCAAAATGTAGTTTATCCAACCATCTTTAATATGAAGCCTCCCCAGCACCTGTCTAACCAATCTTCTGGTACACAAGAAAGTGCAAATTTTCAACCGTGTTTCCATCTCACATAAATAAAAACCATTATTATAATCATAGAGAGTGCTAAACCTGCAGGATTACACAGCGCATGTGGGGAGGGGGATGGAAGGTATTCAGGCTCAATTCAGGGAACTGGAGCACACATCCAATTCCCTAGATCAAGAGCCCCTCACCGGCATCAAGCAACCTCCCATGAGAAAAAAAAAAAAAGACACTTATTGAAAAAGATTACACACAGATTAGGAGACAACACAGGGACAGTGGAGATGTCATGTGTGAGAGAGTAATATATGATGTAAATATGATGAATTTCGCAGGGTATGTAAAAGAAGCATCAGGTAAGAGAGAGGTGAAGGTTTATAAACTAAAAGAGAAGGCAGTTAGGGTAAGATATAAACAGCTATTGGAGGATAGATGGGCTAATGAGAGCATAGGTAATGGGGTCAAAGATGTATGGGGTAGGCTTAAAAATGTAGTTTTAGTGTGTTCAGCAGAAGTTTGTGGTTACAGGAAAGTGGGTGCGGGAGGAAAGAGGAGCGATTGGTGGAATGATGATGTAAAGAGAGTAGTAAGGGAGAAAAAGTTAGCAAATGAGAAGTTTTTACAAAGTAGAAGTGATGCAAGGAAGAAAGAGTATATGGAGAAAAAGAGAGAGGTTAAGAGAGTGGTGAAGCAATGTAAAAAGAGAGCAAATGAGAGAATGGGTGAGATGTTATCAACAAATTTTGTTGAAAATAAGAAAAAGTTTTGGAGTGAGATTAACAAGTTAAGGAAGCCTAGAGAACAAATGGATTTGTCAGTTAAAAATAGGAGAGGAGAGTTGTTAAATGGAGAGTTAGAGGTATTGGGAAGATGGAGGGAATATTTTGAGGAATTGTTAAATGATGATGAAGATAGGGAAGCTGTGATTTCGTGTATAGGGCAAGGAGGAATAACATCTTGTAGGAGTGAGGAAGAGCCAGTTGTGAGTGTGAGGGAAGTTCGTGAGGCAGTAGACAGAATGAAAGGGGGTAAGGCAGCTGGGATTGATGGGATAAAGATAGAAATGTTAAAAGCAGGTGGGGATATAGTTTTGGAGTGGTTGGTGCTATTATTTAATAAATGTATGGAAGAGGGTAAGGTACCTAGGGATTGGCAGAGAGCATGCATAGTTCCTTTGTATAAAGGCAAAGGGGACAAAAGAGTGTAAAAATTATAGGGGGAGAAGTCTGTTGAGTATACCTGGTAAAGTGTATGGTAGAGTTATTATTGAAAGAATTAAGAGTAGGACGGAGAATAGGATAGCAGATGAACAAGGAGGCTTTAGGAAAGGTAGGGGGTGTGTAGATCAAGTGTTTACAGTGAGACATATAAGTGAACAGTATTTAGACAAGGTTAAAGAGGTTTTTTGTGGTATTTATGGATTTGGAAAAGGCATATGACAGGGTGGATAGGGGGGCAATGTGGCAGATGTTGCAGGTGTATGGTGTAGGAGGTAGGTTACTGAAAGCAGTGAAGAGTTTTTACGAGGATAGTGAGGCTCAAGTTAGAGTATGTAGGAAAGAGGGGAGATTATTTCCCAGTAAAAGTAGGCCTTAGACAAGGATGTGTGATGTCACCATGTTTGTTTAATATATTTATAAATGGGATTGTAAGAGAAGTAAATGCGAGGGTCTTGGCAAGAGGCGTAGAGTTAAAAGATAAAGAATCACACAGAGTAGGAGTTGTCACAGTTGCTCTTTGCTAATGACACTGTGCTCTTGGGAGATTCTGAAGAGAAGTTGCAGAGGTTGGTGGATGAATTTGGTAGGGTATGTAAAAGAAGAAAATTAAAAGTGAATACAGGAATGAGTAAGGTTATGAGGATAACAAAAAGATTAGGTGATGAAAGATTGGATATCAGATTGGAGGAAGAGAGTATGGAGGAGGTAAATGTATTCAGATATTTAAGAGTGGATGTGTTTGCAGATGGGTCTATGAAGGATGAGGTGAATCATAGAATTGATGAGGGGAAAAGGGTGAGTGGTGCACTTAGGAATCTGTGGAGACAAAGAACTTTGTCTGTGGAAGCAAAGAGGGGAATGTATGAGAGTATAGTTATACCAACACTCTTATATGGGTGTGAAGCATGGGTAGTGAATTTTGCAATAAGGAGAAGGCTGGAGGCAGTGGAGATCTCATGTCTGAGGGCAATGTGTGGTGTGTATATAATACAGAGAATTCGTAGTTTGGAAATTAAGAGGAGGTGTGGGATTACAACAACTATTATCCAGAGGGCTGAGGAGGGGTTGCTGAGGTGGTTTGGACATGTAGAGAGAATGGAACGAAACAGAGTGACTTTACTTCCAATCTCCAGAACTCAAGTCCGGCCTGCCGGTTTCCCTGAATCCCTTCATAAATGTTACTTTGCTCACACTCCAACAGCACGTCAAGTATTAAAAACCATTTGTCTCCATTAACTCCTATCAAACACGCTCACGCATGCCTGCTGGAAGTCCAAGCCCCTCGCACACAAAACCTCCTTTACCCCCTCCCTCCAACCCTTCCTAGGCCGACCCCTACCCCGCCTTCCTTCCACTACAGACTGATACACTCTTGAAGTCATTCTGTTTCGCTCCATTCTCTCTACATGTCCGAACCACCTCAACAACCCTTCCTCAGCCCTCTGGACAACAGTTTTGGTAATCCCGCACCTCCTCCTAACTTCCAAACTACGAATTCTCTGCATTATATTCACACCACACATTGCCCTCAGACATGACATCTCCACTGCCTCCAGCCTTCTCCTCGCTGCAACATTCATCACCCACGCTTCACACCCATATAAGAGCGTTGGTAAAACTATACTCTCATACATTCCCCTCTTTGCCTCCAAGGACAAAGTTCTTTGTCTCCACAGACTCCTAAGTGCACCACTCACTCTTTTTCCCTCATCAATTCTATGATTCACCTCATCTTTCATAGACCCATCCGCTGACACGTCCACTCCCAAATATCTGAATACGTTCACCTCCTCCATACTCTCTCCCTCCAATCTGATATTCAATCTTTCATCACCTAATCTTTTTGTTATCCTCATAACCTTACTCTTTCCTGTATTCACCTTTAATTTTCTTCTTTTGCACACCCTACCAAATTCATCCACCAATCTCTGCAACTTCTCTTCAGAATCTCCCAAGAGCACAGTGTCATCAGCAAAGAGCAGCTGTGACAACTCCCACTTTGTGTGTGATTCTTTATCTTTTAACTCCACGCCTCTTGCCAAGACCCTCGCATTTACTTCTCTTACAACCCCATCTATAAATATATTAAACAACCACGGTGACATCACACATCCTTGTCTAAGGCCTACTTTTACTGGGAAAAAATTTCCCTCTTTCCTACATACTCTAACTTGAGCCTCACTATCCTCGTAAAAACTCTTCACTGCTTTCAGTAACCTACCTCCTACACCATACACTTGCAACATCTGCCACATTGCCCCCCTATCCACCCTGTCATACGCCTTTTCCAAATCCATAAATGCCACAAAGACCTCTTTAGCCTTATCTAAATACTGTTCACTTATATGTTTCACTGTAAACACCTGGTCCACACACCCCCTACCTTTCCTAAAGCCTCCTTGTTCATCTGCTATCCTATTCTCCGTCTTACTCTTAATTCTTTCAATTATAACTCTACCATACACTTTACCAGGTACACTCAACAGACTTATCCCCCTATAATTTTTGCACTCTCTTTTATCCCCTTTGCCTTTATACAAAGGAACTATGCATGCTCTCTGCCAATCCCTAGGTACCTTACCCTCTTCCATACATTTATTAAATAATTGCACCAACCACTCCAAAACTATATCCCCACCTGCTTTTAACATTTCTATCTTTATCCCATCAATCCCGGCTGCCTTACCCCCTTTCATTTTACCTACTGCCTCACGAACTTCCCCCACACTCACAACTGGCTCTTCCTCACTCCTACAAGATGTTATTCCTCCTTGCCCTATACACGAAATCACAGCTTCCCTATCTTCATCAACATTTAACAATTCCTCAAAATATTCCTTCCATCTTCCCAATACCTCTAACTCTCCATTTAATAACTCTCCTCTCCTATTTTTAACTGACAAATCAATTTGTTCTCTAGGCTTTCTTAACTTGTTAATCTCACTCCAAAACTTTTTCTTATTTTCAACAAAATTTGTTGATAACATCTCACCCACTCTCTCATTTGCTCTCTTTTTACATTGCTTCACCACTCTCTTAACCTCTCTCTTTTTCTCCATATACTCTTCCCTCCTTGCATCACTTCTACTTTGTAAAAACTTCTCATATGCTAACTTTTTCTCCCTTACTACTCTCTTTACATCATCATTCCACCAATCGCTCCTCTTCCCTCCTGCACCCACTTTCCTGTAACCACAAACTTCTGCTGAACACTCTAACACTACATTTTTAAACCTACCCCATACCTCTTCGACCCCATTGCCTATGCTCTCATTAGCCCATCTATCCTCCAATAGCTGTTTATATCTTACCCTAACTGCCTCCTCTTTTAGTTTATAAACGAGTGTATCAATCTGTAGTGGAGGGAAGGAGGGGTAAGGGTCGGCCGAGGAAAGGTTGGAGGGGGTAAAGGAGGTTTTGTGTGCAGGGGGCATGTGTGAGCGCAATTGATAGGAGTGAATGGAAACGAATGGTACTTGGGACCTGACGATCTGTTGGAGTGTGAGCAGGGTAATATTTAGTGAAGGGATTCAGGGAAACCGGTTATTTTCATATAGTCGGACTTGAGTCCTGGAAATGGGAAGTACAATGCCTGCACTTTAAAGGAGGGGTTTGGGATATTGGCAGTTTGGAGGGATATGTTGTGTATCTTTATATGTTTATGCTTCTAGACTGTTGTATTCTGAGCACCTCTGCAAAAACAGTGATAATGTGCGAGTGTGGTGAAAGTGTTGAATGATGATGAAAGTATTTTCTTTTTGGGGATTTTCTTTCTTTTTTGGGTCACCCTGCCTCGGTGGGAGACGGCCGACTTGTTGAAAAAAAAAAAAAAAAGAATGGAAACAAATGGTTTTTAATGTTTGACGTGCTGTTGGAGTGTGAGCAAAGTAACATTTATGAAGGGAGTCAGGGAAATCGGTAGGCTGGACTCGAGTCCTAGAGATGGCAAGTACAGTGTCTGCACTCTGAAGGAGGGGTGCTACTGTTGCAGTTTTATAACTGAAGTGTAAAGCACCCCTCTGGCAAGAGTGATGGAGTGAATGATGATGAAATTTTTTCTTTTTTTTCTTTTTCGGGCCACCCTGCCTTAGTGAGAATCGGCCAATGTGTTAATAATAATAATAATAATAATAATAATAATAATGATGATGAAGAGGGGTTCGGAGTATAAAAATTAAAAGACAATGAGGGGTCGAAAAGGGTATAATTCAGAGGTCTGAGGAGAAGTTACTGTAGTGGTTTTGGGCATGTAGCGAGGAACAGGATGACAGAGAGGGTATATAAGTCTGGAACAGACAGTAGTAGGAGTAGGGATTGTCCCAGGAATGTGTGAGCATGTTAGATAGGAATGAAAGGAAGCAGGTGGTTTTTAATGGATGTGATGTTGGAGAGTGAGCAAGGTAATATTTATTGAGGGATTCAGAGAAACCTGTTACCCAGACTTCAAACCTGGAGATGGGAAAGACAGTGCCTGCACTCTGAAAGAGGGGTGAGTTTATAGTTAGAGGGTAATCTGAACTGTGATGTCAGCACACTTCCAGAAAGACAGTGACTGAATGAATAATAGTGAATGTGTTATTTTCTCTGGGTCACCCTGCCTTGGCAAGAGATAGCCAAAGTATATATTAAAAAAAAAAAAAAAAAAAAAAAAATATTACATAGTGTCTCGATTTCAGGCACATGACCTGCCTAATATGAGAGTCCAATGTATATCAAAGATCTAAACTCAGCATTCTTAGGCAATCTCTTATTCATTCCTCATCTCAAAAGTCCAAAGGTAGTTTCTGTAAAATTAATTTCTGTAGTCAACTACAGTATTGCACATGCATACAGTAACAGGTAAAGCTAAGTCATATTTCCCCTTAAAACAATAAAAACAGTCACACACCTACCTTCAGTCTCTCCTCTTTCTTAATCTTTTCCTGTTCAAGTTGGAGTTTTTGTTCTCTGCGGTTCTTGAAGCATTCTGATCGCTTGGCCTCCATGTATTTTCTCACTTCAGCTTGCTCATATTTCCTCACACGTGGAGGAGTCTTGGCCAAATTTTCTGATTCAACATCTAAAATATAAATATCAACATAAGTAAAGCAGCTAGGAATGGGATAAAGAAAGAAATGTTAGTGCTTTTACTTAATAAATGTATGGAAGAGGTTAAGGTACCTAGGGATTGGCTGAGAGCATGCAGAGTGGTGAGACACCCAAACAGTTGAGCCAAGGCATGAAAAAGGTGACAGCAAATTTGAAGCCCCCCAAAAATACATACATTAGTGTATCAGACAAAGTTTGATCCCCTGTATACTTACATGTTGGAAACATTTAAAGGGTTAAGATTAATATTAGAAAAGCATATTCAAGAGGGGCAGACATACAGTGTGTGTAATGAATGGGATGCAATCAGGTTCTATTCAAGGAAGCAGAAGGTAGATCCAGCTCCCTGAATCAAAAGCTCTTCACCAGCATCAAGGCACCTACCTTCCTTGACATTCATTAAATATGTTTTTGCCAGAAATGTACAGATATCACAGTTTAAATGACCTTTCAAACTGCAACATCTCCACCTTTCGTTCTGAGTGCAAGCACTGCACTACTTTAAACAACTATCACACTGTAAGCAAATTAAGAAAGAAACTTAAAACAAAAAATTTGACTTACAGTAGCAGGTATTTCCCACCAAAGCAGTGAGACCCAAGGAAGAAAAAATATTCACTATCACTCATTCTCTTAGCATAATTCTAAACACAAAACAAAATTTACCTTCATTGCTTAACAACTTATGTCGTCTCAATGGAGGTTCTGTAGAAGAACGTGAAGGTGCGGACAAATCTCTCTTGCCCCGAGATTCTTTAGTGGATTCCTTCTCGTGTTTCTCTTCTTCTCCATCTTTACTTTTCTCTCTCTTAGGTTTATCTCCTGGCCACCAGCTTATAAATTCCATTGCTGAAATCATTAATAATAGTAAATAATATAAGAATGCATCAAAGATGGTTTTCATTATGATGCATAACTTAATGACAGAAAAGTAGAAGTGAATGAAAAAATACAAAAATATAATGACATATTATGTACTGTAGAGAGTAAATAAAAATTTAACAATGGAAAGCAATTTTTAAACAAAGTTAATATCATAAATACACAAAGTATGATAGTGAGAGACATTAAGCACCAATATATGAAATGAGGCAAATTACTCGCTATAATAATTCTGCACTGTTATTCTTATAGCATGGTAAGGTGACCACAAAAATATATGTGCAATCTATTTTGTCAAAATTCAATGTTGACAATACTTTTCTGTTTTTCTTAACACACTAGCCATCTCCCACCAAGGTAGGGTGGCCCAAAAAAGAAACACTTTCACCCACATTCATTCCACCACTGTCTTACCAGAAGCGTGCAGACACTACAAAAATAATGAAAAGAAGCTATAGTGAACATAATATACTGTAATGTACTTCATGTAGAAACATATCGTTTCAAAGTATTTGATGGAAAATGTGCAATGGTGATTTTGAAAAGGAGAGAGATTGAAGAGATAAATTTTGCTAAGTTTTACAGAATATGCCATACAAAATGTGAACTTTAACTGGTAGTGGCAAAAGGAACAAAAATTATTTCACACTAGCTATTCAAAATAAGGAATATGGAGTGGTGGTGGTGGTAACTACAACTGCTCTCAGTGTTGTGGTTGTAGTTACCAGATTTATATAACAGTCGTCAGTGAGAGATGAAATAACTTTTAACCTGGGTTGGAGTCACACTGCAGCCAAGGTTGTAATGTTTGTTAATGTATCAAAATGGTATATATGCAATACATTTTTATACATTTCTTCTTATTTACTAGCCATAAGGTCCATATACTGTACTTTCTAATTTATTTATGGGTCGAGTCATGTTTGTTTCAAAATAAAATGTGCACTTTCTAGAATTAATAGTATTTTTTTGAACAAAATACCACCAAACAGAAAATGGTTCTTTTGGCAATGTCAAACAAAATGCTACTTGAACATGTAAAGAAAAGGTAATTTAGCAAAACAAAACTAAACTTACCAGCATCATCTTCAATACATCCACCATATATTCTCTTCAAGGCAGGTCTTGAATGTCTTTCTTGACTTACTAGTCTACTTTCAGACTTGTTAGGTTCTTCACTATGATTAAGAGCAGTGCTCTCCATAGGAAGCTGAGAATAATGCTGAGCTGAGCAAGAAACTTCGGTGTGACTCTGAGTTGAGTCTTGAATGGGAGTGTCACTTTTCTGACTTGAGCAATGTTCTGGCGAGTGATCCGAGCTTGAGGTGTGACCAGGAGAGTAATTATTCCTACTCAAGCACTGCACTGGTGAGGTACTGGGCTGTCTTGACTGAGACTCCCCTGTGTGAGTATGGAGAATTGGATTTTGCACTAGCACTTGACTCTGAATGATTGTCTGTTGCATCTGTGGCTGGTTACTGTAATCACTGTGCTGATTTTGCACATGAGTTTTGGAATGTGAACTTTGAGCCTTCTTGGTACTCTGCTTAAAACTCTTGGGAACTTCACTATATATATCTCCACAACATCTTTCCTCCATACTTCTACCACTATGTAAAGGACTATCTAACAAGTCTTCATCTGGACGGAGAGGATAGGAATTTATGGATTCTTGAGGTACATCTTCCCACACAGCTGTTGGTACTTTACCTGTCAGAGATGGAAGTATACAAATAATGATACAAAATGATTTATTTATAAAAGAAAATAGCACCATAAAACACTAACTAGGTAACAGTAAACCCTCCATGTAAGGGACTTTGGAAATACAGAACAAAACTCTCTGGATCAATTGATTCAGTAATAATGATCAAAGTCTATTGATTATATAATTGTCAATTACTTACCATCATGGCAAAACAATCTTTTCTTTATCCACCATGACTGTCATTATCAGCCAAATGTTGCTCCCTATTAATCCATTATATGGAGAGTTTATTGTATTTAGACTACTGTACAAATTATAGAATGTATAAGTTAAGTCAAAATGCTGACAGAGGGAAATATCATTAGAGATTTGGTGGCAAGATTCCTTATAGAGAAAATTAATCCAGTATATATCTGGTGTTCTGAGGCAAGGATAAAAGAAAGCTCTGACTGTGAATATTGTACTGAATAAAAATTTGAAGCTAATAAGATCATAGACAACTCAAAAAGCAATGCAAACAGTTCTTACAAAACTTACATGGCTTTTGATTCATATTTGAACTCCGAAGAGTGATATTGGACGTGTTAGGGTTTATTAGGTAAGGCCGACGGCTAAGGGTATTCGTTCCATCTAAAATAAATTAATATTAATACAGTATTATTATAATAATAATAATAATAATAATAATAATAATAATAATAATAATAATAATAATAATGTATACTGTATTTTGAAAAATTTATGCAAAGGAATCACTGGTTAGAAAAAATTACATTTAGTGCATATCAACAGTGGAATTACATTTGTTAATATGTAAAGAATTTGCATAAATTTCCATTTTAATTCTCTTGAAAAATAATTTACAGTACTCTTGTAATATAATATCATTTGCTCAACAGCAAATCATAATGAATTAAGAATTTCAACTAATGACAATGATTGGAAGACTATCTCAACTAATAACAATGTTTGTTACATGATTTCAACTAATGAGAATGTTTGTGATATTATCTAGTCTATACAACCAAATTAACATTTTGACTAACATAATGCCCAAGAGCTACAGTTAATAAATCCAAAGAAGCTCTGCAAATTTTTCTAGCTCCTACATATAGTATAGCACTGTATCTCCTGAAATAAACAAGCTTTAGTTAGAAAAGTTTGGGTGATGTAAAAAGTAGCAAGTTTTCTAGATGCCAAACAGCTCACATGAATGATTGGGAATACTGGCTACTACAAGATGGATATAAACACCAACATCTCTAATTAGGATATTCAGGTGTGAATTATTCAAATTTACTTAGGTTCTCTGAACCAACTAGCAGCATAACTAGTCAATAGTTAATCAAATCATGGAATGGACTTGAATCCATGACAAGTGAGTCCTAAAACTCACAGGTCACTTCCCATGGGTTCAGTGATTTGTTGCAATTATGTTATTATGATTTTGAGAGTCATACAGCCATTAGTTGTTACAAAACCCAAATTGTTTGAACTAATTATTTAAAAAATTACTTAAAGATTCTACATCAAACTGCAATTGTGGAGAGTGCATAACACATCAAGCATTAAGTCATTTTTTAAGCACAAAAATTGAATTCTAGCACTCACAACAATAACTAAATTTCTTACCAATAAATTTCATTCTCCTTTCATCTTCGGGAACTTCCTCCCACACAGGGATACCTTTCTTCAGGAGCTGCGACAGAAACTCACGGCGGTCACTTTCACCTCTCTGATTAACATTTGAAAATTTATTTTCCTTGTCAGATCTCTCCTTGTCTTTTGTCAAATCTCTATTTTCCTTTTTTTCCTTGTCATAATTTCTTCTTCTTGGATTACCAGCCATCTTTTCTACATTAGCTGGAATAACTCCAGGTCTGCTCAAACTCTCTTGTGGTTTGGGGAAAGACACATCGACAAAATTAAATTTCACTCTGGGGGACGGAACAACAGGATCGTGAGGAACATCATTTAGTATTCGTTCTCTCACCTCCCGAACTGGTTGCAAGTCAAGGTCATCTAGGAGATGGGAATGTGCTCTCGAGGACACACGGCCAAGGAAAGCCATGATACCTTGGTGCAGGCATGGGCTTCAGAGGAGATGTAAATTTGACCAGAAAATCAGCTGCAAAGAACAGTACATGTATTATTATTATTATTAATCATTATTATTATTATTATTATTATTATTATTATTATTACTGGAACCAGAATATAACTATCACAGAATACTGCTGGACACTGGTGCAGGAGTGTCATGCCAAAAATACAGTCATGCACCGCGTAACGACATTTCAGTCAACAGACTACATGTACAACTGTGGTCCCCAGTGCTACCAGTCATATAAAAGTATAGCACATCCAATTATGTACAATACATAGTACTTGATAGTGAAAGTAAGCAACTATGGTACTGGTTTATGCATTTACTATATGTAATGTACATTTATCATTATTCTAGAGTGTACTCTTTCTACTTATAAAAAAAAATTACTGTAAAACAGTATATCGTGTTACGCTGGCAGCAGCCTCATACACTCTATGACGTTTGCACAATGATGAAATCACCTAACGATGCATCTCTCAGAACATATTCCCATTGTTAAGCAATGCACGACTGTACATTCTTCATCAGATTCAATACAAAAGTGTGAGGCTATAGTTTACAGCTACTAAATGGCAGAACTCAGGCATCAGATAACATTTTACAATACTTACAACATTTGTATATCATGAAATAATTAAGCATTTCGGCTAAGGTTTACGACTACTACTCTGCAGTGTCCCGTGGCTCAGATGGCAACACACTCGCCTCACATAATGAGTGTCCGTGGTTCGATTCCCAGCTGGGTGGAAATGTTGAGCATGTGTCCTTATACCTGCTGTCTCTGTTCACCTAGTAGTAAGTAGGTACCTGGGTGTTAGTCGACTGGTATGGGTCCTGGGGACAAGATTAAAAGGACCACAATGGAAGTAAGACAAACAGTCCTTGATGGCTTTCTTGGGTTATCTCGGGTGGCTAACACTACCCAAGGTCCTGGAGGGATTGGGAACAAACCTACACACGAAAATCACTCCATATGAAAGTAAAAGACTCGGCAGGAGATGCAACATTCCCCCGATGAAAAGCAGAGGTGCCATGAGTACACTGAGAGACAACACAATATTACCCGGCTTAACCTAGCAGACAATTTTACAACTTTTCAAGGTTAGGTTAATTATTATTATTATAATCAAGGGGCAAGCTCTAAACCCGGAGGATTATACAGCGCAAGGTTAGGTTAAGTTTGGTTATGTATTATAATATTTAAATATTACTCAACATTTCACAGATCACGAAATGGAATTTACTATATATTTTTTTTTATTTTGCCTATGATCACCTAAATAAACAATCTCCACAACAAATAACTATTTTTTCCTTTTGAATACATAAAATGGTAGTTATTTATAATATAAAATATTAACGGACTTGTCCCGGGAAAAATGTACTCGACCCATAATACTGTAAAACAGAAAATATAATTAATGAGTGAGGTTGTGCAGGGAACAGTAGTCTACTATTACTATCTCTGAAGAAAGTTTTGAATAGTAACTCAGGTGTAAATTAAGTAATAATAACCCAATAAAACACTGTGACTCCCCGAGATGCACTCTAGCTACTCTGATCCACCTTATATGTGCTACACATGTGCTCCATATGTGCTCCATATGTGCTTCACACACACATATCTACATGATAATCATAGAGGGAGAGTAATAAGAGGTATTATCAGTACCTGATGAGGGAGGGATGGATGGAGTCAGCACCAGCAGCAACAACCTGAGTGACCATCACTCAGAGTGAACACCTCGGGAGAACATTCTCATCAGCTAACATTATCTTCAGTCTTAAATAATTTAATTTTCGACAGGTTAAAATATTAGCAACATTCAAGACTGGATGGATTAAACTTACTGAGTGATCCTACTATGTTATCCCCAATGGATTATTATTATAATCAAGGAGGAAACGCTAAACCCGGAGGATTATACAGCGTCTGGGGAGGGGGTAAGGAAGGCATTCAGGCTTAATTCGGGGAACTGGAGCACAGATCCAATTCCCTAAATCAAGAGCCCCTCACCAACATCAAGGAACCTTCCTTGAGGGGTATCCCCAATTGAAATAAGTCAGTTTGTCTGACCTTTTTGGGTTATCATAGGTAACTACACATAGGTTGCTATGATAACAATTTATGTAACTATATATGTGTACCTATACCTGAATAAATTTACTTAACTACTTAATCCCTAAGTTCAGCCTTCACTCTAGCTCCAGCTAATCTTAGTAAGTCAGTAAATTTGTTTTGGTACAAGTAAACATACATACAGGTACACAAATTATCATATGTGGTAACATATGTGTAAATTACCTACGATAACCCCCAAAAAAATCAGTCACTGAAAAATAAGACAGGAAACTTAAACAATTTGTCATCACTAATGTACAAAAGAGCAGGTCATGTGCTGTCATGTGTTACAACTGTTCAATAAATCAGTTGTAGCTTCAACTCTCCCATCATTACTTAAGGTAACAAGAGTTACCATGATCCTCACAGGAGGTGATCCAACTGGAGTAAATAACTATAGGACTATATCCAACTTGCTTTTACTATCTAAAATCTTCGAAAAAATAATACATAAGCGAGTTTACTCGTACCTAATATCTCACAACATAACTCAACCCATGCCAGTTGGTTTTAGGTTGAAAAACAAGTACAAAAAAGTAATTATACAAATGCTTGAACTGCTTTGTGCAGCTCTTGGAAAAAAATTAATAACCTCAGAGACTTTTCAATGGACCTGCGAAAAGCAGAACCACAATATCCTGCAGCTTAAAGTAGAACATTATGGGGTCAGAGGACATACTCTTGCATACTTAATATCTTATTTTATCAGTAGACATCAGTATGTCTCCACCAACGGTGTAACTTTATCAACTCAGCCAGTAGACATAGGAGTGCCCCAGGGCAATGTCTTGCACCCGTTGTTCTTTTTTATTTACATCAATGATCTTCCCAATGCATATTATCTCCTTAAACCAGTTCTATTTACGGATGACACTACTTATGTCTTCTCCCACTCAAACTCAACTAAACTTAGTGACTGTTAACGACAAGCTCCTACAAATATCTACTTGGTAGCCATCCAATATAGACAAAACCTTCTACATGCTATGTGGAAACAGACCTTCAGATATCCAATTTAATACATTGATCAACGGTTCTCCCATTGTAAGGCACACCAAGAGAAAATTTATAGGTCTACACCTTGACTACAACTTGAAATTGAATAGCCACATGCATCACAGCCAAGAAGGTCTCCACAACAGTAGGCATCCTCTCTAACATACTGTACTATGTATCCCAAACAACACTACTTGCACTATACCACTCTCTAATCTACCCTTACTTCATCTCTGGTATTTGTACCATGGAATCACCACAACAAGTCACCTTAACTAAACCACTAACAACCCAACAGCCAACACTCCCATCAACACCCTCTTCAAGACCTTGAACTTACTTAATATACAAAATATCCACTCATATTACTGTGCATATATATATATATATATATATATATATATATATATACTACAACTTGAAATTGAATAGCCACATGCATCACAGCCAAGAAGGTCTCCACAACAGTAGGCATCCTCTCTAACATACTGTACTATGTATCCCAAACAACACTACTTGCACTATACCACTCTCTAATCTACCCTTACTTCATCTCTGGTATTTGTACCATGGAATCACCACAACAAGTCACCTTAACTAAACCACTAACAACCCAACAGCCAACACTCCCATCAACACCCTCTTCAAGACCTTGAACTTACTTAATATACAAAATATCCACTCATATTACTGTGCATATATATATATATATATATATATATATATATATATATATATATATATATATATATATATATATATAATGAAGAGAGAAGTGTAGAGGAGAGAGAGAGATTTTGGGAAATGTTGAGTGAATGCGTGGGGAGTTTTGAATCAAGTGTGAGAGTAATGGTGGTTGGGGATTTTAATGCTAAAGTGGGTAAAAATGTTATGGAGGGAGTAGTAGGTAAATTTGGGGTGCCAGGGGTAAATGTAAATGGGGAGCCTTTAATTGAGCTATGTGTAGAAAGAAATTTGGTAATAAGTAATACATATTTTATGAAAAAGAGGATAAATAAATATACAAGGTATGATGTAGCACGTAATGAAAGTAGTTTATTAGATTATGTATTGGTGGATAAAAGGTTGATGGGTAGGCTCCAGGATGTACATGTTTATAGAGGGGCAACTGATATATCGGATCATTATTTAGTTGTAGCTACAGTTAGAGTAAGAGGTAGATGGGAAAAGAGGAAGGTGGCAACAACAAGTAAGAGGGAAGTGAAAGTGTATAAACTAAGGGAGGAGGAAGTTCGGGTGAGATATAAGCGACTATTGGCAGAAAGGTGGGCTAGTGCAAAGATGAGTAGTGGGGGGGTTGAAGAGGGTTGGAATAGTTTTAAAAATGCAGTATTAGAATGTGGGGCAGAAGTTTGTGGTTATAGGAGGGTGGGGGCAGGAGGAAAGAGGAGTGATTGGTGGAATGATGAAGTAAAGGGTGTGATAAAAGAGAAAAAGGTAGCTTATGAGAGGTTTTTACAAAGCAGAAGTGTTATAAGAAGAGCAGAGTATATGGAGAGTAAAAGAAAGGTAAAGAGAGTGGTGAGAGAGTGCAAAAGGAGAGCAGATGATAGAGTGGGAGAGGCACTGTCAAGAAATTTTAATGAAAATAAGAAAAAATTTTGGAGTGAGTTAAACAAGTTAAGAAAGCCTAGGGAAAATATGGATTTGTCAGTTAAAAACAGAGTAGGGGAGTTAGAAGATGGGGAGATGGAGGTATTGGGTAGATGGCGAGAATATTTTGAGGAACTTTTAAATGTTAAGGAAGAAACAGAGGCAGTAATTTCATGCACTGGTCAGGGAGGTATACCATCTTTTAGGAGTGAAGAAGAGCAGAATGTAAGTGTGGGGGAGGTACGTGAGGCATTACGTAAAATGAAAGGGGGTAAAGCAGCTGGAACTGATGGGATCATGACAGAAATGTTAAAAGCAGGGGGGGATATAGTGTTGGAGTGGTTGGTACTTTTGTTTAATAAATGTATGAAAGAGGGGAAGGTACCTAGGGATTGGCAGAGAGCATGTATAGTCCCTTTATATAAAGGGAAAGGGGACAAAAGAGACTGTAAAAATTATAGAGGAATAAGCTTACTGAGTATACCAGGAAAAGTGTACGGTAGGGTTATAATTGAAAGAATTAGAGGTAAGACAGAATGTAGGATTGCGGATGAGCAAGGAGGTTTTAGAGTGGGTAGGGGATGTGTAGATCAGGTGTTTACATTGAAGCATATATGTGAACAGTATTTAGATAAAGATAGGGAAGTTTTTATTGCATTTATGGATTTAGAAAAGGCATATGATAGAGTGGATAGAGGAGCAATGTGGCAGATGTTGCAAGTATATGGAATAGGTGGTAAGTTATTAAATGCTGTAAAGAGTTTTTATGAGGATAGTGAGGCTCAGGTTAGGGTGTGTAGAAGAGAGGGAGACTACTTCCCGGTAAAAGTAGGTCTTAGACAGGGATGTGTAATGTCACCATGGTTGTTTAATATATTTATAGATGGGGTTGTAAAGGAAGTAAATGCTAGGGTGTTTGGGAGAGGGGTGGGATTAAATTATGGGGAATCAAATTCAAAATGGGAATTGACACAGTTACTTTTTGCTGATGATACTGTGCTTATGGGAGATTCTAAAGAAAAATTGCAAAGGTTAGTGGATGAGTTTGGGAATGTGTGTAAAGGTAGAAAGTTGAAAGTGAACATAGAAAAGAGTAAGGTGATGAGGGTGTCAAATGATTTAGATAAAGAAAAATTGGATATCAAATTGGGGAGGAGGAGTATGGAAGAAGTGAATGTTTTCAGATACTTGGGAGTTGACGTGTCGGCGGATGGATTTATGAAGGATGAGGTTAATCATAGAATTGATGAGGGAAAAAAGGTGAGTGGTGCGTTGAGGTATATGTGGAGTCAAAAAACGTTATCTATGGAGGCAAAGAAGGGAATGTATGAAAGTATAGTAGTACCAACACTCTTATATGGGTGTGAAGCTTGGGTGGTAAATGCAGCAGCGAGGAGACGGTTGGAGGCAGCGGAGATGTCCTGTTTAAGGGCAATGTGTGGTGTAAATATTATGCAGAAAATTCGGAGTGTGGAAATTAGGAGAAGGTGTGGAGTTAATAAAAGTATTAGTCAGAGGGCAGAAGAGGGGTTGTTGAGGTGGTTTGGTCATTTAGAGAGAATGGATCACAGTAGAATGACATGGAAAGCATATAAATCTATAGGGGAAGGAAGGCGGGGTAGGGGTCGTCCTCGAAAGGGTTGGAGAGAGGGGGTAAAGGAGGTTTTGTGGGTAAGGGGCTTGGACTTCCAGCAAGCGTGCGTGAGCGTGTTAGATAGGAGTGAATGGAGACGAATGGTACTTGGGACCTGACGATCTGTTGGAGTGTGAGCAGGGTAATATTTAGTGAAGGGATTCAGGGAAACCGGTTATTTTCATATAGTCGGACTTGAGTCCTGGAAATGGGAAGTACAATGCCTGCACTTTAAAGGAGGGGTTTGGGATATTGGCAGTTTGGAGGGATATGTTGTGTATCTTTATATGTTTATGCTTCTAGACTGTTGTATTCTGAGCACCTCTGCAAAAACAGTGATAATGTGCGAGTGTGGTGAAAGTGTTGAATGATGATGAAAGTATTTTCTTTTTGGGGATTTTCTTTCTTTTTTGGGTCACCCTGCCTCGGTGGTAGACGGCCGACTTGTTGAAAAAAAAAAAAAAAAAAATATATATATATATATATATATATATAGATATATATATATATATATATATATATATATATATATATATATATATATATATATATATATATTTATGGTTTAGAAAGACACGTAAGCAAACACTATAACATATTTATTAGAAAACGTTTCGGTCCTGCGACCTTGATCACTTCTAACATACATCTTGTCTGACACTGCAACACACTATGGACATAGCATACAGAGAATACCTTTCTCTCCTACTCAAAGCTAATAGTCTTCGGAACCGACACATCTTCCTAGAAGACTGTCTTGCTGAGATGGTGGTACCACGGTCCACTCCTCGACAACTGACCACATCTAGACACCCTTTCTCTCCTGCTGTTTACGCCAACCTTAGAGAAAGCTCTGATGAACTGCGACATGCTCAGAAGGAGGCCTCATTACGTGCCGCTCAGATTCGTGCTTCACTTCCTACTCCTGACAGAAGGACTGCAGAATATATACTCAGCCAAGTTACCACTGCCAACATCCAACAAAAATTGAAGCTATCACGAAAACTACAAGACCTATGCTCCCACAGCAAATGGAGCGAAATGGGACGACCAGAAATCATAAATAACTTATCTTCCTATACACTAACCGTCACCGAGACAGAAGCCCTCAGTTTAGGGCTCACGTTTACTACTGGCATCAACAAAAAACATAATCTGGTGGATATGGTAACCAAGAACCAACCTTTTGGAGACTCCGAGTTTCAAAAGGGCTTTGTTCAAGGAATTATCACTGCTGCAGCTGCTGAGCCTTCAAGATCGGTCATTCCCAGAAGATACATCCAAGCACTCAGGAACTTGGCCAACAACGATGATATCGTCATTACAACCGCTTACAAAGGAGGTGGTGTGGTGTTACTCAACACTGTCGACTACAACAATAAAGTCTTATCTTATCTTCATTATATCTTCATTATAGAATAATAAGAAAATATTATAACCTTTATATTATAATAATAAGGTAAAAGGACCCCAATGGAAATAAGTCACTCTGTCTGACTTTTTTGGGTTATCCTAGGTTCTCTACACATATGCTGCTATGTATGATAACTCTATGTAACTGTATTGTGTATACCTGAATAAATTTACTTACTTACTTACTTACTTACTTATCTTATCTTAAATCTTCTCAACGATGCCAACACATACCAGCCTGTATCGGAATCAGTGCTACTTCAAAGTACCCAGACTTTCCTTCAAAAGGCTCGTAGCATCTTACGAAAATCAGAACAAGGCAAGAAACTACTTAAACTTTTACCAGGTCAACCGAAACCAGCACGCCTGTATGGCCTTCCTAAGACACACAAACCTGGCATCCCACTACGGCCTATCACTTCGGGCATAGGGAGTGCACCACACAGACTAGCCGGCCACCTTGCCAAATACCTTTCAGCACTTCTGGGCACCATCAGTCAAGCCCACCTCAAACACTCAGGTGACCTTCTCTCCCGAATTTCCAACCTGAATGTCAAAAACAAAAGCATGGCTTCCTTCGATGTCACAGCCCTCTTTACCAACGTTCCTACTGACGCTGCAATCAACATTCTGAGACAGAGGCTCACTGAAAACCACGACCTCCCTTTACCTCTTCTAGATTTCATCAATCTAGTGGAACTTTGTGTTAATTTCAACTTCTTCAAGTATCAGGACAACTGTTACAAACAATGCTTTGGGATGGCAATGGGCAGCCCGCTCAGTGCTGTGCTTGCCAACCTCTTCATGGAAAACCTGGAGACAGAGAAATTCAGCACCCTCATTCCCAACACCGTTATCTGGCTAAGATACGTTGATGATATATTGGTTTTCTATCCGAGACGTCTCAATATCCAGGCCCTTCTCAACAAGATCAATGCAGTTGAACCATAAATAAAGTTTACACTTGAACTCGAAAATGATGGCAAACTTCCTTTCCTCGACGTTCTACTGTGCAGATCTCCCGACAGTGACAAACTTCTCTTCAAAGTGTATAGAAAACCTACCAACAAGGACGATCTTATACACTTTTATTCACACCAAGACACCCGCACTAAGAGAGGAGTCCTCATTGGCTTCTTCTTGAGAGCTCTTCGCATCTCCAGCCCTTGTTTTCTAGAAGAAGAATGCACTTACATAACACATGCCTTTACACGTCTTCAGTTCCCATCTTTCTTCATCCGAGATTGCAGACTCAAGGCACAAGCTATCCTCAACAAACCGCCCATGGAACAGCCCCCTAAACAGTTCATAGTACTCCCATATGGCGATGTTGCCACGAATACTCGCAGGGCACTTGCTATGAGTAACATCAACGTTTCCACCATAAACACATCATCTATCAAAGACCTCACTACGAAACGCAGCCCCACACCTCTAACTTCTACAGCAGGCGTCTACACTATCCCCTGTGGGTTCTGAACATTAAAATGGTATAAAATACCGACAGGTTGTTAGGTAAGACACATATGCAACAGTTAGGTATCTTTATTATGAAACGTTTCGCCTACACAGTAGGCTTCTTCAGTCAAGTACAGAAAAGTTGATAGAAGCAGAAGATACTTGAAGACGATGTAATCAGTCCATCACCCTTAAAGTTTTGAGGTGGTCAGTCCCTCAGTCTGGAGAAGAGCATTGTTCCATAGTATGAAACAATATGGAGATGAAGTGACAGAATGGAGCTTTTTATAGCGCCAAGAGGTGAGACGTAGGCCACTAGGAGAGGTAAGAACTCAGATGTTGAAAGGTCAGGTCCCTCTCAAATCCAGCCGCTCTCACTAGTGGAAGTTGTCGAAGTTGATTACAGGTTTGTACCAAGATACCCTTGTCGGTATTTTATACCATTTTAATGTTCAATCTGTCAGACACTGCAACACAAGGGTATCTTGGTACAGACCTGCAATCAACTTCGACAACTTCCACTAGTGAGAGCGGCTGGATTTGAGAGGGACCTGACCTTTCAACATCTGAGTTCTTACCTCTCCTAGTGGCCTACGTCTCACCTCTTGGCGCTATAAAAGCTCCATCCTGTCACTTCATCTCCATATTGTTTCATACTATGGAACAATGCTCTTCTCCAGACTGAGGGACTGACCACCTCAAAACTTTAAGGGTGATGGACTGATTACATCGTCTTCAAGTATCTTCTGCTTCTATCAACTTTTCTGTACTGAACATTAAAATGGTATAAAATACCGACAGGTTGTTAGGTAAGACACATATGCAACAGTTAGGTATCTTTATTATGAAACGTTTCGCCTACACAGTAGGCTTCTTCAGTCAAGTACAGAAAAGTTGATAGAAGCAGAAGATACTTGAAGACGATGTAATCAGTCCATCACCCTTAAAGTTTTGAGGTGGTCAGTCCCTCAGTCTGGAGAAGAGCATTGTTCCATAGTATGAAACAATATGGAGATGAAGTGACAGGATGGAGCTTTTATAGCGCCAAGAGGTGAGACGTAGGCCACTAGGAGAGGTAAGAACTCAGATGTTGAAAGGTCAGGTCCTTCTCAAATCCAGCCGCTCTCACTGGTGGAAGTTGTCGAAGTTGATTGCAGGTCTGTACCAAGATACCCTTGTGTTGCAGTGTCTGACAGATTGAACATTAAAATGGTATAAAATACCGACAGGTTGTTAGGTAAGACACATATGCAACAGTTAGGTATCTTTTCTGAAGAAGCCTACTGTGTAGGCGAAACGTTTCATAATAAAGATACCTAACTGTTGCATATGTGTCTTACCTAACAACCTGTCGGTATTTTATACCATTTTAATGTTCAATCTGTCAGACACTGCAACACAAGGGTATCTTGGTACAGACCTGCAATCAACTTCGACAACTTCCACCAGTGAGAGCGGCTGGATTTGAGAAGGACCTGACCTTTCAACATCTGAGTTCTTACCTCTCCTAGTGGCCTACGTCTCACCTCTTGGCGCTATAAAAGCTCCATCCTGTCACTTCATCTCCATATTGTTTCATACTATGGAACAATGCTCTTCTCCAGACTGAGGGACTGACCACCTCAAAACTTTAAGGGTGATGGACTGATTACATCGTCTTCAAGTATCTTCTGCTTCTATCAACTTTTCTGCACTTGACTGAAGAAGCCTACTGTGTAGGCGAAACGTTTCATAATAAAGATACCTAACTGTTGCATATGTGTCTTACCTAACAACCTGTCGGTATTTTATACCATTTTAATGTTTTTCTGTACTTGACTGAAGAAGCCTACTGTGTAGGCGAAACGTTTCATAATAAAGATACCTAACTGTTGCATATGTGTCTTACCTAAGAACCTGTGGGTTCTGTCCCAAGACATATGTAGGCGAGACAGGCAGAGATCTTGCAGTCCGCCTGAATGAGCATCGAAATGCCTCTAACAGAGACGATGTAAGGTACGCATGTGTCCTCCACAGAGACTCCACGGGGCATTTGATGAACTGGAATGAGGCACTACTCGTTCTCACCGAACCAGACCTCAGACGCCGACGGTGCCTAGAAGCCTCACTAATCGCCGTCACCGACACTATAGAACGCAACACTGGAAACTACAAAATTTCAAAAACATTGGCATACATGATACTTAAGCAGCACCAACCCAACAACACAGGAGTCACATGATTTCATCGTCTACCCGTCCTCATCATAGGCAGAGGTTGTTAGGTAAGACACATATGCAACAGTTAGGTATCTTTATTTTGAAACGTTTCGCCTACACAGTAGGCTTCTTCAGTCGAGTACAGAAAAGTTGATGGAAGCAGAAGATTCTTGAAGACGATGTAATCAGTCCATCACCCTTAAAGTTTTGAGGTGGTCAGTCCCTCAGTCTGGAGAAGAGCATTGTTCCGTTGTCTGAAACATATTGTTTCAGACAACGGAACAATGCTCTTCTCCAGACTGAGGGACTGACCACCTCAAAACTTTAAGGGTGATGGACTGATTACATCGTCTTCAAGAATCTTCTGCTTCCATCAACTTTTCTGTACTCGACTGAAGAAGCCTACTGTGTAGGCGAAACGTTTCAAAATAAAGATACCTAACTGTTGCATATGTGTCTTACCTAACAATCTGTCGGTGTTTTATACCATTTTAATGTTCATAGGCAGAGGTTGTTTTGATAAGGACCTGCCTCGCATGGGCCAGTAGGCCTTCTACAGTGTTCCTCCATTCTTATGTTCTTATGACATTCCTCAGGTCACGTGCGTCACACCTTACTCTCCGCCTATATATAATGCCTTTCTACCTCCCAGGACCGAAACGTTTTCTAATAAATATGTTATAGTGTTTGCTTACGTGTCTTTCTAAACCAACTTGTCGGTATTTATTACCAAGGTTTATACCATATATATATATATATATATATATATATATATATATATATATATATATATATATATATATATATATATATATATATATATATATATATATATATATATACATATATATATATATATATATATATATATATATATATATATATATATATATAGAGATATATATATATATATATATATATATATATATATAGAGAGAGAGAGAGAGAGAGAGAGAGAGAGAGAGAGAGAGAGAGAGAGAGAGAGAGAGAGAGAGAGAAAGAGAGAGAGAGAGAACATTATACTCCACATAAACCTTTCTCTGGAACATTACCTTGACAATTACAACAGAACACAGGCATAACACAAGACAAAACTTCTTCCACATCCCCCGTTTCCAACTCAACCTCTGCAAAAACTCAATGAACATAAAAGGCCCTAAGATCTGGAATACTTTGCCAGAACCATTAAAAAGTCCCTTGTTAAATAGTACCTCATCTCCTTGACGTAAGTTTATTCAGGTATACACAAATACAATTACATAGATTATCACAGATAACAGTATATATGTATATAACCTAGGATATCCTAAAAAAAGTCACCAACACTATGCTATAAAGAACAATCAGCTCATCCAACTCTACCCCTGTACTTCCAGTCTTCCTCAAACTTCCATAGAATTAGCAATTAAATACTCATCTTGTTCCATTAAATCTCACTGAAACTAACTTCTTGTATGTTCATTGTCTCTTTCAGTCGTTCCTTAAACTGAAGCCCTGGAGTCAGTTTGTAACTGCTTGATAAATCCCACTTTACTGAAGATCACTGAATCGGTTCGAAGATTATAAATACTTAAAATGTTACTATTATTTATTTAACTACCTCTAACTTTTGTACATTTAAAAACGTCTACTTAATAATCCAAAAAAAAAAAAGATATTTTAAGCCGGTTATTTGGTATTAGGAATAGCTGGTGGCTAGTGGTCGTTGAAAGATGGTCGCTGGC
Source organism: Cherax quadricarinatus (assembly GCF_038502225.1). Taxonomy (NCBI): domain Eukaryota; kingdom Metazoa; phylum Arthropoda; class Malacostraca; order Decapoda; family Parastacidae; genus Cherax; species Cherax quadricarinatus. Next base: position 66,014,020 of record NC_091295.1, on the reverse strand, counting down.
TCGGATAGTTACTGGCTCGGATAGTTACTGGCTCGGATGGTCGCTGGCTCGGATGGTCACTGGCTCGGATGGTCACTGGCTCGGATGGTCACTGGCTTGGATGGTCACTGGCTCGGATGATCGCTAGGTCGGATGGTCGTTGGGTGGGATGATCGCTGATTCAAATGGTCGCTGGCTCGGAGTCGTCTTCTCAGCAGATTCAAAACAAACAGGAATGCCAGCACAACATAACCATATTTTTCACTCGCCTACGAACGTTTACAAAATTTTATGCTTGTTTTTTAAAATTGCTTTTAATATATGTTAGGTGCATTTTTACGATAAAAATTTATGAATTTATTGAAAGTTTTACTTGGTTATACAGTAAACGTTTGTATGGCATTCATAAAGGAGATATTTTCTCGAAGCATTCACATTTAAACCACTGAGTTTGACCAGCGGCCCATCTGCCGCGGACTACTGTACTCACCTACATGAGGTTGCAGGAGTCGAGTCACAGCTCCCGGCTCCGATAACTTTATTCCATCTCCCGTGGACCACTAATAATTTTATTTCTACAAGTACATGTACAAGGTATATGTACTTGTAGAAATAAGTACAAGTACAAGGTACATGTACTTGTAGGTCAGTTTTGTCCCCAGGATGCAACCCACACCAGTCGACTAACACCCGGGTACCTATTTTACTGCTAGGTGATCATGGACAGCAGGTGTCTTATGGAAACACGTCCTAATGTTTTTAAGCCGTACCGGGGAATCGATCTCCAGATCTCAGTGTGAGTTGAGTGTGCTAGCAATCTCCCGTGGACCACTGTGGTCCATCTGCCGTGGACCACTGTAGTCCATCTGCCGTGGACCACTGTGGTCCATCTGCCACGGACCACTGTGGTCCATCTGCCGCGGACCACTTAAGTAATACACAGGTTTTAACTAAATGTTGGTAGAGAAATAGCAAACATCGAACTTAAGCTAAAGGAATCTTATAGGAGTCAGGAATCGTGGGAAAAACTAAAAGCCATAAATGAAATCGAAAGAAACCCAAAGTATTTCTTCTCCTATGCCAAATCAAAGTCGAGAACAACGTCCAGTATTGGGCCCCTACTTAAACAAGATGGGTCCTACACAGATGACAGCAAGGAAATGAGTGAGCTACTCAAGTCCCAATATGACTCAGTTTTTAGCAAGCCGCTAACCAGACTGAGAGTCGAAGATCAAAATGAATTTTTTATGAGAGAGCCACAGAATTTGGTTAACACAAGCCTATCTGATGTTATCCTGACGCCAAATGACTTCGAACAGGCGATAAATGACATGCCCATGCACTCTGCCCCAGGGCCAGACTCATGGAACTCCGTGTTCATCAAGAACATAAAAAAAGCCAAACAACTATACTACTCCAGTAGATTCACAGACACTAGAGGAGATATAAAAAAGACCTGGAAAACACTCTCTCAGATTCTAGGGACCCACAAACTGAGAAAAACCAAGAATATTGTCCTAACTAAACCTAATGAAACACCACTACATCCCACTGACACAGCTAACAAGATAAACGACTTCTTCTCAAACATAGGATCTAATCTCGCCAGTAAAATCCTACATACCAATGCCCATGCCGGGGACTACCTAGATGAAATTTCCCTAATTCCTTCTATCTTGCACCAACTGAGCCCACGGAAGTCATTGAGATCATAAAGTCACTTAAAAATAACTCGGGGAATCTGTCTCATGTCCCACCATTACTGTACAAGCGAGCGGCCCATGTCCTTTCGCATGCTATTTCATTACTTTTTAACAAGTCAATAGAGACTAGCACCTTCCCGAAACTACTCAAGATGGCAAGGGTTACACCAATACATAAAGGTGGTGACCCTACAGACTTAAACAACTATAGGCCAATATCTAACTTACCATTGCTATCCAAAATCTTTGAGAAACTCGTGCACAGGAGACTGTATTCATTTATTACGGCTCAAAACATACTCAACCCCTGCCAGTTAGGATTCAGGAAAAATAAAAGCACTAATGATGCAATCATAAAATTGCTAGATCTGCTTTACACAGCATTGGAAAATAAGGAATATCCACTAGGAATTTTTATTGACCTAAGAAAAGCTTTTGACACAGTAGACCACGACATCCTACTCCACAAACTTGATCACTACGGTATAAGAGGCCATGCGCTTGCTTATTTCAAATCTTACATTACTAATAGGTATCAGTACGTCACCATTAAAGACACAGCATCAGCAACACGGCCACTTGATACTGGAGTTCCGCAGGGAAGTGTCCTTGGTCCCCTGCTCTTCCTCATATACATCAATGACCTTCCAAACGTATCCCAACACCTGAAACCCATTCTCTTTGCTGATGACACGACTTATGTCATCTCTCACCCTAATCTTGCCACCCTCAACACCATTGTGAATGAGGAGCTGATTAAAATATCGACTTGGATGACAGCCAATAAACTTACGCTTAACACTGACAAAACCTACTATATTATGTTTGGTAGCAGAGCAGGAGATGCACAAATTAACATTAAGATTGACAACACTCTAATTACCAGAAATAATGGGGGAAAATTCCTAGGCTTATACCTTGACAACAACCTGAATTTCAGCACCCATATCCAGCATATAGCCAAAAAAGTATCCAAAACGGTTGGGATCCTCTCCAAGATACGATACTACGTGCCGCAAAATGCCCTTCTCACACTATACCACTCACTTATTTATCCATACCTCACCTATGCTATTTGTGCTTGGGGATCAACTGCAGCAACACACCTAAAGCCAATAATAACCCAACAAAAAGCTGCAGTAAGAATAATCACTAAATCCCATCCCTGGCAACACACCCCCCCACTCTTCATAGATCTAAACTTACTCCCAGTTCAGTACATCCACACTTACTACTGTGCAATCTACATCTACAGGGCCTTAAACTCTAATATCAACCTTGACCTAAAACGCTTTCTTGATAGTTGTGACAGAACCCACAGGCATAACACCAGACACAAACATCTCTACGATATTCCCCGTGTCCGACTAAACCTTTACAAAAATTCAATGTATGTCAAAGGCCCTAAAATCTGGAATACCCTACCTGAGAACTCTAGAACTGCAGACACATTCATCACCTTCAAAACTACCATTAGAAAACATCTTATCTCCCTGATACACCCCGTCAACTAACTACACGAATACCACCTGGTGGTTCACACTTACACTCACTCACTCATTCGACCATAAACAGAAATATTAATCTCAGTCTTAAAATAATGAATCCTGTGATACTCCAATACTGAAACTATGTACTGTGCCAAAACAAAAGCATTCACATTGCTAAACTCACAAACTAGTATTTAGTCACTTAGCCATAATACCAACTTACCTCATAATTTGTAATATTTTACAATTAAGAATAAAAACTAAGTATGCCCGAAATGCCTAGCCATGCTAAGCGTTCTAGTGGTACACTCTGTAATCACAATTTTACTACAAGTAAACCAAACAATAACCAAATTTCTGTAAACTCAGCATTGTAATCCTTATAGAGAATAAACTTTGAATTTGAATTTGAATTGAAGAACTGCAAGAACGAGCCTTTACCATCCTATGGAGAGGGAGCATGGACACGGGGGTCGTCCCACAGTTACTAAAAACAACAGACATAGCCCCACTCCACAAAGGGGGCAGTAAAGCAACAGCAAAGAACTACAGACCGATAGCACTAACATCCCATATCATAAAAATCTTTGAAAGAGTCCTAAGAAGCAAGATCACTCCTTTAGGAGTCAGGAATCGCGGGAAGAACTAAAAGCCATAAATGAAATCGAAAGAAACCCAAAGTATTTCTTCTCCTATGCCAAATCAAAATCGAGAACAACGTCCAGTATTGGGCCCCTACTTAAACAAGATGGGTCCTACACAGATGACAGCAAGGAAATGAGTGAGCTACTCAAGTCCCAGTATGACTCAGTTTTTAGCAAGCCGCTAACCAGACTGAGAGTCGAAGATCAAAATGAATTTTTTATGAGAGAGCCACAAAATTTGATTAACATAAGCCTATCCGATGTTATCCTGACGCCAAATGACTTCGAACAGGCGATAAATGACATGCCCATGCACTCTGCCCCAGGGCCAGACTCATGGAACTCTGTGTTCATCAAGAACTGCAAGAAGCCCCTATCACGAGCCTTTTCCATCCTATGGAGAGGGAGCATGGACACGGGGGTCGTCCCACAGTTACTAAAAACAACAGACATAGCCCCACTCCACAAAGGGGGCAGTAAAGCAACAGCAAAGAACTACAGACCAATAGCACTAACATCCCATATCATAAAAATCTTTGAAAGGGTCCTAAGAAGCAAGATCACCACCCATCTAGAAACCCATCAGTTACACAACCCAGGGCAACATGGGTTTAGAACAGGTCGCTCCTGTCTGTCTCAACTATTGGATCACTACGACAAGGTCCTAAATGCACTAGAAGACAAAAAGAATGCAGATGTAATATATACAGACTTTGCAAAAGCCTTCGACAAGTGTGACCATGGCGTAATAGCGCACAAAATGCGTGCTAAAGGAATAACAGGAAAAGTCGGTCGATGGATCTATAATTTCCTCACTAACAGAACACAGAGAGTAGTCGTCAACAGAGTAAAGTCCGAGGCAGCTACGGTGAAAAGCTCTGTTCCACAAGGCACAGTACTCGCTCCCATCTTGTTCCTCATCCTCATATCCGACATAGACAAGGATGTCAGCCACAGCACCGTGTCTTCCTTTGCAGATGACACCCGAATCTGCATGACAGTGTCTTCCATTGCAGACACTGCAAAGCTCCAGGCGGACATCAACCAAATCTTTCAGTGGGCTGCAGAAAACAATATGAAGTTCAACGATGAGAAATTTCAATTACTCAGATATGGTAAACATGAGGAAATTAAATCTTCATCAGAGTACAAAACAAATTCTGGCCACAAAATAGAGCGAAACACCAACGTCAAAGACCTGGGAGTGATCATGTCGGAGGATCTCACCTTCAAGGACCATAACATTGTATCAATCGCATCTGCTAGAAAAATGACAGGATGGATAATGAGAACCTTCAAAACTAGGGAGGCCAAGCCCATGATGACACTCTTCAGGTCACTTGTTCTATCTAGGCTGGAATATTGCTGCACACTAACAGCACCTTTCAAGGCAGGTGAAATTGCCGACCTAGAAAATGTACAGAGAACTTTCACGGCGTGCATAACGGAGATAAAACACCTCAATTATTGGGAGCGCTTGAGGTTCCTAAACCTGTATTCCCTGGAACGCAGGAGGGAGAGATACATGATTATATACACCTGGAAAATCCTAGAGGGACTAGTACCGAACTTGCACACGAAAATCACTCACTACGAAAGCAAAAGACTTGGCAGACGATGCACCATCCCCCCAATGAAAAGCAGGGGTGTCACTAGCACGTTAAGAGACCATACAATAAGTGTCAGGGGCCCGAGACTGTTCAACTACCTCCCAGCACACATAAGGGGGATTACCAACAGATCCCTGGCAGTCTTCAAGCTGGCACTGGACAAGCACCTAAAGTCAGTTCCTGATCAGCCGGGCTGTGGCTCGTACGTTGGTTTACGTGCAGCCAGCAGCAACAGCCTGGTTGATCAGGCTCTGATCCACCAGGAGGCCTGGTCACAGACCGGGCCGCGGGGGCGTTGACCCCCGGAACTCTCTCCAGGTAAACTCCAGGTCACCACCCATCTAGAAACCCATCAGTTACACAACCCAGGGCAACATGGGTTTAGATCAGGTCGCTCCTGTCTGTCTCAACTATTGGATCACTACGACAAGGTCCTAGATGCACTAGAAGACAAAAAAAATGCAGATGTAATATATACAGACTTTGCAAAAGCCTTAGACAAGTGTGACCATGGCGTAATAGCGCACAAAATAGGTGCTTAAGGAATAACAGGAAAAGTCGGTCGATGGATCTATAATTTCCTCACTAACAGAACACAGAGAGTAGTAGTCAACAGAGTAAAGTCCGAGGCAGGCACGGTGAAAAGCTCTGTTCCACAAGGCACAGTACTCGCTCCCATCTTGTTCCTCATCCTCATATCTGACATAGACAAGGATGTCAGCCACAGCACCGTGTCTTCCTTTGCAGATGACACCCGAATCTGCATGACAGTGTCTTCCATTGCAGACACAGCAAGGCTCCAGGCGGACATCAACCAAATCTTTCAGTGGGCTGCAGAAAACAATATGAAGTTCAACTATGAGAAATTTCAATTACTCAGATATGGTAAACACGAGGAAATTAAATCTTCAACAGAGTACAAAACAAATTCTGGCCAGAAAATAGAGCGAAACACCAACGTCAAAGACCTGGGAGTGATCATGTCGGAGGATCTCACCTTCAAGGACCATAACATTGTATCGATCGCATCTGCTAGAAAAATGACAGGATGGATAATGAGAACCTTCAAAACGAGGGATGCCAAGCCCATGATGACACTCTTCAGGTCACTTGTTCTATCTAGGCTGGAATATTGCTGCACACTAACAGCACCTTTCAAGGCAGGTGAAATTGCTGACCTAGAAAATGTACAGAGAACCTTCACGGTGCGCATAACGGAGATAAAACACCTCAATTACTGGGAGCGCTTGAGGTTCCTGAACCTGTATTCCCTGGAACGCAGGCGGGAGAGATACATGATTATATACACCTGGAAAATCCTAGAGGGACTAGTACCGAACTTGCACACGAAAATCACTCACTACGAAAGCAAAAGACTTGGCAGACGATGCAACATCCCCCCAATGAAAAGCAGGGGTGTCACTAGCACGTTAAGAGACCATACAATAAGTGTCAGGGGCCTGAGACTGTTCAACTGCCTCCCAGCATACATAAGGGGGATTACCAACAGACCCCTGGCAGTCTTCAAGCTGGCACTGGACAAGCACCTAAAGTCGGTTCCTGATCAGCCGGGCTGTGGCTCGTACGTTGGTTTGCGTGCAGCCAGCAGCAACAGCCTGGTTGATCAGGCTCTGATCCACCAGGAGGCCTGGTCACAGACCGGGCCGCGGGGGCGTTGACCCCCGGAACTCTCTCCAGGTAAACTCCTCCAGTACTGTACCAGTCACAATCTACAACAATCATCGGTAGTATTGTACCAGTCACAATCTACTCCAGTCACTGGTAGTATTGTACCAGTCACAATCTACTCCAGTCACCGGTAGCATTGTACCAGTCAAAATCTACAACAATCACTGGTAGTAGTGTACCAGTCACAGTCTACAACAATCACTGGTAGTATTGTATCAGTCACAATCTACAACAATCACTGGTAGTATTGTACCAGTCACAATCTACAACAATCACTGGTAGTATTGTACCAGTCACAATATACTCCAGTCACTGGTAGTATTGTACCAGTCACAATCTACAACAATCACTGGTAGTATTGTACCAGTCACAATATACTCCAGTCACTGGTAGTATTGTACCAGTCACAGTCTACAACAATCACTGGTAGTATTGTATCAGTCACAATCTTCAACAATCACTGGTAGTATTGTACCAGTCACAATATACTCCAGTCACTGGTAGTATTGTACCAGTCAATGACAGCCAATAAACTTACACTTAACACTGACAAAACCTACTATATTATGTTTGGTAGCAGAGCAGGTGTTGCGCAACTTAACATTAAGATCGACAACACTCTAATTGCCAGACATAATGAGGGCAAATTCCTAGGCCTATACCTCGACAACAACCTGAATTTCAGCCTGGAGTTTACCTGGAGAGAGTTCCGGGGGTCAACGCCCCCGCGGCCCGGTCTGTGACCAGGCCTCCTGGTGGATCAGAGCCTGATCAACCAGGCTGTTGCTGCTGGCTGCACGCAAACCAACGTACGAGCCACAGCCCGGCTGATCAGGAACTGACTTTAGGTGCTTGTCCCGTGCCAGCTTGAAGACTGCCAGGGGTCTGTTGGTAATCCCCCTTATGTGTGCTGGGAGGCAGTTGAACAGTCTCGGGCCCCTGACACTTATTGTATGGTCTCTTAACGTGCTAGTGACACCCCTGCTTTTCATTGGGGGGATGGTGCATCGTCTGCCAAGTCTTTTGCTTTCGTAGTGAGTGATTTTCGTGTGCAAGTTCGGTACTAGTCCCTCTAGGATTTTCCAGGTGTATATAATCATGTATCTCTCCCTCCTGCGTTCCTGGGAATACAGGTTTAGGAACCTCAAGCGCTCCCAATAATTGAGGTGTTTTATCTCCATTATGCGCGCCGTGAAAGTTCTCTGTACATTTTCTAGGTCGGCAATTTCACCTGCCTTGAAAGGTGCTGTTAGTGTGCAGCAATATTCCAGCCTAGATAGAACAAGTGACCTGAAGAGTGTCATCATGGGCTTGGCCTCCCTAGTTTTGAAGGTTCTCATTATCCATCCTGTCATTTTTCTAGGAGATGCGATTGATACAATGTTATAGTCCTTGAAGGTGAGATCCTCCGACATGATCACTCCCAGGTCTTTGACGTTGGTGTTTCGCTCTATTTTGTGGCCAGAATTTGTTTTGTACTCTGATGAAGATTTAATTTCCTCATGTTTACCATATCTGAGTAATTGAAATTTCTCATCGTTGAACTTCATATTGTTTTCTGCAGCCCACTGAAAGATTTGGTTGATGTCCGCCTGGAGCTTTGCAGTGTCTGCAATGGAAGACACTGTCATGCAGATTCGGGTGTCATCTGCAAAGGAAGAAACGGTGCTGTGGCGGACATCCTTGTCTATGTCGGATATGAGGATGAGGAACAAGATGGGAGCGAGTACTGTGCCTTGTGGAACAGAGCTTTTCACCGTAGCTGCCTCGGACTTTACTCTGTTGACGACTACTCTCTGTGTTCTGTTAGTGAGGAAATTATAGATCCATCGACCGACTTTTCCTGTTATTCCTTTAGCACGCATTTTGTGCGCTATTACGCCATGGTCACACTTGTCGAAGGCTTTTGCAAAGTCTGTATATATTACATCTGCATTCTTTTTGTCTTCTAGTGCATTTAGGACCTTGTCGTAGTGATCCAATAGTTGAGACAGACAGGAGCGACCTGTTCTAAACCCATGTTGCCCTGGGTTGTGTAACTGATGGGTTTCTAGATTGGTGGTGATCTTGCTTCTTAGGACCCTTTCAAAGATTTTTATGATATGGGATGTTAGTGCTATTGGTCTGTAGTTCTTTGCTGTTGCTTTACTGCCCCCTTTGTGGAGTGAGGCTATGTCTGTTGTTTTTAGTAACTGTGGGACGACCCCCGTGTTCATGCTCCCTCTCCATAGGATGGAAGAGGTTCGTGATAGGGGCTTCTTGCAGTTCTTGATGAACACAGAGTTCCATGAGTCTGGCCCTGGGGCAGAGTGCATGGACATGTCATTTATCGCCTGTTCGAAGTCATTTGGCGTCAGGATAACATCGGATAGGCTTGTGTTAATCAAATTTTGTGGCTCTCTCATAAAAAATTCATTTTGATCTTCGACTCTCAGTCTGGTTAGCGGCTTGCTAAAAACTGAGTCATATTGGGACTTGAGTAGCTCACTCATTTCCTTGCTGCCATCTGTGTAGGACCCATCTTGTTTAAGTAGGGGCCCAATACTGGACGTTGTTCTCGATTTTGATTTGGCATAGGAGAAGAAATACTTTGGGTTTCTTTCGATTTCATTTATGGCTTTTAGTTCTTCCCGCGATTCCTGACTCCTAAAGGATTCTTTTAGCTTAGTTCGATGCTTGCTATTTCTCTGACCAGTGTCTCCCTACGCATTTCAGATATATTGACCTCTTTTAGCCGCTCTGTTATTCTTTTCCGTCGCCTGTAAAGGGAGCGCCTGTCTCTTTCTATTTTACATCTACTCCTCCTTTTTCTTAGAGGAATAAGCCTTGTGCATACATCGAGTGCCACCGAGTTAATCTGTTCTAGGCATAAGTTAGGGTCTGTGTTGCTTAGTATATCTTCCCAGCTTATATCGGTTAGGACTTGGTTTACTTGGTCCCACTTTATGTTTTTGTTATTGAAGTTGAATTTGGTGAATGCTCCCTCGTGACTAATCTCATTATGTCGGTCTGGGGCTCCGCGCATACATGACTGAACCTCAATTATGTTGTGATCTGAGTATATTGTTTTTGATATGGTGACATTTCTTATCAGATCATCATTGTTAGTGAAGATGAGGTCTAGTGTATTCTCCAGTCTAGTAGGCTCTATTATTTGCTGGTTTAAATTGAATTTTGTGCAGAGATTTAAAAGCTCGCGTGAGTGTGAGTTTTCATCAGAGCTGCCTCCTGGTGTTATTACTGCAACATTATTATTTGCTATATTCCTCCATTTTAGGTGCCTTAAGTTGAAATCCCCCAGGAGCAAGATGTTGGGTGCAGGAGCTGGAAGATTTTCCAGACAGTGGTCAATTTTTAACAGCTGTTCCTGGAATTGCTGGGATGTTGCATCCGGAGGCTTGTAGACTACCACAATGACTAGGTTTTGGTTCTCGACCTTTACTGCTAAAACTTCCACTACATCATTTGAGGCATTTAGCAGTTCTGTGCAAACAATAACACATAATAAAAAAAGTATCCAAAACGGTTGGGATCCTCTCCAAGATACGATACTACGTGCCGCAAAATGCCCTTCTCACACTATACCATTCACTCATTTATCCATACCTCACCTATGCTATTTGTGCTTGAGGATCACCTGCAGCAACACACCTAAAGCCAATAATAACCCAACAAAAAGCCGCAGTAAGAATAATCAATAAATCCCATCCCTGGCAACACACTCCCCCACTCTTCATAGATCTAAACTTACTCCCTGTTCAGAACATCCACACTTACTACAGTGCAATCTATATCTACAGGACCTTAAATTCCAATATTAACCTTGACCTAAAACGCTTTCTTGATAGTTGTGACAGGATCCACAGGCATAACACCAGACACAAACATCTCTACGACATTCTCCGTGTCCGACTAAACCTTTACAAAAATTCAATGTATTTCAAAGGCCCTAAAATCTGGAACACCCTTCCTGAAAACTCTGGAACTGCAGACACATTCATCACCTTCAAAACTACCTTTAGAAAACATCTTATCTCCCTGATACACCCCGACAACTAACTACATAGAAACCACCTGGTGGTTCACACTTACACACATTCACTCACTCATTTGACTATAAACACAGAAATACGAATCTTAATCTTAAAATAATGATTCCTAACTAGTGATAAGTTTGCCTGTGATACTCCAATATAGAAACTATGTATTGTGCCAAAACAAAAGCATTCACATTGCTAAACTCACAAACTAGTATTTAGTCACTTAGTATTTAGTCGACTTACTCCATAATCTGTAATAATTTAGGGTTAAGAATTAATCCAAGTCTGCCCGAAATGCCTAGTCATGCTAGGTGTCCTAGTGGCCCCCTCTGTAATTAGTGTTTTATTACATGTAAACCACACAATAACCAAAATCTGTAAACCCCGCATTGTAATCCTTATAGAGAATAAGCTTGATTGATTGATTGATTGATCTACAACAATCACTGGTAGTATTGTACCAGTCACAATATACTCCAGTCAGTGGTAGTATTGTACCAGACACAATATACAACAATCACTGGTAGTATTGTACCAGTCACAATATACTCCAGTCAGTGGTATTATTGTACCAGTCACAATCTACAACAATCACTGGTAGTATTGTACCAGTCACAACCTACTCCAGTCACTGGTAGTATTGTACCAGACACAATATACTCCAGTCACTGGTAGTATTGTACCAATCACAATCTTCTCCAGTCAGTGATAGTATTGTACCAGTCACAATTTACTCCAGTCAGTGGTAATATTGTACTAGTCACAATCTTCTCCAGTCAATAGTAGTATTGTACCAGTCACAATTTACTCCAGTCAGTGGTAGTATTGTACAAGTCACAATCTACAACAATCACTGGTAGTATTGTACGAGCCACAGTCTTATCCAGTCAGTGGTAGTACTGTACCAGTCACAATCTTCTCCAGTCAGTGGTAGTATTGTACCAGTCACAATCTTCTCCAGTCAGTGGTAGTATTGTATCAGTCACAATCTTCTCCAGTCAGTGGTAGCATTGTACCAGTCACAATCTTCTCCAGTCAGTGGTAGTATTGTACCAGTCACAATCTTCTCCAGTCAGTGGTAGTATTGTACCAGTCACAATCTTCTCCAGTCAGTGGTAGTATTGTACCAGTCACAATCTTCTCCAGTCAGTGGTAGTATTGTACCAGTCACAATCTTCTCCGGTCAGTGGTAGTATTGTACCAGTCACAATCTTCTCCGGTCAGTGGTAGTATAGTACCAGTCACAATCTTCTCCAGTCAGTGGTAGTATTGTGCAAGTTAGTCTACTTTTTACTTTCCTGCCAAAGCTGGAGGAAATTAAAACTATGTCTGAGTATAAAGCAAATTCCATGTACTCAATAGAGGGAAAACCTAATGTGAAGGACCTGGGAGTGATAATGTCAGAGGATGTCACTTTCAAAGATCAAAACAATGTATCTACCACATCTGCTAAGAAAGTGATAGGATGGATAATGAGAACATTCAAAACTAGGAATGCTAAGCCCACGATGATTCTCTTCAAATCGTTTGTTCTCTCTAGGCTGGAATACTGCTGTACACTAACGACCCCCTTCAAGGCATGCGATATTGCTGACCTGGAGAATGTACGGAGAACTTTCACGGCACACATAAGTACCATATATTACTGGGAACAGTTACAGTCCCTTGATTTATATTCCCTGGAACGCAGGCGAGATACATGATAATATACGCTTGGAAAATCCTATAGGGAATAGTCCCAAACTTGCACTCGAAAATCACTCCCTATGAAAGCAAAAGACTCTGCAGGAGATGCAACATTCCCCCATTGAAAAGCAGAGGCGCCACGAGCACACTGATAATGTTTGTGAAAATGACCGCAATAATATTGATAACACTAATTTATATATATGTATATATATATATATATATATATAAATATATATATATATATATATATATATATATATATATATATATATATATATATATATATATATATATATATATACATAGGTAGTAGGTTGGTAGACAGCAACCACCCAGGGAAGTACTACCGTCCTGCCAGATGACTGTGAAACAAAAACCTGTAACTGTTTTGCATGATGGTAGGATTGCTGGTTTCTTTTTCTGTCTCATAAACACGCTAAGATAACAGGGATATCTTGCTACTCCTACTTACACTTTGGTCACACTTCACAGACACGCACATGCATATATATATATATATATACATACATCTAGGTTTTTCTCCTTTTTCTAAATAGCTCTTGTTCTTTTTTATTTCTTCTATTGTCCATGGGGAAGTGGAAAAGAATCTTTCCTCCGTAAGCCATGCGTGTCGTATGAGGCGACTAAAATGCCGGGAGCAATGGGCTAGTAACCCCTTCTCCTGTATACAATTACTAAAAAAGAGAAGAAGAAAAACTTTATAAAACTGGGTTGCTTAAATGAGCGTGGATGTAGTGCGGATGACAAGAAACAGATGATTGCTGATGTTATGAATGAAAAGAAGTTGGATGTCCTGGCCCTAAGCGAAACAAAGCTGAAGGGGGTAGGAGAGTTTCAGTGGGGGGAAATAAATGGGATTAAATCTGGAGTATCTGAGAGAGTTAGAGCAAAGGAAAGGGTAGCAGTAATGTTAAATGATCAGTTATGGAAGGAGAAAAGAGAATATGAATGTGTAAATTCAAGAATTATGTGGATTAAAGTAAAGGTTGGATGCGAGAAGTGGGTCATAATAAGCGTGTATGCACCTGGAGAAGAGAGGAATGCAGAGGAGAGAGAGAGATTTTGGGAGATGTTAAGTGAATGTATAGGAGCCTTTGAACCAAGTGAGAGAGTAATTGTGGTAGGGGACTTGAATGCTAAAGTAGGAGAAACTTTTAGAGAGGGTGTGGTAGGTAAGTTTGGGGTGCCAGGTGTAAATGATAATGGGAGCCCTTTGATTGAACTTTGTATAGAAAGGGGTTTAGTTATAGGTAATACATATTTTAAGAAAAAGAGGATAAATAAGTATACACGATATGATGTAGGGCGAAATGACAGTAGTTTGTTGGATTATGTATTGGTAGATAAAAGACTGTTGAGTAGACTTCAGGATGTACATGTTTATAGAGGGGCCACAGATATATCAGATCACTTTCTAGTTGTAGCTACACTGAGAGTAAAAGGTAGATGGGATACAAGGAGATTAGAAGCATCAGGGAAGAGAGAGGTGAAGGTTTATAAACTAAAAGAGGAGGCAGTTAGGGTAAGATATAAACAGCTATTGGAGGATAGATGGGCTAATGAGAGCATAGGCAATGGGGTCGAAGAGGTATGGGGTAGGTTTAAAAATGTAGTGTTAGAGTGTTCAGCAGAAGTTTGTGGTTACAGGAAAGTGGGTGCAGGAGGGAAGAGGAGCGATTGGTGGAATGATGATGTAAAGAGAGTAGTAAGGGAGAAAAAGTTAGCATATGAGAAGTTTTTACAAAGTAGAAGTGATGCAAGGAGGGAAGAGTATATGGAGAAAAAGAGAGAAGTTAAGAGAGTGGTGAAGCAATGTAAAAAGAGAGCAAATGAGAGAGTGGGTGAGATGTTATCAACAAATTTTGTTGAAAATAAGAAAAAGTTTTGGAGTGAGATTAACAAGTTAAGAAAGCCTAGAGAACAAATGGATTTGTCAGTTAAAAATAGGAGAGGAGAGTTATTAAATGGAGAGTTAGAGGTATTGGGAAGATGGAAGGAATATTTTGAGGAATTGTTAAATGTTGATGAAGATAGGGAAGCTGTGATTTCGTGTATAGGGCAAGGAGGAATAACATCTTGTAGGAGTGAGGAAGAGCCAGTTGTGAGTGTGGGGGAAGTTCGTGAGGCAGTAGGTAAAATGAAAGGGGGTAAGGCAGCCGGGATTGATGGGATAAAGATAGAAATGTTAAAAGCAGGTGGGGATATAGTTTTGGAGTGGTTGGTGCAATTATTTAATAAATGTATGGAAGAGGGTAAGGTACCTAGGGATTGGCAGAGAGCATGCATAGTTCCTTTGTATAAAGGCAATGGGGATAAAAGAGAGTGCAAAAATTATAGGGGGATAAGTCTGTTGAGTGTACCTGGTAAAGTGTATGGTAGAGTTATAATTGAAAGAATTAAGAGTAAGACGGAGAATAGGATAGCAGATGAACAAGGAGGCTTTAGGAAAGGTAGGGGATGTGTGGACCAGGTGTTTACAGTGAAACATATAAGTGAACAGTATTTAGATAAGGCTAAAGAGGTCTTTGTGGCATTTATGGATTTGGAAAAGGCGTATGACAGGGTGGATAGGGGGGCAATGTGGCAGATGTTGCAAGTGTATGGTGTAGGAGGTAGGTTACTGAAAGCAGTGAAGAGTTTTTACGAGGATAGTGAGGCTCAAGTTAGAGTATGTAGGAAAGAGGGAAATTTTTTCCCAGTAAAAGTAGGCCTTAGACAAGGATGTGTGATGTCACCGTGGTTGTTTAATATATTTATAGATGGGGTTGTAAGAGAAGTAAATGCGAGGGTCTTGGCAAGAGGCGTGGAGTTAAAAGATAAAGAATCACACACAAAGTGGGAGTTGTCACAGCTGCTCTTTGCTGATGACACTGTGCTCTTGGGAGATTCTGAAGAGAAGTTGCAGAGATTGGTGGATGAATTTGGTAGGGTGTGCAAAAGAAGAAAATTAAAGGTGAATACAGGAAAGAGTAAGGTTATGAGGATAACAAAAAGATTAGGTGATGAAAGATTGAATATCAGATTGGAGGGAGAGAGTATGGAGGAGGTGAACGTATTCAGATATTTGGGAGTGGACGTGTCAGCGGATGGGTCTATGAAAGATGAGGTGAATCATAGAATTGATGAGGGAAAAAGAGTGAGTGGTGCACTTAGGAGTCTGTGGAGACAAAGAACCTTGTCCTTGGAGGCAAAGAGGGGAATGTATGAGAGTATAGTTTTACCAACGCTTGTCCTTGGAGGCAAAGAGGGGAATGTATGAGAGTATAGTTTTACCAACGCTCTTATATGGGTGTGAAGCGTGGGTGATGAATGTTGCAGCGAGGAGAAGGCTGGAGGCAGTGGAGATGTCATGTCTGAGGGCAATGTGTGGTGTGAATATAATGCAGAGAATTCGTAGTTTGGAAGTTAGGAGGAGGTGCGGGATTACCAAAACTGTTGTCCAGAGGGCTGAGGAAGGGTTGTTGAGGTGGTTCGGACATGTAGAGAGAATGGAGCGAAACAGAATGACTTCAAGAGTGTATCAGTCTGTATGGGAAGGAAGGCGGGGTAGGGGTCGGCCGAGGCAGGGTTGGAGGGAGGGGGTAAAGGAGGTTTTGTGTGCGAGGGGCTTGGACTTCCAGCAGGCATGCGTGAGCGTGTTTGATAGGAGTGAATGGAGACAAATGGTTTTTAATACTTGACGTGCTGTTGGAGTGTGAGCAAAGTAACATTTATGAAGGGATTCAGGGAAACCGGCAGGCCGGACTTGAGTCCTGGAGATGGGAAGTACAGTGCCTGCACTCTGAAGGAGGGGTGTTAATGTTGCAGTTTAAAAACTGTAGTGTAAAGCACCCTTCTGGCAAGACAGTGATGGAGTGAATGATGGTGAAAGTTTTTCTTTTTCGGGCCACCCTGCCTTGGTGGGAATCGGCCGGTGTGATAATAAAAAATAAAATATATATATATATATATATATATATATATATATATATATATATATATATATATATATATATATATATATATATATATATATATATATATATGTCGTGCCGAATAGGCAGAACTTGCGATCTTGGCTTAAATAGCAACGCTCATCTTGCCATATAGGACAAACGAAAATTTGTGTATGTAATAATTTCGCCAAAATCATTCTGAACCTAACGAAAAAAATATATTTCACTGTGTTTGTTTAGCATTAAATTATTGTAAACAAATCTAAAATATATTTAGTTGGGTTAGGCTAAAATAAATTGTTCTTGTTATGATAAGGTTAGGTAAGTTTTCTAAGATTCTTTTGGAGCAAAATTATATATTTTTACATTAATATTAATGAAAAAAATATATCTTTAAACGTATAAGAGAAAATTTTAGAAAGAACTTAATTTTAGATGAGTTCTTGCTAATTGACCAGTTTTACATATTCGGCACGACATATATATATATATATATATATACATATATATATATATATATATATATATATATATATATATATATATATATATATATATATATATATATATATATATATATATATATATATATATATATATATATATAAATATATTATATATATATAGAAACGTTTCCACAATCAAGATTACCAAATGCTTCAACAGTATCTAATTGTTCAACTTGTCGATTTTGTAAACCGTTTCATATATACCATATATATGGTATACACTGTAGCCAAGAACCAGGAGGAGTGAAGGGTTGGTGTGTATAATGGTTGGTGTGGCAACACTGGTGGGTGGATCACCATGGCTACACTGTCAACAGTCAACAGTTGGTGGGTGACCAAGCAACCCACCAGTCCAACCTTCACGCCCACCCTCACTCAGTCAACCCACAGCCGCCCGCACACCACCCACACCATCGCCCACCCAACAGGTAGAATAATTCTCACGCCCGCACTCTAGTTCTCACACCAGCACTCTAGTTTTCACACTAGCGCTCTAGTTCTTACGCCCGCACTCTAGTTCTCACACCAGCACTCTAGTTTTCACACCAGCACTCTAGTTCTTACGCCCGCTCTGTAGTTCTCACTCATGCACTCTAGTTCTCACATCAGCACTCTAGTTCTCACACCAGCACTCTAGTTTTCACGTCTGCACTCTAGTTCTCACACCAGCACTCTAGTTCTCACACCAGCACTCTAGTTTTCACGTCTGCACTCTAGTTCTCACACCAGCACTCTAGTTCTCACACCAGCACTCTAGTTCTCACACCAGCACTCTAGTTCTCACACCAGCACTCTAGTTCTCACACCAGCACTCTAGTTTTAACACCAGCACTCTAGTTCTCACACCAGCACTCTAGTTTTCACACCAGCACTCTAGTTCTCACGCCCACTTTCTAGTTCTCACTCACGCACTCTAGTTCTCACACCAGCACTCTAGTTTTCATATCAGCACTCTAGTTCTCACACCAGCACTCAAGTTCTCACGTCCACACTCTAGTTCTCACGCCAGCACTCTAGTTCTCACTCCAGCACTCTAGTTCTCACTCCAGCACTCTAGTTCTCACTCCAGCACTCTAGCTCTCACTCCAGCACTCTAGTTTTCACTCCAGCACTCTAGTTCTCACACCAGCACTCTAGCTCTCTCTCCAGCACTCTAGTTCTCACTCCAGCACTCTAGTTCTCACACCAGCACTCTAGTTCTCACTCCAGCACTC